>NC_052359.1:68672201-68690081 GCF_009727055.1 Benincasa hispida | reverse complement strand
ATATCATCAGTTTCTTAACTAACTAAGAGTCACCAGTAGATGTGGTCTCCATCTCCTCAACTGAAGCGCATTCCTCTTTTCTAAGTTTTCCCATATTACCCTTACTCTTACCCTTACTCTTCCTCCTTTGATACTGAAATGATATTGGTGGTCTATCATTTTAAGGCAAGCAAGTTTTGAAAAAGTGTGTGACGGCTGTTCTCTCAAGAAGTACAAAGGTGATGTTCTCGAGTCTCGTGGTTGTATATGTTTTTCGGTTTTGATTGTAATGTCAAGGTATTTCATGTGTGCTGAGAGCTTGATGTAAAGAATTATATAGATTGCATTTGTTTTATGAAAAAAAATTATTGGTCAACCCAAGCACTTGAAGTAGAGGTAGAGTTTACACTTAGGGGGAGCGTAACGCATGCTTGAATTGGAACATTTTGAAAATGAGAAGAACTTATACATAGGGGAGGCTAAGTAGAAACTAGAAGTTTTTTAGCATGAGTCGTTCTTTGATGTATCTGACATGTGATAACTATGTCATAATTTCTAAACCATTTCGTCTAGTGAAGTTTCTTCAATATACAATCTGTCTCCAGATGTAGGTGGTTTTACACCAAACTTGGTTACTATTTTTTATTTTTTTGAGTACATGGGCGGCTAATTCTTGTGTCTTTATCTTTATTGCTTACTTTCGTGCAAAATCCTATCATCCTTTGTGCAAAAATATTATGTTCGACACAAGTTACGTAGTTTGATATTCACACATTTTTTCAAAATCCATGCTAACGAGTTGTCTTTAGCATAATTCAATGTCAATTAATTTTATGTTTAATGTCAAAAATTAACCAAAGGATGGAAATTTATTTGGTGTGAGAATTATGCATCGAATTAATAATGTGTGAAGCCTCTCTTACATCTCTTAAACTAAATCCATTGACAAATCGTCTTTCGTGTTCATCCAAGCAATTTGATTTAAAACATCTGTTTCCTTTCTCTTTCTTAGTAGTGAAGATTTGATATTCTTTTGATCAATATTATATAGAAGTAGATAAAACAACAATGAATATACTTTTCCAATTATAAATATTAGGTAATAGATGCTCATTAGATGCTCATGTTTAGTATTCATTGACCATATGTCATGCTCCATTTCTCAAAGGATTGTTCACGCGTGTCTCGACATTACACATTATCAGTATCCTTGTAACGTACCTTCTACTTACTAAATTGTCTATAAATAATGACATTTGGTGTGTTTTGGAAGACACACATTGAGTAAAGTCTATGAAAATTGGAGAAAGTGGAGAATTTAGAGAAATTTCTTATTTTATACTTTGTTAATTTATTTTATTTTTTATTTATATATTATGTTTAATTTATTTTAATATTACTTATTTTATTATTATATTTATTTTAATATTATGTTATTGGTGTCCATGTTCCCATTGTGCTTCTCAAGTTCACAACACATTATCAACATGAGCTCCTATTGCTTTTCTCGCTAAAGGAAGCTCCTAAAGGTATGTCGGTTTTTCCCTCTTCATTATAATTAACAAATTTAATATAATTTTTCATATTTAATATCTATTAGATTTCTAATACAAATACAATATTTTATGATAGTGTTGTCATGACAAATCTAACAAAATTAGAATTTGTCGCCTTTGATATTAACGACAATAATCATTTCTCATGGGTACTTGATGCCAAAATCCACCCGGATGCTACGAATCTTGGATAGACTATTAAAGAAGGAAATACGACATCCAGTCAGGAAAAAGTAAAAGCTATTATTTTCCTTCATCATCATCTCCAACAGAGATTGAAATTGGAGTATCTTACAGTACAATATCCCCCTATCTTGTGGAAATTTTTGAAAAAGTGGTTTGATCATCATAAAATAATTATTTTTCTTAAAGCTCGTTATGAATGGATGCATTTGAGGTTACAAGATTTTAAATAAGTAAGTGATTACAACTCCACATTATTTAAAATCAGTTCGAAACTATTGTTATGCAGAGAGAAAGTACTGATGTTGATATGTTAGAGAAGATATTTTTTACATTTTATGTCTCGAATATGCTCTTACAGCAGTAATATCAAGAGAAAAGTTTTAAACAATATTATGAACTAACTTCATATCTTTTTGTGGCCGAACAAAATAATGAGTTATTGATAAAAAAAATCATAAATCTCGACCAACAAGGACCACACCATTCCATGAAGTGAATGTTGTGAATTTTAATAATAATCGTGGTCGAGCTCATAGTTGTGGTTGAGGTCGTTACCGTGGCAGAGGAAGAAATAATTATTATTTTTGTGGTGGTCGTTATAATCATTCAAATTTCAAAAGAACCACACAAAATGGTGATCACAAAGAAAAAGATCCAGAAGATAAGAGTTCAAAAAGTGTTGAAAATAAATGCTTCTGATACCGAATGACTCGGCATTGGTCACGTATCTGTCGTACATAAAAAACACTTAGTTGATCTCTATCAAGCATCCCTGAAGAAAAAAAGAGAAAAATGTGGAAGCAAATTTTATATACCAAGATAATGAAATATTCGACCCATCCCATATAACAAATTTGGATGTAGCGAACTTCTTTGAATCTCCTAAAGGAAAAATCGGTAAAATTGATGGAACATCAAGTGTTTTCTTTGTCTTGGAAAATATCTAGACTTAATGTTGTTGTTTTTAATCATCTTCATATCTTTTTTCCTCTTAGTAGATGTTAACTGTTGTATATTTAAAATGTTGTTTTTCTTATTGTAATTATTTCATTTTAGTGAAGAAACCTAGATCATTTTCATATGTTGGTGACTAAAATGAGTAAATAAGATCTATGTCTTGCAAACAGTGCAACTACACATAGAATACAAACGAGTAAATTTTTTTTTCAAACTGACAATGCTGGAAACAAAAGTCAATACAATATCCAATTCTACAAACTTAATTGAAGAGTGGAAAAAAAATATTTTTTTTTGCCTAGAGAAGCAAAATTTACAATTGACAATGCATTGTTCTCTAGTCAATTAAAGAGGAATATACTTAGTTTTAAAGAAATATGTTGTGATAGTTATCATATTGAGACTGATAGAAAGAATAATATGGAGTATCTTTATTTCATATCTACTGTCTCATATGAAAAACGTATACTAGAATAGTTGCCTACTTTATCTTCTAGATTATATTATACTCATATACGAGTAATTGAAACATATGCAACAATGAACATGAAGTTCAGGGATCCAAACATATTTATAATTTGGCATGACAGATTAGGTCATCCAGGGTCTATAAGGATGAGAAAAATCATTGAGAATTCAAATGGACATCCATTGAAGAGCTAGAAGATTCTTCAATCTAATGGATTAACATGTGATGCTTGCTCTCAAGGAAAATTAATCATTAGACCATCGCCAGTCAAAGTGAGGACTTAATCATCTGCATTTTCAGAACGAATTCATCGTGATATGTGTGGACCTATTAACCCACCAAGTAGACCCTTTAGATATATTACCATATTAATAAATGCATCTAATAGATGGTCACACATGTGCTTATTATCAAGTCTAAATCTTCCATTTGCTGGATAACTTGCTCAAGTAATTATGTTAAGAGCACAAGTTCCTTATTATGCAATTAAGACCATTCGTCTTGATAATGCTAGTGATTTTACATCGCAAGTTTTTTATAATTATTGTATGTCAATTGGGATAAGTGTTGAACATCTTGTACCTCATGATTATACGCAAAACTGTTTAGCAAAATCATTCCTAAAATTTTTGCAATTTATTGCTAGACCATTACTAATAAGAGCTAAGCTTCCTACATCTGTATGGGGAATTGCTATTTTGCATGCGGCATCACTTGTATGCATTAGACCAGTATCTTATCATAAGTACTCACCATTACAATTACCTTATGGCCATGAGCCAAATATTTTCCATCTGAGAATTTTTTTATGTGCAGTATATGTTTGATGCACGGAAAGTGGAAGTCAAGTTTACTCGACGACCAACTTCCCTTGCACGCATTATGTGATGCATGTTCCTAAAATATGCGTTGATAGCCATGCTTCGATGGTCATGCGTTGGAATGAAAATTGCGTTAATGAACGTATGCAATGACCATGCGTCCTGCCACAAGTTTTCTTACGTTCACGCCAAGAATAACATGAACGCAAGTTTCTCGGGTAATCTGAGGTCAAACACAGGGACTTGTAACTATATGATTGCGATGATTGTGCATGCGACGATATAAATAAAAGAATGGAGGGGATATTTCTACGTTAATCCTACTCCTACTCCTATCTAATAGACAATGCAATGAGAATAGAGATGCGACAAACCTTGACATGAAAGAAATGTATGGGAAAATGGATAAAAGGTAGAGATGTTTTCATTGCAAAACTTAAGAGTGATTGCAAGGCAACTTTAGTCAGCGTCCGACTATGCGATCATGTTACAACCATACACGGCAAGTCATTTTCCAATGGAATGCGGTGCTCCTAATGTGAACCCCGAACCCTAATTTTCTACTTAAGTGTGTTCCCTATTGAAATTTGTGTGATAAGTGGGTTGATGTGAAAACTAGTATGGAATGGTGAAGAAAGGGATGGAAATTTGAAAATAAAAATATGGAAATTGAGATTGGGAAATTTGGGAAAAATTGGCTAAGTATGGAATTTATGTGAAATACATTATGGCTGAAGAAAGGATTGAAGAACTGAGAAAAATATGGAAGATTATTTGGGGAAAATCTAGAAAATTTGTGTAAAAGTGGCACAAAGTGGTAGGCAAACGTTTAGAAGTTGCACGGAGACAAACAAGATTCACAATAGCTCAAAACAAGATTAGCGAGATTAAGAGAGAAAATGAGAGAGAACGAGATTTTGAGCAAGAAAGTTGGGGAGAGCGAGAGTGGAGAGAGCGAGATTTTGAGCGAGAAAGTGGGAGAGAGCGAGAGTGGAGAGAGTAAGAACCTGTCTCTTATACACATCTAGATGTGTATAAGAGACAGGGAGTGGAGAGAGCGAGAGCAGCCTGTGCATGCACCAACGCCTCGTTCGGTGCTGTTTTCGAAGGCCTCGCCCACGCAAACGTCGAAGGGCCTCACCTATGCATCAAACGGCTGGGTAAGCACCTATGGGTTGAATTTGGTTGTGTTATTGTGGATTATGCGTTGAAAAGCCTAAGTTTAACACATACGGAGGATGAGATCACAAGGGCAAACGTCATCCAAACCATGTGTCTTCTTGGGATAAATTCTTAAGGGCTAAGGAATTGTGGTGGACGCATAGGAAGAAGACACTTTGGGCCAAGATGATGCAATCTTGCGTTGATAAAAGGAGAGGTAAACACTTGGCCATGCAGCCAAGTAGGTGATGTCAACATCAGGAGAAGTTTGGACGCCTATAAATAGAGCCTTTGGGACTCCATTCTCAAATCACAAAATCAGAAATTACGTAAAAAGAGAGGGAGAGTAGAGCGCATTGGACAGTGAGGGTTGAGGAGAACGCATCAACTTGAGACGAGAAGATCACCCAATCTACTCGTGTGTTTGGAGTGATTCGAAAGCCAACTAAAAGCTCTGAAAGTCTAGTTTTCAGAGTGGGGCTGCCAGAGGGAAAAAAAATCAAAGGAATCGGGCTGAAGATTGAAAAGAAGGCGGAAGGGTCACACTGTCGGATCAGTCTGGGCCAGTCTTGAAGATTCTTTGATTTTGGCCAAACCACGAAGAGTTCTGAGCTGACATTTTAGGGTAAGCTTCCTGAGACATTATAGAATAAGTATGTAGTAGGTAGTATTTGAAAATCAGGTTCAGAACTATGAGTAATCTAAGCTGTAAGTTGAATCTGGATTCTAGGGGTGAAAAGGAGCCCGAGGAGCCATTAGAGTGAAAAGCTCCTAAGAAATCAAGGTGAGTGGCTAAAATGTTTTGACTAAAACATTTTGCTTAAACTGTTTGATTACAACGTGTTATAGAAAGCATGTTTTCAAGAATATTCTCATGACTACTAGTTTTATGAAGTGATTTCCATACAAGTTGTGAATTATGTTTTGAACACATGCATGTGTGAGAAATTTTTGAAAAACTATTTATATGTATTGATTTGATCCAGTATGCGTTAGCATCTTTAAAGCCATGTTTTATATGTGTTATACTTTACATGCTTTAAAGAGAAAAGTCGTTTATTACTAGTTTTACTAAAATGCGATACCGAAGGACATTTGAAAAGGTATCCACCCAACTAGATACTGAAGGAAATTTGAGAAGGTATCTATTGGTACTGAAGAATGTTTGAGAATGTACCAAGCCAATGAGATACTGAAGGACGTTTGAGAAGGTATCCTAGTAGCTCGATACTGAAGGACATTGAGAAGGTATCTGAGTAGAAGTACCTAATGTGTGAGGGTACTTAGTGTGGCCACAGGTGAATAGAGTCAGAGATTGAGCAAAAGGGTTCTCTCTGGACTAGTAGTTGGTGTTGGGATTGTTTTACCCACAGTAAGGTACGTTGGATGGAGAAATGATTTTACTGTTTTATGATTAAAGAAGCTTTATATGTTTTATGCTTGGAAAATGTTTATGCTGCAGTACAAGTACTGTAAAAGTTTATGTTTCAGTTAAAAACTCATTACTGAAATAATGCATGAGAATTTACTATGTTTTCTCGGTCACTCCCTAGGCGTAAGCTCACCCCATTTTCAAATGTTTTGTTTTTCCCCCCCATAGCTAGTGGTCAAATCCTCTGAAGATAGCTCTATGTCTGCTCTACCACTAAAGGACCAAAAGACTTGTAACCGTTTGCTAGGTGGTTACTGTTAATATTGTACACATGTTACTATTGTTCATATAGGGACTAGGGTTTATTGGTTTTGGGTCTTGTAAATCTAGTGTTGTAATGACTCCAAACATATTATGTTTCTAAGTTAATAAATTATGGGCCTAAAGACATTCCGTTGCATATGAATTATAATTGGTATCAAAGTTATTCCGCAAGAGTTATTAGGCAGTAAGTGTCAACCCAAGGGTTGGTAACTGCTGCAGTCACGCCTTTCTCTAGGCTAAAAAGGTTGTCTGGAGCGGGGTGTGACACCGAATTCTAGGACGCATGTGTTCAATGCAAAGTGTCCATAGAGCTTATTCCTAAGTCTCTACTCTTGTCCTATGCGATGATGCAAAATGCATGAAAGCAAGGTGACCACATTCAATCCTATCCTATCTCTAGGATGCATGTGATGCGTTAATAACAAATAGAGCTCATTCCAAAGCGCCTATCTCTGGTATTATGTGTTCTAATCTGGTTCTCCCAAGCCTAGATTCTGACCTGACCTTCTCAAGCCTAGATCCTGTCCTTAGACTACCCTCTCGCGTATCCCTAATGGACGAATGAAGCATATATAATACAAGACAATCGCATATACTTCGCTGACCTACGGTTGTTACTATCCCTAGTGAACAACGCATACCTTGCTTAATGCGTCCATCCACTTACCCTCTCGGGCAGTTCATTGTTGCTGACTTCACTCATAGACAAGCAATGCGTTAGCCTACAGACAGGCATTGTAGGAGCTCACACTAAGAAAATAAGGTTACTCACATACTCACGCAATGCATACCTCTTGGTAGTTTGGTACATGCTTCATATCCCTAATCCACATGACTAAGTATGCAATACTCAAGCAATCCCACTAAGTGTTGCAATGAAAGTAAAGATGCTCAACAAGAAAGGGAAATGAAATGCATTGAAAATACATTGTATTATTTTCTTAATTCCAAAATGTTATACAATACAATATGAGAATAGAAAGGAAAAGAAATGACTGGTTGGAAGCAAAGATTTGCTTCGCAGTGGATGTGCGTCAAGGCCTGCCGGTGGTCCATGGATGGGTGAAGGAGCTGACTCTCTTGAGATCTAGCTCCGGTCAAAAGCTTCGATTGTCACTCGGAATGGATGAAAGAGATGAAGAATCTCAGCGTCTTCTCGCGTAGTTTGTCTGGATCACAAGGATCTGCCATAGGCAAACATCAGGCGAAAACCCTGGATAAAATGAATTTGAGCTCATCGGCTTCTATTTATAGAGCTTGGCCACCGACAACATTAATTGGACTGCTCTGAGTCTGACGTTCGACGCATTCGTCCTTTCTGAACCTCAGCCAATAATGGCGTGGTAGGTGAAATTTCTGCATCAGCTTTGGATTTTCTCGAGGTAGATGTGTTTGATGTGTTCATTCCACCAACCTTGCGTTAATCCCATTAGAATGCGTTGTCGTGTAGTCGCAGTCATTCAATGGCCGCATTCACTTAACACTGCAACTCTACATAATGATCGCAATCGCTTGACGAGTACAACTCCACATGCAATGGACGTATACGACTAATTACCGCAACATCCATGCGTTGATCGATGCGTTTGCCTTGCGATGGAGTGTTTCTCTGCATGCGGTCATCTTTCCGATGGTCTGGTTTCCATGTTTACGTTTATTTCCTGCATTGGCTACAAAAATAGAACACTGAACGCATAATTAATGCAAAGTAATGGGTTTGCTGAGATTCGACATACTGATCGATGAAAACTCTTTTTCTCATGAATTTCTAGCATGATTAACACATATTCTACCTAAATACCTTCATAATTCTAAGTAAAAGGCCTAAGATGACATGCATATCTGCATGTCATTACACCCTCAAACTTAAAATCATGCTTGTCCTCAAGCATGCATTATACTCAAGAAATTCTAGCTCACCTTCATGCTTTCTTTTGCAATGACCAGCTTCTCAGAATAAAATTCACACACACCTTTGATCATCACCGCAATGGTCTCCTCCATTTTGGCCGATTCTTCAAAAAGATCTTTTCTAAGTTTAATCCGACAAGCCTTTGTTCAAAAAAAAATTTATTCATTCACCGCAATTTTGTGTTTAGCTTCTGAGATTGTGTTCAAAAAAAAAAAAAAAGTACTTCAAAACTTCGTGATGACTTATTCAAATGCGACATTGAACTTGGTTACGCCCTTCGTTTTGGCATACCCCCACGTGTGTCATGCGGGCATCTAACTTCGGTTGCATTCCATATTCAACTCAACTTTTGTCTCGTTTGTTTTGGCTTGCGCCAGACAAAGGAGTTGCAATAATGTGCTGATCCTGGTGACTTGCCTTCGTTTTGGCTTGCCCCCATGTCTATAATGCGGACATCCAACTACGAGCAATTGCCTTTCACAACTTAACTCTTATCAACATGGGTTTCCCCATTGCGTTGACAGTGGAGTTATTATTCCCAAAATCTCACTTCAACTTATTATTTTATTTATTTATTTATTTTTTAAATGATTGCAATATAATGAATGTAATTCTCCAAGACTGCTGCACCCCCAAACTTAGAGATTAGCAGCGTTCTCACCTCAAAGCTAAAAACAAAGTTACAAGAATGCGATAATAAATGTTTGAACACAGGTTTACGAAAAATAAAACTCAAGACTCTCAAAATTTGAAGAAGCTAATAAGAGTAAAGAATGCCTTGCGTTGATTAGTAAAATGCGGTGAATTATATGTACCATCATAGAAACATCGCAAAACAATGCAATCGAGAAAAAAAAGAATTTCAAAAGGATAAGGCATACAAGATAACAAGAAAAGACCTAAGGCGGAACAATGCATGCGCTCATGCGTTGGAATCCACGCGATTGAAGCCTTACGTCGAAGGGTGAAAGGAATTCTTCCGTTGAACTACGAACCGAGGAGACTTATTGTTGCACCTATAAGAGCAAACGTACCCAAAACCAAGGAAGCAACCATATATCAAAAATAACAATAAAATAAAAAATAACATATACTAAGAAGCAAAGTAAAGATAGAGTAGAAGACGTCCTTGGAAAAATAAGAGTGTTGTCACCACAAGGAGTCTTCCGTGTAGGAGATGGCTTTCAACTGCTTGGGTTAAGTTACCTTGACCATTGGAACTTCCGACAATTGTTGGGCGCATGTGGCCATCATGTGCTTAGAATTACCTTCAGCTCTTTTGCGACTGATTGCCCTTCTACCTTGGGGTCAATACTGATTTTCAGCGCATCGCCTACACTTCAATATTGTTTGCAACCTGGTAACGCAAGCTGCAATACACCCAAGATAAAAATTTTGCTCGCAGAGACACAAAACTTAACAAACATTTAGTTGCTAAGTCCTTGGCAACAGTGCCAAAAACTTGATGCACGGAAATTGGAAGTCAATTTTACTCGACGACCAACTTCCCTTGGATGCATTATGTGATGCATGTTTCTAAAATATGTGTTGATAGCCATGCATCGATGGTCATGCATTGGAATGAAAATTGCGTTAACAAATGTATGCAATGACCATGCATCCTGCCACAAGTTTTCTTGCGTTCATGCCAAGTATAACATGAACGCAAGTTTCTCGGGCAATCCGAGGTCGAACACAGAGACTTGTAACTATATGTTTGTGGTGATTGTGCATGCGGTGGTATAAATATAAGAATGGAGGGGATATTGCTACGTTAATCCAATTCCTACTCCTATCTAACAGACAACACAATGAGAATAAACATGAAAGGTAGAGATGCGACAAACCTTGACATGAAATAAATGTGTGGGAAAATGGATAAAATGCAGAGATGTTTTCATTGCAAAACTTATAAGTGATCGTAAGGGCAACTTTAGTCAGCGTCCGACTATGTGGTCTTGTTACAACCATACACGACAAGTTATTTTCCAATGGAAATGTGGTGCTCCTGAGCTTATTCCTAAGTCTCTACTTTTGTCCTATGCGATGATGCAAAATGCATGAAAGCAAGGTGACCACATTTAATCCTATCCTATCTTTAGGATGCATGCGATGCATTAATAACAAAAACTACTCATTCCTAAGCGCCTATCTCTAGTATTATGTGTTCTAATCTGGCTCTCCCAAGCCTAGATTCTGACCTAACCTTCCCAAGTCAACCTGTCCTTAGATTACCCACCCGAGTATCTCTAATGGACGAATGAAGCATACATAATATAAGACAATCGCATACATTTCGCTGACCTACGGTTGTTACTATCCCTAGTGAACAACACATACCTTACTTAATGCGTCCAACCACTTACCCCCTCGGGCAGTTGATTATTGTTGACTTCATTCATAGACAAGGAATGCGTTAGCCTATAGATAGGCATTGCAGCAGCTCACACTATGCAAATAAGATTACTCATATACTCGCGCAATGCATACCTCTCGGTAGTTTGCTACATGCTTCATATCCCTAATCCACATGACTAAGTATGCAATACCCAAGCAATCCCACTAAGTGTTGTAATGAAAGTAAAGATGCTAAGCAAGAAGATGGAGATGAAGTCGAAGGAAAAGAGAAATGCATTGAAAACACATTGTATTAATTTCTTAATTCCAAAATGTTATACAATACAATATGAGAATAGAAAGGAAAAGAAATGACCGGTAGGAAGCAAAGATTTTCTTCCAGCGGATGTGCGTCAAGGCTGTCGGTGGTGCCATGGATGGGTGGAGAAGTTGACTCTCTCAAGATCTAGCTTCGGTCGAAGGCTCCGATCGTCACTCAGAATGGATGAAAGAGATGAAGAACTCAGCATCTTCTAAAGCAGTTTGTCTGGATCACAAGGATATGCCATAGGCGAACCTTAGGCGAAAAACTTGGATAAAATGAATTTGAGCTCATCGGCTTCTATTTATAGAGCTTGGCCACTGACAGCATTAATTGGACTGCTCTGAGTCTGACATTCGACGCATTTGTCCTTTCTGAACCTCTGCCACTAACGACATGGTAAATGAAATGTCAGCATCAGCTTTGGATTTTCTCGAGGTAGATGCGTTGATGCGTTCATTCCACCAACCTTGCATTGATCCCATTAGAATGCGTTGCCGCGTAGCCGCAGTCATTTAATGATCGTATTCACTTAACACCACAACTCTACATAATGACCACAATCACTTGACGAGCGAAACTCCCATGCGATGGATGCATATGGCTAATTACCGCAACATCCATGCATTGATCGATGCGTTTGCCTTACAATGGAGTGTTTTTCTGCATGCGGTCATCTTTGCGATGGTCTGGTTTTAGCATTTGAGTTCATTTACTGCATTGGCTACAAAAATAGAACATTGAATGCATAATTAATGCAAAGTAATGGGTTAGCTAAGATTCGACATGTTGATCAATGCAAACTCTTTTTCTCATGAATTCCTAGCATGATCGACACATATTCTGCCTAACAACCTTCATAATTCTAAGTAAAAGGCCTAAGATGACATGTATATCTGCATGTCATCAATGTTCCAATTGCTCCACCACAATGTACTAAGATGGGTCCTCAAAGGAGGTTACGAATATATATTGGATATGATTCCCTATCAGTTATCAAATATCTTGAACCCCTGAGGGTAATGTATTTACAGCATGATTAGCTGATTTTTAGTTTAATGAGACAAATTTTCCAACATTAGAGGGAGGAATTAAAATTTTGGAAAAATAAATTACATGGAATGCATCGTTATTGTCTCATTAGATCATCATATAGATCAATGTGAACTTAAAGTTTAGAAGATAATTCATTTACAAAATACTGCAAATCAGTTACCGGATGCATTTATAGAAGCAAATAAAGTAACTAAATCACATATATCAGCTGCAAATGTTTCATCAAAAATTGATATCCCTGCACAACAAGTTGTTACTAATGAATCTAGAACATGCCGGAAGCGTGGTAGACCAGTGGATTCCAAATATAGAAATCCTTGAATTAGTAATCAAGAAGACTTAGTTGAAGATGTAAATACCCATGAAGAAATCCTTGACATTGAAGGAACTCTAAATCTAGAGAACCAGTAAGCAGAAATAGATCGTTCCAGATTCATTAGAAAGACTAAATTACAGTATGCTTCAAGATAAAATACAAGGGATCGAGTAGAATAACTTTGATGAATCCTTTCTTCTAGTATTTCCTCGATCAAACTCAAACGCGTTGAATTAGCATGAATGCAATGAGAAAACTCAGCAAACAACATAACCTTGAAGATCTTCGATCACAATCGAGCAAAACTTGATCCTGGCCCTCAAACGAAACTCGACACCACCACTCGGCTACCTTGGTATTCTCAATGTGAGAATCCAAGAGTTGTGAGCTCTGTATGGATTTGGATAGAGGGAAGGAGGAATGGAAGAGAAAGAATGATAGAGTAGACAATCGAGTAATAAATAGAGGAATCATGTAGAAGATTTCACTCTATTGCATAGACTCGTTCCTGGATCGTGTAGTAAAATGACACTACCATATAGTGAACTCAATACTAACATTTACTCTCTCAACAAGCTATCTGATAACTTGCTTCACCTATCATGTAATGAATAAATGAAAACCTTTTTCATCTTTATTTCACCATTAGCCACAAACTGTCTAAAACCACCCACTAAGGTGGTTATTAGAGAAAAAACTACAATCAGTTATCTCATTATTATTTTATATAAATAAATATAATAACTAATTTATCATATTATATTTATAACATATAGTTTTAATATTACATCATATGCAACAATAAACCATAGTTCTTTTTATCCTTTATGACATTTAATATAAACCATATTTATATTAATTGCTCCAATAAAAAAATAATGTATCAAATACATTAAATCAATTATATCATATATAATTGAATCAATTTAATTATATCACATATAATCAAATTCCCTCTTGTTAATTTGAACACTTCAAACTAACCCAAAAACCGATTCTCAACAAGAATTCATTGAGCTACCAAGGGGACCTTATGAACCTGTAGCTTGAAGCTCCAACGGTATGTGAATAACTAACTAAACTCTTTAATCATGATATCCACCATCTGTTAACTGTCAGGCACTCCACTAAAGACCGATAGCTGTACTTTTTGCACTACAGATATATTTCTGTGTCTATCAGATATAACCAATCAACAATACGATGACCCTTCACAAATCGCTCGTAAGTACAGCTAGGCCAATTTGTTGTTTTGCCTCTATAGTTACATCTAACTCCTTAAGTACCACTAATTTCTCTAATGAACAATACATCATAGTCCCACTATGAATAAACCCTTCACGGGCCAAGAGAAGGTGTGGCACCACATTGTTTAAGCCCCGGAATCAACCCTTAAGGGAGTGATTTATCTCCTTGCCCCTGCTTCGGGGAAGGAGTGAATTTCGTATTGTGTAGCTGAGTTCCTAGCTCTCCAATCAGAAGAATCCTCAAAGTGGTAGGTTTAAGTCAGTGATCTGGCCACTTGTACCCATGCAAATCAAAGGACCGCCCTCATAGGCAAGAGTTAACAACTCACTTAGGATTAAGGTCATGTTACCTATGGTCATTCTAGTGAAATGAAAGTCTCTGTCATGAACGGTGTTATATAACAAGACTAAACATTTTGTGGTCCAGTCTTATACAAACTTCTTTGTATAGAGAATCCTCACTTGCATGTCTAATAAACGAATGATCGAGATTAGACCATTTGTAGCACTTTACAAAATTTGTAACACCAACAAAGCGAGCCACACTCGTAGTATCACCGGGATAAGGTTTCCCTCCTTTATCCATATACTACAGACCATCTAAGGTATCACTTAAAGCACGATCCACTTGTATGTCTCCACATACATGCATAAGTTACAATGATAACCAAAGATCTCAATTTATTGGTTTGTGGTTAATGCAACTAAAATATCTCATATTTCATAGACTAAAGTGAATAAAATATCTCATATTATATATCGCAAAACTGTTTGTTCATACAAACGTTTACAAACTACGGGACCCTACAGTTGGGATTGGTGTCTTAATTCTCTTGGAATCTCGTTGTTTTGTAAAGATACACATTGTTCAATGAATAAAATAAGTGTTATTTAATTCTAGCATTTACTCATATCCGATAAACAAAGCTCTTTGGTTATCTTATGTGAACTTAAGCATATATATGCGATATACAAGTGGATCATGCCTTAAATGATAACCTAAATAGGTCTGTAGTATAAGGATTAAGGTAGAATACCTAATCCGGGTGACATTACGGATACGACCCACTTTGTTGAGGTTTGCAAGTGTTGTAAAGTACTACAGATGGTAGATCCTGACCATTCATGTGGAGACGTGGAGCGGGGGTGTCCTATACAAAGAGTTTGTATAAGACCTGGACCACGAGATGACTAGACTCTATGTATAACACTATTGATACTAGAGACTTGCATCACACCTAAATGACCATAGGAGACACAACCTCAATTCTGAGTGTTTTGGGAACTTCTACCTTTGAAGGCAGTCCTTTCATTAGTATGGGTGAGAGTGACCAGATTGCCAACATAACATGCCTTCCTTTTTGGGGACTTGTATGATCTAGGAGCTGGGAACTCAATCTACAAGATGGAATTCACTATTTTCCCGAAGTAGGGATAAGTAGAGAGATTGCTCCCTTAAGGGCTGATTCCGGGGCTTGAATATAGTGGCCACAGCTTCTCCTTGGAAGAGAAGACTCAGTCATAGTAGGACTATCAGTTATATTCATAGGAGGGATCAATGGTACTTAAGGAGACAGATGTAACTACATGGGCATAACGATTATTGTCCCAGCTGTACTCACGAGCGATCTGTAAGGGTTGTCGCACTACTGATTGGTTAAGATGGACACATAATATATTTGTAGTAAGGTGAGTTCAGCTATCCATCTTTAGTGGAGTGCCTGACAGTTAACGGATGGTGGATCCCATGACTAAAGAGTTTAGTCAGTTATTCACATACCGTTGAAGTTTCGAGCTACAGGTCCATGAGGTCCCCTTGGTAGCTTAATGGATTCAGTTGAGGATCAGTTCTTGGTGTTGATTTGAAATGTTCAAATTGACAAGAGGTATTTTGATTATATATGATATAATTAGTATGATGTATTAGATAATCTAGTGGAGGATTGATGTAAATTAGATTTAAATTTAGTACCATGGAATAGAAAAAGAACTATGGTTTATATGTTTCATAAGATGAAATATTAAAACTATAGGTAATAAATATAGTATGATACGTTGGTTATCATTTATATTTATAATAATATTAGTTATTGGATAATTAATTATTTTTCTTTTAAATAACAAAAGTAGTGGGTGGTTATTGAATCATGATAACTGTGAGTTTAAAAGGAAAATGGTTTTCCGATTTTAAAAAGAAGGTTTACAAAACGATTGAAAAGAATTTTGATTTTTCTCTCTCGGCGAAAAAGAAACTCACGAAGTTGTCAAGTAAATTCGGATTTACTAAACGACGTCTGGGTGAGCTAAACGATCGTGCAGAGTAGAGCTAAACGATCGTACAGTATTTACTAGACAATCGCATAGTTTTGCTAGACGATCGCTAGCCCAAGGTAAACGATCGTGTAGAGTCTGTAGGTGACAGACCGAGCTAAATGATGAGCTAAATGATCGCATAGCTTTTGCTAAACGATCGCATAGCTTTTGCTAAACGATCGCTTAGCTTTATCTAAACGATTGGGCATCGACCTATACGATAGGTCTCCGCCATCTCCCACTTGCCCAGTCATGTATGTGATCGGTGTTTTCTCATTTGTCTGCCTCATACTAAGTCCAAACAGAGCCCATCCTCTGGATTCTCACACCGAGAATACAAAGGTCGCCTTGTTGGTGGTGTCAGACTCAACTTGACACCATCGAGGTTTTCTGGAGGCCGTTCGTGGTGCTGTGGGGGTCGTTCGTGTTGCGAAGAAGTTCGTGACTGAGGAGATCGTTGAGGATGAGTGTGAAGTGTTCGTGTGGTGTTGCGGTCGTGTAGATCGGGCGTTCGAGGATGCTGTTGTTCGAAGGATCAGAGTGCACAATGGAGCATAGAGATGTTTCTACCTTTGTGCTTAGATTTGTCTATTTTGTTCATTTGTTGTTCATGTTGTAATTTCTACATTGTAATTGTATAACCGCTTGTTTGAAGTCGGCTATAAATGTATTGTTCATTCATGATTGTGATTTGGAATAATCTTGTTCCGCTGCTCATGGAAATCTCGCTTCCGATTTCCTTCAATTGGTATCAGAGCCAGGTTCTTTTATATTCCAAATTACAGATCTGAATTGAACGCATTTTTCAGTCGCGGTGGGTTTCTGCATTTATGGTTAACCATTTTTTGCATTTATGGATGAATATGATGAACATTTCGGGTTTTAAATTGCCTTTTTGTTAAAGCTTTCAGTATTACAAAATTTTAATTGTAAGGATCCTTGTGTTTTTGGGCGAAATTAACTTTACAATCGAGTCTGTAATTCAAAATTTCGAGTTCGTCGAGTCGTTCATGATGAAGCTTGGGCGCATGGCGATGCAGTTCTCAACGAAGAAGAAGACCAAGCATTGGTTGAATCGTGTAGCCTCAGGTAAACGATCGTCGGGATTTTACTAAGCGATCATTTAGATTCTTTTTCAAGACGATCATGTAATATTTTTTAAACGATCGTGTAGGTACTAGAGGTAGACGATCGCAGTGGAAGCATGTGATGCTCGTCATTTAGTAGAAGGTGCATGCTAAACGATCGTGTAGTTAGCAAGCTTCATTGCTTAGTTACTACCTATGGGATCGTGCATATGCGATACGGAGGCACTAACTAAGCGACCGCTTAGGCGATGGTGCTTCGCAGCATCATAGTCGCTTAGACGATCGCAGAAGGCGGGCATTTTGTGGAGCGCGCTAAGCGATTGTGTACTTTAGGCTTCATCGCTTAGTAAAGATATACGATAGTGTAGTAATAACTAAATGATCGTTTGGATTTTTCTAAACGATCGTATAGTAAATTCTAAACGATCGTTTAACTCTGAAGCGTTGGTAAGCGATAGAATGAA
>NC_052359.1:68650020-68671227 GCF_009727055.1 Benincasa hispida | reverse complement strand
CTTAAAACCTAACGTAGGTCAATGTGTTTTTATTTTCAGCAACTCGTTAGTATTTCCATTTAAAGCTTTTAAAAAAGATCGATTACTTACAGTGGAAAGAATCGTGTGAAACGAATTTCGTGGCAAACGACCTCCATCCCATTACTCCCCAAAAGAGGAGACAAGACAGTAAATATGATTTATTGGTCTTGGAGACATGTCTGGTAGAGAATGATGATTCTGCCTGGATCCTTGATTTAGGTGCTACCAATCATGTTAGTTCTTTTTACAACGGATTCATTTCCTAGCAAACATTGCCACGGGGAGAGATGACTATTTGAGTCGGTACTAGTGAGATTGTTTCAACTGTTGCTGTAGGCAAGCTGAAGTTATTTGTTGACAAGAAACATTATCTGTTACTGGATAATGTTTTTGTAGTTCCTCATATTAAGAGGAACTTAATTTCGGTTTCTTGTCTCATTGAACAAGGCTATACCGTCTCCTTTTTTGAAAATAAAGTGTTTATTTTCAAGAATGGAATGGAAATTGGTTATGGTTCAATGGAAAATAACTTATATGTACTAAGGTTGTTAGTCATAAAAGCCTTTTTTAACACTGAAATGTTCAGTACGACAACAACAGCTAAAAGACCAAACGTTTCTCCAAATGAAAACGCCCATCTTTGGCATCTTAGGTTAGGTCACATCAACCTCAATAGGATTGAGAAGTTGGTGAAAAGTGGACTTCTAAAGAGTTTAGAAGAAAACTCCTTGCCGGTATGTGAATCATGCCTCGAAGGCAAGATGACCAAACAACCTTTTACTGGAAAAAGGTTATAGAGCCAAGGAAGCCTTGGAGTTTGTACATTCAGACCTCTGTGGTTCGATGAATGTTAGAGCTCGAGGTGGATATGAATATTTCATTTCTTTCATAGATGATTATTCAAGGTTTAGGTATATCTTCCTAATGTAATGTAAGTCTGAAGCCCTTGACATGTTCAAGGAGTATAAGGCTGAAGTTGAAAACTAGTTAGGTAAGAAGATAAAAACTCTACGATCTGATCATGGTGGAGAGTATATGGACCTCCAATTCCAGAACTATTTGATAGAACATGGAATTGCATCCCAACTCTCGACCCCCGGTACACCTCAGCAGAATGGTGTATCAGAAAGGAGAAACATAACCTTATTGGACATGGTTCGGTCTATGATGAGTTATGCTCATCTTCCAGACTCGTTTTGGGGTTATGCAGTATAGACTGCATGTTATATCCTGAACAACGTTCCCTCGAAAAGTGTTTCTAAAACACCTTTTAAGTTATGGAGAGGTCGTAAAGGTAGTTTACGCCACTTTAGGATTTGGGGTTGTCCGGCACATGTGCTAGCGACTAACCCAAAGAAGTTGAAACCGCATTCGAAGGTTTACCTATTTGTAGGCTACCCCAAGGAAATGAAAGGAGGATACTTCTATGATCTGAGTGAGAATAAAGTATTTGTTTCCACAAATTCTATCTTCTTGGAAGAAGATCAGATGAGGGATCATAAGCCACGAAGTAAGCTCATTTTACATGAGATCTCAAGTGATAATAAAACTACTGAGGGTTCAACAAGAGTTGTCGAACAGGCTGACAGATCAGCAAGAGTTGTTGAGGTCGGAACATCTAGTCAACCAGCTCAAGAGTTGACTGCCTCAACGTAGTGGGAGGGTTACGAACCCACCGGATCACTACATGGGTTTGACTGAAGCACAAAACATCATTACAAATGATGGGGTCGAGGATCTGTTGTCTTTTAAGAAAGCAATGGAGGATGTTGACAGGGATGAATGGGTTAAGGCCATGAACCAGGAAATGGAGTCTGTACTTCAATACCATCTAGGAGCTTGTTGATCGACTGGATGGGGTAAGACCTATTGGGTGTAAGTGGATCATTAAGCGCAAGAGAGGTGTAGATGGAAAGGTGCAAACCTTTAAGGCTAGACTCGTGGAAAATGGTTATACCCAGGTTGAGGGAGTTGACTATGAGGAAACTTTCTCACCTGTTGTCATGTTCAACTCTATCCGGATTCTTCTGTCCATAGCCATATTTTATAATTATGAAATATGGGAAATGGACATCAAGACTGCCTTTCTTAATGGTAATCTTGAGAAGACCATCTATATGACTCAACCAGAGGGCTTAATAGGTCCATTTATGGGTGATGACATGCAAATATGCATGACATCTTAGTCCTTTTACTGAGAATTATGAAGGTTTTTAGGCAGAAATTGTGTCAATCATGCTAGGAATTCATGAGAAAAAGAGTTTGCGTCGATCAGCATGACGAATCTCAGCTAACCGATTACTTTGCGTTAATTATGCATTCAATGTTCTGTTTTTGTAGCCAATGCAGGAAATGAATGCAAATGCCGAAATCGGACAATTGCATAGATGACCGCATGCAGAGCAACACTCCACCGCAAGGCAAATGCATCGATCAACGCATGGATGTTGCGGTAATCAGTCGTATACATCCATCGCATGGGAGTTGCATTCGTCAAATGATTGCAGTCATCGTGTACAATTGTGGTATTAAGCGAATGCGGTCATTAAATGGTTCAGCTGTGCGACAACGCAACTAATGGGATAAACGCAAGGTAGGCGAAATGAAAGCATCAATGCATCTACCTCGAGAAAATCCAAAGGTGATGCTAACATTTCACCTACCTTGCCGTTGGTGGCAGAGGTTTAGAAACGACTAACGTGTCGAATGTCAGACTTAGAACAGTCTAATTAATGTTGTTGGTGATCCAAACTCTATAAATAGAAGCCGATGAGTAGAAATTCAGATCATCCAGGGATGATCCTTGGATCCGAAGATTTTCCTTCAACCGGGGATTTTCCCCGCGATCCAGACAAAATGCATGAGAAGACATCTGAGAGTTCTTCACCTCCTTCATCCATTCCGAGTGACGACCGGATCCTTCAATCGAAGTTAGATCTCGAAAGAGTCAGCTCCTCCGCCCATCCATGGCACCACCGACAGCCTTGACGCACATCTGCTGGAAGCAAAGTTTTGCTTCCAGCCGGTCATTTCTTTTTCCTTTCTTTTCCTATATTGTATTGTATGGCATTTTGAATTAAGAAATTAATACAATGTGTTTTCAATGCATTTCACTATTCATTCAACTCCATCTCCATCTTCTTGCTTAGCATCTTTACTTTCATTGCAACACTTAGTGAGATTGCTTAGGTATTGCATACTTAGTCATGTGGATAAGGGATATGAAGCATGTAGCAACCTACCGAGAGGTATGTGTTGCGTGAGTGTGTGAGTAACCTTATTTGCTTAGTGTTAAGCTTCGACAACGCCTGTCTATAGGCTAACGCAATGCTTGTCTATAAGTAAAGTCATCAACAACCAACTATGCGGGAGTGTAAGTGGTTGGTCGCATTAAGCAATGTTTTTGTTGTTTACTAGGGATAGTAACAACCTTGCGTCAACCAAGTTCATGCGTTTGTCTTGTCTTATGTTGCGCTCAACACCTCTTTAGAGCTACTCAAGAGAGAGTCTAAAGAAAGAACCTAATGACTCGAGAGAGCTAGGTTAGAATCTAGACTCAAGAGAGCAAGATTAGATCGACATAAGCAAGAGATAGGGACTTAGAGATAAGCTCTGTTTGTCAACACTGCATCGCATGCACCCTAGGAATAGGAATGATGATACGTGGTCGCCTTGTTTGTGTACCATCGCATAGACAAGAATTAGAGGCTTATGTGTAAGCCCTATAGACACCTCTTCACATACATTGCATGCGTTCTAGCATTAGAAGCCGTAGCATTCGCACCGAGAGGTGCTTTACTATTATATGAGTGTTGCATGATCGCATTAGTTTGCATTGACTAGGGTTGTCCTTGCAATCACTCTTAAGTTTTGCAATGAAAACATCTCCGCATTTTATCTGCTTTCCCATACATTTATTTCATGTCAAGGTTTATCGCATCTCTACCTTTCATGCATATTCTCATTGCATTGTCCGTTAGATAGGAGTAGGAGTAGGATTATGAAGGTTGTTAGGCAGAAATTGCATCAATCATGCTAGGAATACATGAGAAAAAGAGTTTGCGTCGATCAGCATGTCGAATCTCAGCTAACCTAATGATGTAATTTATCTCAAGAAAATCCAACGTAAGGTAGGCGAAATGAACGCATGAACGCATCTATCTCAAGAAAATCCAAAGCTAATGCTAACATTTTACCTACCGTGCCATTGGTGGCAGAGGTTCAGAAAGAACTAACGCACCTAATGTCAGACTCGGAGCAATCCAATTAATGTTATTGGTGATCCAAACTCTATAAATAGTAGCCGATGAGCATAAATTCAGATCATCTAGGGAGGATCCTTGGATCCGGAGATTGTCCTTCAACCAGGGATTTTCCACGCGATCCAGACAAAATGCTTGAGAAGACGCCTGTGAGTTCTTCACCTCCTTCATCCATTTTGAGTGATAACCGGAGCCTTCGACCGGAGTTAGATCTCAAAAGAGTCAGCTTTTCCACCCATCCATGGCACCACCGGCAGTGTTGAGGCACATCCGTTGGAAGCAAAGTTTTGCTTCTAGCCCGTCATTTCTTTTTCCTTTCTTTTCCTATATTGTATTGTATGATATTTTGAATTAAGAAATTAATACAATGTGTTTTTAATGCATTTCTCTATTCCTTCAACTCCATCTCCATCTTCTTGCTTAGCATCTTTACTTTCATTGCAACACCTAGTGAGATTGCTTAGGTATTGCATACTTAGTCATGTGATATGAATCATGTAGCAACCTACCGAGAGGTATACGTTGCGTGAGTGTGTAAGTAACCTTATTTGCTTAGTGTGAAGCTGCGGCAACGCCTGTCTATAGGCTAACGCAATGCTTGTCTATAAGTAAAGTCAGCAACAACCAACTACCCGGGAGGGTAAGTGGTTGGTCGCATTAAGCAATGTTTGCGTTGTTAACTAGGGATAGTAACAACCTTGCGTCAACCAAGTTCATGCGTTTGTCTTGTCTTATGTTGTGCCCAACACCCCTTTACAGCTACTCGAGAGAGAGTCTAAAGAAAGAACCTAATGACTTGAGAGAGCTAGGTTAGAATCTAGACTCAAGAGAGCGAGATTACATCGGTATAAGCAAGAGATAAGGACTTAGAGATAAGCTTTATTTATCAACACTGCATCGCATGCACCCTAAGAATAGGAATGAATGGTCGCCTTGTTTGTGTATCATCGCATATACAAGAATTAGAGGCTTATGGTAGGCCCTATAGACACCTCTGCACATACATCGCATGCGTTCTAGCATTAGAAGCTGTAACATTCGCACCGAGAGTTGGTTTACTATTGTATGTGTGTTGCATGATCACATTAGTTTGCGTTGACTAGGGTTGCCCTTGCGATCACTCTTAAGTTTTGAAATGAAAACATCTCCACATTTTATCTACTTTCCCATACATTTATTTCATGCAAAGGTTTATTACATCTCTACCTTTCATGCATATTCTCATCGCGTTGTCTGTTAGATAGGAGTAAAAGTAGGATTAACGTAGCAACATCCCCTTTATTCTTTTATTCAACCACCGCATGCACAATCATTGCAAACATATAGTTACAAGTCCCTGTGTTCGGCCTCAAATTAACCGAGAAACTTGGCGTGAACGCAAGAAAACTTGTGGCAGGACGCATGGTCATCGCATACATTCGTTAACGCAATTTTCATTACAATGTATGACCATCGACGCATGACTATCAAGGCATATCTTAGGAACATACATCGCATAATGCATCAACGAGATTTGGTTGTCGAGTAAAATTGACTTCCATTTCCACGCATCAATGGGCTAAAACAAGCATATCGATCTTGGAACATCAGATTGGACACTGTTGTCAAGTCATTTGGCTTTGACCAGAACGTTGATGGGCCTTGTGTTTACAAGAAGATCATCAACAGCTCAGTAGCTTTCCTGGTATTGTATGTGGATGATATCCTACTCATTGGGAATGATGTAGTGTATTTGACTAACATTAAGAGTTGGCTAGCTACCCAGTTCCAAATGAAAGATTTAGGTGATGCATAGTATGTTCTCGGTATCCAGATTATTCGGGATCGCAAGAACAAACGGTTAGCTCTGTCTCAGGCATCGTACATTGATCAAATGTTGATCAGGTATAGGATGCAGGATTCAAAGAGGGGTTTATTACCCTTCACTCATGGAATCATTTTGTCTAAGGATCAATGTCCTAAGACACCTCAAGAAGTTGAGGAGATGAGACGGATTCCCTATGCTTTTGGTGTAGGAAGCTTGATGTATGCAATGTTGTGTACTTGACCCGACATTTTCTATTCAATATTGTCAGTTGATATCAGTCCAATCCAGGATTTGATCACTGGACGACACTCAAGACAATCCTCAAGTATCTTCAGAGAATGAAGGTCTACATGTTTGTATATGGAGATAAGGATCTAGTCCATATAGGATACAACGTTGCTGATCCATTTACAAAGGCCCTCACGACTAAAGTGTTCAAGGGTCACCTGGAGAATCTGGGTCTGCGAGACATACGTCATCTTGTCTAGGGCAACTGGGAGATGATACTGGGGTATACCCTAGTTTATTGTATATTGTACATTTTTATATTTTATTGTACATTAGTCTCCTAAGTCATTTGGATAAGTGGAAGATTGTTGGGATTGGTGTCCTAATTCTCCCGGAATCTCGTTCTTTTGTAAAGATACACATTGTTTAATGAATAAAATAAGTGTTATTTAATTATGGCATTTATTCATATCCAATAAACAAAGCTCCTTGGTTATCTTATGTGAACTTAAGCATGTATATGTGATATACAAGTGGGTCATGCCTTAAGTAATAACATAAATAGGTCTGTAGTGTAAGGATGAATGTAGGATACTTGATCCTAGTGACACTACGACCCACTTTGTAGAGGTTTGCAAGTGTTGTAAACTACTACAGATGGTAGATCCTGACCATTCATGTAGAGATGTGGAACAGGGGTGTCCTATACAAAGAGTTTGTATAAGACCTGGACCACGAGATGACTAGACTTTGTATATAACACCGTTGATACTAGAGACTTGCATCTCACCTAAACGACCATATGTGACACAACCTCAATCCTGATTGTTTTGGGAACACCTGCCTTTGAGGTCAGTCCTTTGATTAGTATGGATGAGAGTGGTCAGATTGCCAACATAACATGCCTACCTTTTTGGGGAGTTGTCTGATCTGGGAGCTGGGAACTCAATCCACGAGATGGAATTCACTCATTTCTCAAAGCAGGGATAAGTAGAGATATTGCTCCCTTAAGGGCTGATTCCAAGGCTTGAACATAGTGGCCACAGCTTCTCTTTGGAAGAGAAGACTCAGTCATAGTAGGACTATGACTTATGTTCATTAGAGGGATCAGTGGTACTTAAGGAAACAGATGTAACTATAGGGCCATAATGGTTATTGGGCCAGCTATACTTACAAGCGATCTGTGAAGGGTTATCGCACTACTGATTGGTTAAGATGGACGTATAATATATCTAAGTTCAGTTGTCTGTCTTTAGTGGAGTGCCTGGCAGTTAATGAATGGTGGATCTTGTGACTAAAGAGTTTAGTCAGTTGTTCACGTACCGATGGAGCTTTGAGCTACAGGTCCATGAGGTCCCCTTGGTAGCTCAACGGATTCAGTTGAGGATCAGTTCTTGGTGTTGATTTGAAATGTTCAAATTTACAAGAGGTATTTTGATTATATATGATATAATTGGTATGATGTATGAGATACATCTAGTGGAGGATTAATGTAAATGAGATTTACATTTAGTACCTTGGAATATAAAAAGAACTATGCTTTAGATGTTTCATGAGATGAAATATTAAAACTATAGGTTATAAATATAGTATGATAAGTTGGTTATCATTTATATTTATAATAATATTAGTTATTGGATAATTAATTATTTTTCTTTTAAATAACTAAAGTAGTTGGTGGTTATTGAATCATGGTAATCGTGAGTTTAAAAGGAAAATGGTTTTCCTATTTTAAAAAGAAGGTTTACAAAACGATTGAAAAGGATTTACTAAACTCACGAAGTCATCAAGTAAATTCAGATTTACTAAACAACGGCTGGGCGAAGTAAATGATCATGCAGAGTAGAGCTAAACGATTGTGCAGTATTTGCTGAACGATCACATAGTTTTGCTAGACGGTAGTGGCCCAAGGTAAATGATCGTGTAGAGTCTGTAGGCGACAGACCGAGCTAAACAATAAGCTAAACGATCACATAGCTTTTGCTAGACGATCGCTTAGCTTTATCTAAACGATTGGGCATCGACCTATACGATAGGTCTCCTCCATCTCCCACTTGCCCAGTCGTGTACGCGACCATTGTTTCCTCCTTCGTTTGCCTTATACCAAGTCCAAACAGAGCCCACCCTCTGGATTCTCACATGAGAATACCAAGGTAGCCTTGTGGTGGTGTCAAACTCAACCTGACACCGTTGAGGTTTTCTGGAGGACGTTTGTGGTGTTGTGGAGGCCATTCGTGTTGCGGAGGAGTTTGTGACCGAGGAGATCGTTGAGGATGAGCACGAAGTGTTCGTGCTGTGTTTGTGTGGTGTTATGGTCATGTAGATCGGGCGTTCGAGGCTGCTATTGTTCGAGCGATCAGAGTGCGCAATGGAGCGTGGAGACGTTTCTGCCTTTATGCGTCGAGTTTGTCTCTTTTGTTCATTTGTTATTCATGTTGTAATTTCTGCATTGTAATAGTATAACCGCTTGTTTGAAGTTGACTGTAAATGTATTGTTCATTCATGATTGTGATTTAGAATAATCTTATTCCGCTGCTCATGGGAATCTCGCTTCCGATTTCCTTCACCTATGAGATTTAGGGCGTCAACCTCAACAAACATGACTAGTGAGGAAGGTAAAATACCTAAAGATAATAATGACAGGAAAAAGATGGAACCGAACTCATATAGTTATTGACAACATTTTTGCATATGATGTTTCTCTTGATATTATATCTAAAAATGAGGATTCTGAACCAAAATCCTTTGAAGAATGTCCACATAGAAAAGATTGGCTTCATTGAAAGGAAGCAATTGAGGCAGGATTAAACTCACTTTCAAAACATTAGGTTTTTGGACCAATAGTCTGAGCATCAGAAGGTGTCAAACCTGTGGGATACAAATGGGTACTTGTGAGGAAAAAAAATGAAAATAATAAGGTCACAAGATATAAAGCAAGACTAGTCGCATGATGTCTTTCACAAAAACTTGGTATTGATTATGAGGAGACGTATTCTCTGGTGGTGGATACAATTATATTAAGATATTTAATTGGTTTGGCTATGTATGAAAATCTAAACATGCGTCTTATGGATGTAGTCACAACATATTTATATGGATCTCTTGTTAATAATAATTATATGAGAATCCCAAAAAGATTTAAGGTACCTGAAACATATAAATCAGATTCTAGGGTTTTGTATTCAATAAAGTTACATAGATCACTATATGGATTTAAACAATTAGGACGAATGTGGTACAATTGCCTGAGTGGATATTGTTGGGTTGTATGTCCTAAAACTTGTAATTTGTAAACATTAAATATATTCTATTTCTCAATAAGGATGTTCTTGAGGTATATTCAATAAAGTTTTTATTGAATATGTAAATTGCACTTGTTAAAGCCTAAATCCAATAAACTAACAAAGCTCTTATTATAGCATGAATACTTAAACTTTATATGGAGACATAAAAGTGGATCAAATTTGAGTATATAGCCAAAACGGTCTATAAGGATAGGAATAGGGTTGGATACCTTGTCCTGGAAACACTAAGGACGCGACCCATTTTGATGTGATCTTGAATCGTTCCTATAAAGACATGTGAATGAGGGCATCCTATGCAAAATATGTTGACATGAGACTAGACCATGAAAGAGACACTTTTTTTTACAGTGGCATTTACTATTAAAACTGATTGTTTCATTTCAATGACCTAAAGTAACTCGATCTTAATCCTGAGCTAATTATGAACTCTTGTTTATATGGGATTCTTCTTTAATCTACATGGGTGAGAGTGGCTCAACATCGTCGCTCAATAAGCCTCCAATTTTAGGGGTAAGACTGGGTAGATAGTTGGGGACAAAGTCCTGTAAGATGAAATTCACTCCTACCTGATTTCAGAGTTAGTAGACGGGTTATTCCCTTAAGTACTAACTCCTAGTCTTGAACAAGGGGTCACGCCCTCTCTATGCCTGAGAGGGACTTGGTTTATTGGTAGGACCATAAACCAATTTTTCATTAGTGGATGAATAGAGACTTAAGGATCAAGAAGTATTACAGGCATAAAACGATAATTTTGACCCAGCTGTAAATATGGACAACCTGTGAAGGATCGACTTATTGATCATGGTTAAATCAAATGGACAAAAATATATCGACAGTGAGGAAGTGCAGCTACTAGGCCCAAGTGAAGTGTCCCGATGGTTAACAAATATTGGTTAATCAGTTAAAAGAGTTTAGCCAATTAATCTCATATCATTGGAGTTCATGATCTATAGGTCCATTAGGTCTCCATACTAGCTCATATCGAACTAAACCTTAGAACAGTGTGACGAGTGAGTTTTAACTGTTCATATTTGAATTAGGAAATAAGTGTTAAAGATATGCGATATATTTAACAGTGTATCATTCAATTGGGAACTGAATGATAAAGAGAGAGTTATAGATATTTAAATAAGATTTAAATATCAAAATTATGAATAAGGATTCATCGTGATTGGTGTTGAATTTAATAATTGAATAATAAATTAAATTAATTAAATTCTTTAATGAGTTATTTAACATTAATTTGACTTAAACTATTTGAATTGATTTTGAATTAATTGGAATTAATCAAATTTGGTGAAAGTCAAATGTTGACTTCACCAAGCTTTGAAGGTCAAAGGTCAAAAGTTGACTCACCAAGTAGGAAACTCCAAAAGTAGTTTTGGATTAACATTGAAGTAAAATTGTATTTAATTAATTGCTCTATAAATAGGATGCCTTGTTAAAGGTTAAATTTCTTCGTCATTTTGGTGATTTTCAGGTTAATTGGAAAACAAATTCTTTTTGGCAACTTAGAAATTCTAAAAGAGTTTTAGAATTCAAGTCCTCATTTCTCTCTCAATTTCTATTCTAAATTCATCCCTAATTTAGTCTCTCACTAGATCCCATCATCCGATTCCAAGGTTGAAGAATAGTTGGGAAGACCCTTATGGTGGTTCACAGCCGATTCGTGAGAAGATTGGAGCACGATTGATGGCCAATTTGGTGCTACAATTCAAACCGTAATTTCAAAATTATTTGCATGCATGTTTTATCTTTAAAATTAATGAAATTTAGGGTGCACAAGATCCAAATTGCTTCCGCATGCACGTTGTCTATTCTTCCAATTGTTATCAGAGCATGTTTTAAGCACTCGATTGTATTAATTTTAGCTTGGTGGGTGTTGTTTCATAAGATGAAAGTGTGGTGGCTAAAGTAGATATATTACGGTTTTGGCATTTTTTTAAGCTTCAATCTGGTTATAATTATTATAATTGCCCGGTTGTTCATGGTCTTTAATGTGTGAAGAAGAGTCTATAATTGTTCAAGAGTCATTAGAGTTGATATTAGGATGTAATTTGAAGAAATCGGAGCAAGATACAAATTTTTTTTAAGTAGTTTTTTGGACTATGTAGACCGATTTCTATCGGTTCGATTTTTTTAGTTGGTTCAGCCAAGTTTTCAAGCTTTTTTTTGGACCAGTTCGGTTTTTTAAGCTGGTTCGGGTCGGTTTGAAGTATTTACGAGTTGTTCGGAACTGTTCCTGTATTATTATTGTAATAGTTTAATTGTTTGTTTACCAAAGATGCAAAAACTGGTCCACTTTAGTGTGTTTTATTAATTATGCAATATGAATGTATGTATTAATTATAATAATCTTGATTATGCATAATGTCATATAGATTTAAAACTCCACTATAGGATAACATGTTGCATGCATTAAAAAGTATATTATAAGTGTTATCATATAATTTGCATGCTTAGAATTTCATGAGTGTCAGTATAAGTTGTTATATTAATCTATAAAAAGTATGTTGACACTAAATAAACAAATTAAACATAGTAACAGCCGTTAATTAAGCGGAGCGACATTGCACATTTTTTGTGCTATTACTACTCATGCCTTTTGTCTTTCCATGAGTCTTGCTTGCTTACTATACCAGATTGGTATTTGCTCTAAGTTCAACTATGGAGTGTTTGTGTTAAATCAGATAATTCGTCATATAGGGTCATAGGTTGTCAAATTATCTGTATGTTTATCCCGTCTGATTTGTGGGATTTCATTCGCTCAAAAAACCTAATATTCTGATGTTGAGTGACTCTCCTTGTCTAGTTCCTCCCCTATTATCTTTCATTTATAAACTCTCTCAAGGAAAACATGTATCTGATCTTGTTGACATAGTCTTAAGACACTTAAAGTGATCCTTTTCAGGCAATAGTTAACAGTTCGTTTGGAAAGCGTATTATGCACATCTTAGCTATTGAATCTAGGGAGCTAGGTATTCAAATTCAGCGTTGCACCAAGTGCAAAACAAAAATTGATGGTGTGCTTCAGTTGATGCATTTGGTTGACCATGTTGAACATGGGTCTACTTCTGTTAGGGTGGATGATGTTGTTGTCAATGAAGGGGGAGGCTAGTTTTCGCTAATCTCCACTCAATTTATTGATCATTACATATAATTCCGTTAAGATATTGTATGAAAGTAGGATTTCTTCTATTCTCTTTTTATTGGAGAATTGAAGGATTTTTGATTGGCTGAGTTCAAATCAAAGAAAGGTTTTTTGACCTACTTTATGTTATTAATTTTTCCCTTATCCCTTATAACATAGCAATAATAGGGGATTAATAATTCAATCAAATCAAAAGAAATACAATTATCTTCAAGAACAAAGAAAAAAAAATTGTTATGCTTAATATCTTAAGTTTCATCGGTATCTGTTTTAAATTCTTTCCTTTATTCAAATAGTTTTTTCGTCGCCAAATTGCACGAGGCCTATGCTTTTTTGAATCCAAAAATGGATCTTATCCTAGTAATACCTCTATTCTTTTCACTTGTAGCCAATATCTTAATACGAATAATTCCGACAACTTCCGGGGAAAAAGAGGCATTCACCTATTACAGAGATGGTGCGATTTGATTTTTTTTTTTCAATTTTCTTTACCGCTCTCCGTCTTAGTAGAAAGACACAATATTCGGGATAGAAAGAAAACAATAATTGAAATAAATCTACGCTTCTTGGAGGTGCAATTTGAAAATAAAAAAATTCCTTCTGTCGTGTAGCCCCGATTAATGTAACCTCAGATGCTTTAATTGTCGATTCTAGTATTAAGCGAAAGGTGTAACCTATGAATTAAGTCAACCCTACTCCACTAGTCAAAATATTCACTAGTAAAAATAGGTAGCAGAGGGGAAGAAGTACTACACCTAGGAATCATGAACAAGGTTCTAGCACCATGCCAAATGTGTCCGAAGAAGAGCAAAGCAAACGAAGCATGCGCAAAAGTAAACCAACCCCTTGGACTGCTACGAAAAACCCCATCGTATTTCAAAGTAGCACGATCTAATTAAAAAATTTCACCTAATTGAGCACGTCTAGCATATTTTTTCACAGTAGCAGGATCACTATAACTCACTCTATTTAGTTCACCGCTCGTAACGGATATGTGTACTAAAAAGTTTCAAACTTCTTAATGCTATGATTCAATTTTTTCTATGAAGATACGAAAGAATCAAAATCCGAAAAGTCTTCTTTGTAGTTATAATGCCCAAATATCAAGTCGGCTCATTCGTATTTATATTGATCATTAGGGGCCTCTTGAATCTTCTATTTACCTATTTTTTCCTTTGATTTGTATGTAATGCGACTTTACTCTTGTTTTCTTTATTATTGATAGGAATTCTCTTGTTAAGACCCTATGAATCAATTAAAACCTTAGATTCAGACTAGAACCACGATGATTCAATAAAAAAACCTTCCAAAAAAAGTTCAAAAATTCACTGAGTAAGAACCCTTGGATTATCACTTATTCAATGCTTATTCAATGACTGAATATAATGAAAAAAAGACAAAGAAACGTTTATCCTTTAACCAAAATAAGTATAAACGAAAGAATAAAAAAAAAATTTCGGAGTCCAGCCAGGAGGTCTGATAAGTATGAATCATAGTTCTAATATTTGTTCTAATAATTTGGAATCTTTTTCATATATTCTATGCTCTAGATACTAGCCTAGACTGAATATCCAACGAGATAAAATCATCTTGATCAAGATGACCGACTTCTTCTCTGTCGTATCCATAGGATCAATTCTAACAAGTCACACACTCATATTCCGGAAATACAGAAAAAAATAAATTCCACGATCGAACTTCCAAAAAAGAACCGGAAATATTTCTATCATTCATGTATCATTAAGCAGGAGGGGGATTTTCATCTCTTGTCCATTCTTTCCAGTCTTTTCGTTTCCGTACCAAAAAAATGAAAAAATTGAAATAGAGAATCTATATACAAGAAAGGTCTAACCGTTGGAATAATAGTATCCATTGTTATTTGATTTGATACACTGTGTCAGTAACATTGTTGAATTAGTACGGAAAAAGAGGGATTCGAACCCTCGGTAAGCAAAAGACTACATAGCAGTTCCCATGCTACGCCTTCCCATGCTCGGCCATCTCTCCTACAGAATGATTATGGCCCAGAAACCGAGTTAATAGTGAGTCATTCATATTCAATTTATTTTTGATAGGCACACCCAACCAATTCTAACTATAAAAATAATTTTTTTTTTAAATATGTTTAATGGATACTTGTAGCTCATGATTCTATTTAGTTTTTTAAACTATGATTCCTTTTTTAATCAAAATTCGACTTTTACAGTTTTCAATTTTTCACCAACAACTGTTTATCCCATACATAGATCTAGTCAAAATTTATGAATCATAGAATAATTATTCGATTCTTTTTGCTCTTTGTATCATAATTCAATCAAAAAACTTCTAGAATTACCCCAATCTGTAAGATAATATAAAATTATTTTTTTCTTCAACTTCGCTGAAATCAGAATAGTCTCTTCATTCTGATCCTACTACATTTGGATGAAATTTCACCGGATTGAAAATATTTCTTCTGTTTTATTGATTCCTGTGAACTAAAAAAAGAATCAATTTGAAATATCAAGTGGGATTTTTATTTTAATGAATTCGTTTTTATTTATATGTTATTTCGTACTATGCAATTCCTTTATTGTGGGTTCCGAGTATATGCTTCAACAAGAATTAAACAATGGTAGATTGATACAATAGAAACCTTCTGGTGAAATGCCCACCCGTAACCCAGCAGATAAAGTACATTACATAGTCTGTTTTAGGGATTGGCGACTTGCCCATTTAGTGACTTGGGCACTGGACGTTCCAAAAATGGGGTACTATCGGGTCGGATGAATTCAATAATAGAGGCCTGTTGGCATTCCAGCCTTCCTTCTCCTTTCAGGGCCTACCCGAAAGAGAATCCAGTGTTTCTTGGTCGTGAATATCTAATATGACGAACCACCCCGTGGTTTTCTTCGGAACAAAACAATTAGAATTAAGCTTGTTGAACTGGAATGTGTATTATCCATATAGGGGATCTTTCAATAGAGAAGATCCGTCGACCTAAGACGAAGAAGAGGGGTCTATCTATTTTATTTAGTTATTCAGTTAAACCAATGATTCGTTATTGTAACATAACAGATAGTAACAACCATTTCATCCGACATGCGTATTTTTTATTTTCCAATTGATTCATATCTTTCATTAATGGAAATATTTTGATATAGTGAGTAATAACTCTGGTTGTTCGCTGTTCAAGAATTCTTGTTTAGGCAGTTCATACCATTCATACATAATGTTTTGATCTAAGATTTCAATTCTTCCATGTTTCAGCAGTAGTATATTTCATTTCCATGGAGCTAAGGTCCAGAATATGGAAGAAACTGGTGTTTTCACGACTCTATCACCCAGTCAATTCTGTTCCACTTAATCCCTATTTCATGGCCACATATTTTCCGGCTAAGGAATGGGAAACCTTTCTCTTGTTACATGAATCCAAGAATTCCTACCGTGATGAATATAAGCGCAATTGAAATTCCTGGGAGGTTATACATTTTGTGTATTGAGAAGACCATTTACTATTTCTTGAAAGCTCGATCCTCTCCCGGATGAACCATATAGCCAAGAGAAACCATAAACCAAAATAGAAGAACTTGCCCCACCCATGAATAAATATTTCGTAGTAGCCTTATTACACCGTACATCTTTCTTGATATATCCAGATAATAGGTGGGAGCATAAACTGAATTCTGGAGCTACAAAGATAGTTATTAAATCATTAGCACCGCATAAAAACATTCCTCCTAAGAGTAGCTAATTAATACGAATAACAGATAGAAAATTTTGATCCATTTATGAAATGGATGTGTATCAATAATTAATGTGTTAATCTCAATTAGATAGTAAATTTTTGTTTTTGAATTCAAATGATATTTAAAATTCTTATTATTTTTCTGATTTTTGGTTATTTTGATTTTAGGTTTTTTAGTTATTTACTCTTTTCTTTATTTTTTTTTACTATGCTATTTGAATGTCTGTCTATTTAAATGAAATGAAAATATTACAATATTTCATTACATAATTTTGATTTTCTCTTTTTATATTATATTTTCTATTGATATTGAAATTTCTTGTATTTATTTTATATTTTATAAAAAAGTGTATAAACTATAAAAACGAGTCAAGGTAGATTGTCCCACACTAGCACTTTTGCGTAATAACTCTACCAAAGGCGACCATATTATTGGAATAGCTTCCAGTACACCTGATACAATTTTTACTGCCCAATAACCAATTTGGTCTCGAGGTAAGGAATAACCAGTTACACCAAAGGATGCGGACAATACAGTTAGAACTACACTTGTAACCTAAGTCAATTCATGACAAATATTCCCTAGATACACACGTCGTGATATTTTAGTGATATTTTATCTATTTCACAATTGAATCAATTTAAAAAAGACCTAAAGTTAGGGCTATTACGGTACCAATCAAAAAGACGGTTGTCGCTACTGGACGACGAAATGGATTTTGGAATTTATTGACATTCTCCAAAAATGGTACCATTTATTAAAAAAAATAAATAAACTTAACACGAAGGGAGAAAAAGAAATAATAGTAACTTGGTCCCGAGTATTTACCATTATACCCACAATGATTGGGCATATTATTGCTACTTATAATGGAAAGGACCATTGGCCTATTTATATCACGGATCGCATGATAGGTCATAAATTGGGAGAATTTGCACCCACTCTAAATTTCCGGGGGCATGTAAAAAACGATAATAGATCTCGTCGTTAATAATTAATATTATGAACAAAAAAGTGAATATAGATACCTATCGTTCAATTTCTATTATGAAATGTTCATTTGGTAAGAGTTAATCAACAGAATATTCCACTTTCTTAGTTAGAATCCAGCCTAGGGAAGTAATTGCGCTTTAGATATATACATAGGTAAAGTCGTGTGCAATGAAAAATGCAAGCACGGTTTGGGGAGGGATTTTTTTTACTTATTTTTTTTAAAGTAAATTATCTACTCCATCCGACTAGTTCCGGGTTCGAGTCCCGGGCAACCCATATTAATGATGATAGTGAACTAATTTATCATATCGAAATAATCTATCAAGTTGTACAAAATCTCTTTCAACGGGGAATTCACAAAGTTTTTTGGGGGACAAATCAAATACAAATAAATAATTAAAGATTGGAATAATCTGAATCGGTTTGACTCAAAAAACAGCCTAGTAGAAGTTCGTTTATAATTTTTAGAATATAATTTAAATCCTAATTTTTTTTTTTATCAAAGCAATTAGTGGAATTTCCTAATGTTTTGAGTGGATGAATATGAAATTGCTTTTTCTTTTTTAGGGTATGTAAAAAAAATAAGAAATCTTTTGTTTACTCTATTAAAAAATAGAAAATGGTACCTTTTTTGTTCAAAGAATAAAAATAAATACACGGGTTGACCTTTCTTTTTCATATCACGTTGGGATTATTTAACTACTATGTTTACAGAAGCAATAACCGTAAATGGGCCAGAACAGTTGGGAAATATTCAAGTACCTAAAAGAGCCAGCTATATCAGAGTAATTATGTTGGAGTTGAGTTGTATAGCTTCTCATCTGTTATGGCTTGGCCCTTTTATGGTGGATATACAATAAAATATCTCTCTTCTATGCGAACGAATTTTTTTTAACAGTGGAATCTACGAAAAAGTTCCATGTTGTTAAAATAAAAAAATACAAAAAAATTATATATTGTTTCTGCAAATCAAATCCCGAATCTATTTACAGTACCCAATCAGATTGGAATATCATAATAATGGTAGAAATTGACTCACTTTTGTTTTGATATAGATATTTTATACAAAACTGCATAAGTCTAAATAGAATTGATCAATTCCTTTGTATTTCATTTGTAGTTGTTGCAAATTCCAATTTGAGTATCAAAGTCTCTTTATTCCTACGTTCATATGTATTTCATGCATTACATCTATTACACCGATGAAGTTAGGTAAAATTTCATGTTGTTTTGAAATCAAAGAAATATATTTTTAAACGGTAAGCCAATGATTTTTTTCCGTGTTTCAGAATACGGTTAACCTATTTTCTCTATAGTGCCAATCCAATTCAAGACCATAGTTTTTTTTTAATTCTTTTCTCTTATTTTAATATAATTTATTATTATTATATTAATTATTAGAATATTTTCTCTTATTCTATTTTGTTAGCTTTATCTAGTTAAATATAACTATATTTATTTTATATATATTTTCTATATATAAAATAAATCTATTTATTCAATTCAAATTATTATTTCCATTTGTTTTTTATTCATTTATAATTCTTTTCTCCATTGTAAGCGTTTTCATTATTCACATTAATATTGACAACAGTGTATCAAACAAATATAATCCGATCGTGTATAAATGAAGCTAGTTATCAATAACATATTTTTTTTGTATGAGTGCAATATTTATTTCTCTATATATAGATATTTTCTATATAATATATATAGAGAGATTTTTTGAATTCTATAAAAATCAATTAAATTAAGAAATAATTAATTACGAATAATTAAGAATCTCCATTTTCAATTTCTTCATAGAATGGATTCATTGAGTTCACACTTCTTCGAGTACCAAGGACTCATAAGAAAATCATTAAAAAAGATTTAATTCATTTAAAATTTCCTACCTCAATATTATAATTCCGAATCTACTTATTGGAAGAAAATAAGTTTCTTGAAATTTTCTATTTCGAATTGTATCCCTACAAAAAAAGAATATTGCACGTGAAAATGAAAAGACTACTTCACCTAATCATTCGAATCTTTGTTTTTAGTCTCTAAATTATACACCTTTGGTTCTACTCTGGTTGAATCCTAACAACTTACTGAAATTTTGACTCTTTATGACCTAGTATATGGATAAAACTATGTTGAATCCTTCCTGAACATAACTTGAATTGAAAAAAAAAAAATTGTAAAAATGGAATTACGACCATTTTCCTATATAAACACATCTTATCTAGATAAGATACCCAATTAGATTTAGATAATAGTAATCGTTTATGTTATGGGTTTACATATACTCATAATCGCTATTATAATTTTAATTAAGAAGGATTTTTATGTTATGGAAACGAATCAATACGGATGGATTAGTAATGAACAAACGATTTGTATCAGCTGTAGCAAAGAAAGAAGCTTCATAGAAGTAGAAATATGAAGAAATAGGTATGCCTAGATACTTTATTCTATGGATAAAGGATCTAATTGATAGAAGAAGCCACATAAAGATCATTAGTTAGGTTTTTGGCCGATACAATAAAAACTACTTACTTAGATCATGATATAAGATCAAAATGAAGGAATCCACTTATGTAATAGGGTGGATCCCCTAAGATATTGAGTAGCGGTGTACATCAGATCCAAAGACAGTAATTTTTCTTTCTTATGAAGGAAAGTCTTTTTCAAGGATTCTATATAAATTTCTAGATGAAACCGAGATAGTTATCTTTCAGAAAATTGTAACGATAGTGGAATGCCTATGCTTTATTCTTCTGAAGGTGGGAGAAAAGATAAAACTTATTTAATTATTCAGCAAAATTGAAGTTTGAAACTTATATAATTAACCTCTTTTGCTTAACTCGAGAAAAAAAATGGGCTAGATCTATGAAAAATTTCATTCAATTAGATTAGATATGGTAAATTTTTTAAAATATGGGACAGCAAAAGAATTGACTGTTGAGCCGTATGAGGTAGGAAACTCTCAAGTACGGTTCTAAGGGAAGGAATTTACCTGCCTATTCTGACCGAGGAGAACAGGCCATTCGACAGGGAGATTCTGAAATTGCGGAGGCTTGGTTCAATCAAGCCGCTGAGTATTGGAAACAAGCTATAGCACTTACTCCCGGTAATTATATTGAAGCCCAAAATTGGTTGAAGATTACAAGGCATTTCAAATAAGAAAACTCTATTTATTTTTTTATTTTTATTTTAATTATTAACTGCTATGCTATTATGAAACTTTTCTTTTGATAAATATTTTCAAATATGAATGTTTTGTATAAATATATAGCTATTATATTTAACTAGTATTAGTTAGAAATTTTGATATTTTGATATTTGTTATAATTCTTTGTTGTCTGCATCAGTCAAATCAAATAAAAGGGATAATTTCTCAGTGAAGAACCAATCAAGGAATTTCATTATATCCTTTATAATCTAAGATCGTTCAATTTTGTTTGGTACAAAACACCCATGCTTTAGCACATAGTATAACGGCCCCCGGTGCAACAACAAGCACCAGTTTGACTTGGGGGTGGTGATTTAATGGCAGTGAGCGGCAAAGTTGCTTTGTTACCTATTCCGTTAGGAACCGCAGATTTTTTGGTACATCATATTCATGCATTTACGATTCATGTAACGGTATTGATACTCCTGAAAGGTGTTCTATTTTCTCGTAGCTCGTGTTTGATACCGGATAAAACAAATCTTGGTTTTCGTTTCT
>NC_052359.1:68640020-68647520 GCF_009727055.1 Benincasa hispida | reverse complement strand
TACTTTGATTTTTTACATTTTCGCAAACATGATCATGAATTACGTATCATACATATAATTTTACTTGATGAATATCATAATTTATCTAAGAAATAAATACTACTTATTCAACAAATTCGATTGATTGGTACGAGTTGATTTTCTGTTACGATAAATTGACAAAACAATAGCTGGGCTAATAGCTGCTTCAGCGGATGCAATAGCTATAACAAAAATTGAGAAAATATTCCCTTTTAATTGGCGACTATAAAAAAAATCAGAAAATGTTACGAAATTCATATTCCCCGCATTCAATATAAGCTCAAGACACATAAGGGCCCTAACCATATTTCGGCTCGTGATCAATCCATAGATACCAACTCCTTATCAATTCTAATTCATTTCAATATGAACAAAAATGTAATAGATTCAATTCAATTGACAAAAAAAAAAGTACAAACCAAGGGAATATATTGGTAATTGATCGAATAAAAGAATTTTGATTTTAGACTGAAAAAATCTTCAAATAAAATTGAAGGGGAATGTATGTGATAACATATAACAAAGTTTAATTTATGTTATTCTATCATTCATGTATCATTTAGCGGGAGAGGGATTTTCATCTCTTGTCCATTCTTTCCAGTCTTTTCTTTTCCGTACCACAAAAATGAAAAATTCGAAATAGAGAATCTATATCCAAGAAAGGTCTAACCGTTGGAAAAATAGTATCCATTGTTATTTGATTTGATACATTGTGGCCAGTAACATTGTTGAATTAGTACGGAAAGAGAGGGATTCGAACCCTCGGTAAACAAAAGCCTACATAGCAGTTCCAATGCTACGCCTTCAACCACTCGGCCATCTCTCCTACAGAATGATTATGGCCCAGAAACCGAGTTAATAGTGAGTCATTCATATTCAATTTATTTTTGATAGGCACGTCCAACCAATTCTAACTATAAAAATAATTTTTTTTTTAACTATGTTTAATGGATACTTTTAGCTCATGATTCTATTTAAACATAGTTAAAAAAATGATGGTGTGTTTTGGCTGGTTTATGTTAGGTTGGTTGGTTGTTAGCATCTTTTCTTATTTAAGACAAACAAAGGGGGAGATTAGTCCCTATGGTGTTTTTTTTCTCTATATTATTGTTACCTGTTGTTATCTTTATGGTTATTTGTTGTAGTGTTGTTAATCTGATGGTGGGGCATTTCGGTCTTTGTATCACTTATAGTTGTCTTTTCTAGTTTTGTACTTCTATAGTACTAGTGTTGTCCCAGATGACTATGATCTTCATGTTCACAATCACAAATTACTCAGAATTAACGGTAAAGAATAATTCAAATCTCAGGGGAGGCTGTATGCTCGAGGCTTGAACTTCTTCTATCGTTTACCAAATGACAGCTCAATCACGTAGACAAAGCTCCAAGAACGAAACGATAGTTCAATTATGTAAATGATAAGATGAGTCGCTAAATGATCATGTATACGACAATTGACTGGAGCTAGACAATCATGTAGACAACAGCTGATGAGCTAAACAATCGTATAGACAATTGAACTTGGAACTAAATGATCGAGTACATGATGCGATAGAAACTACATGATTGTGTAAGCGATACTTTAGTAAATGCTAAATGATCGTAGAGTTAAAAAGAAAAGACACAGGAGTTTAAGTGGTTTGGCTAAAGGTCTACGTCCACTGTGCAAATCGGGAGGGTCTCTTTTATTACTTATTCTTCAAAGTAATTACAGAATGAATATCTTGCTCTTTCATTTTCTTATTCTCTCTGAAAACCACATCTCTACTATTCACACATCTCTTTTCAACTAGATGCTACAACCTATAACCATTTACTCTCGGTATAAAGCCTAAGAATATGCATTTTACAGCCTTAGGTTCCAACTTCCCTTGGCTTTGATGCACAGCCTACACATCCAAACACTCTCAAGTGTTTCAGCTCTATGGATTGATGTGGGCACCTATTACAAGTATATATTATGTAGGAAACAACTTTAGCCTAATACATTTCAGGTAATAAGGCATTGGATAGCTAACATCTAACTCTTTCCAGTACTATTCTATTCAATCTTTCAGCTACTCCATTTTGTTGAGGTGTGTACCTCACTGTTTTATGCCTTACTATGCCATGCTCCCTGCAAAATAAGTTGAACCCCTCTCGATAAAACTCTAAAAATAAATGTTTATTTGTTTAGAGGTATGCTTTTCAATCAAGGTCTTCCATTCTTTGAATCTACTAAACACTTCATCTTTGGATTTTAAAAAGTAAACCCAACTCTTCCTTGAGTAATCATCTACAAATGAAAGAAAGTACCTTGCTTCAGTTAGAGATGGAGAGTGAGCAGACCCCCACAAGTTTGAATGTACATATTCTAGGATTTCTTTTGAAGTGTGTTGTCCTTTGGGGAACCCTTGCCTTGATTCTTTGCCTAGGATGCAGTGTTCACAAAATTTTAGGCTGTCTCCAACACTCCTTGGAAGAATTCCCTGTTTTGAGAGTACTTGCAGCCCCCTCACACTAATTTGAGAAAGCCTTTTGTGCCATAACTCACCTTCTGTGGGTTCTTCATCAGTTTCCAACAAGGCCGAGTGTGCCATTTGCACATCTTTGATGACATATAATCCATTTACCTTGGTTGCCACCAAAACTACCTTAGAGTCTTTAATTATTTTAAAGGTTCCTCCCACACCTTTATACTCACATCCAATAGCATCAAACATCCTCAAACATAGGAGATTTCTCTCCAATGTAGGAACATGCCTCACATTCCTAATCAATTTTACTGAACCATATAGATCAGTCCACAGACCCTTAGATAATATCATATGGATCCTATTCCAATAGCTCTGCAGGTGTTATTGTTTTCCATATAGATCAGTCCACCATCCCACTTCTTTTAGGTGCAAAACCATCCCTTGGATAATATTATATGGGCTGAACAACAAGAATCTAACACCCAATCCCGAGTCTCTATAGTATTCTGGTCTTCACCTTCATCAATAGTAGCCAATGCATCTGAATAGACAAGGAATTCTCCCCTATAGCAACCTCGGTTTGTTTTTCACCGTTGTTCTATTGGTTTAGTCTCCTCTTCAAGGCATAGTAGTCCTTTTTCATGTTCCCCATTTTGTGACAAAAATGGCACTTAATCTTGGACTTGTCACCACTGTTCTGTTTCCCCTTCCTATTATTCTCGTTTTTCCCTTTTGAAAACAAGCCTTCACCTCCTTATTGATCCTTCTTACTCATTTGTAACTCAAGTTCTCTGACTCTTACAGCTGATATGATTACTTCTGTTGTTATTCTTTCTCTATCGTACTTCATAACTGTCTTGACATCTTTGAAAGATTTTGGTAGAGAGTTTAGTAATTTGAACACTTCATTCTCTTCTCCAATATTGTCTCCTATTGATCAGAATTCAGAACACAGTCTCTTGAACTCATTCAGATTATCTGTGAGGGACTTTGCAACATCCATCTTGTAGGTGAAGAATCTTTCCCTCAAGAAAGCTTTGTTGGGCAAGTCTTTATTGAGATATATCTCATTCAGTTTGTTCCAGAGGGCATACTGATGCGTTTTTTTTTTTTTTTTTTTTTTTTTATGCGGTGAAATAATGAAAGGAATTGCAGTGATGGGAAATGCGTTATGCAACAAGTTTTCTTAGCAGAACCCAAGTATAAATCCTACTGAGTTTCCTAGTAAGTCTAGGGTCGAACTCAGGGACTAAGAAAAATAATATGCAGCAATAATTTTTAAGATGACTTTGCGGTAACCAATAAATCAAAAAGTTGTTGGGTTGTTGTTTACAGTATAAAATGTATGCGGCGGAGTTAAGAAAAGAGTTAATATTACGGAAGATGCGATGAATATGCAGGGAACGGGTTGAGAAGGGGTTCAATTAACGCTTCCTAGGATTGCGTTCATGTTATGGGATCATGCTACACACATACAATAGCAAATCATCTCTCAACGCAAATGCTACAGCTTCTAGTTTTAGAACGCATGCGATATATGCGATAAGTCTATAGGACCTACACATAAGCCTCTATTCTTGTCTATGTGATGACAATTGACATTCACACACACAAGGCGACCACATAGTATCATAACCTATTTGTAGGGTGCATGCGATGCATGTTGACAAATAGAGCTTATCTCTAAGTCTCTATCTCTTGCTTATATAGATCTAATCTTGCTCTCTCGAGTCTATATTCTAGCCTAGCTCTCTCAAGTCTTCGGTTCTTTCTTTAGACTCTCTCTCGAGTAGCTCTAAAGGTGTGTTGGGTGCAACATAAAACAAGATGATCATATGCAATGAAAATTCTAGGTCATGTTAGCTGAGTTCTTCTCAACCCATTTGATAGATTTAGCTACTCATGCGTGCTTTCATGAGAGTGAACAGATGTAGATAAGCAAGTTCCATTTTAAAGATATGAAATTGAAATACAGAGTAACGGTGCGGAATAAGAATAAAGAGCCTAGTAGCAATCTCTTGCTTCCCAAGGCTTTTACACTGTTCTTCTCTACTCTGCTCGAAAGATAATCTTGCTCTCACAAGAGTTGGCCCTCTCTCTGTTTTTCCACGCCTCCTGGGTTCTCTCTTAAGCTAATAAGAGGGATCTTCCAACGTCTCTTCCCTTCTCTCGCTCCGCCTTCTAAGTAAAAGAAAAACTATGAACAAGGCTACTTCTATCTAAAGGAGAATTATCTAACTGACGAACTGTACGAACTGAACTAACTGCCTCCTTCACTGAAGGTGGCCTCTAGTATTTATAGAGCTTCGAGGTGAAAGGCTTCTTCTCTCTTATGATTGCACTGATGGGATGGCATTAATTCTCTGTCTAATGCGTCGAATATTTAGTTTGATTTTATATCCTAAAGCTCATAGTTTGTAATTTAATAAACATATTCTGTTTTGTTTTTCGATAAAACTCTTATTGAAATTGTAATCTTGAATCCAATAAACTATGGTCCTGAGGCTATTTAATATAGTTTGAACTTTATGTAGTAACATAAATGTGGATAAAGTTCAAATATATAGCCAAAATGGTCTATAATATATGAATAAGGTTGGGCGCCTTATTCTGGGGACAATATGTATGCGACCACTTTGTAGTTAGTACAAACGATGTGATCCTGAATCATTCATATAGAGATATGTGAGTGAGGACATCCTATGCAATGAGTTGCATAAGTCTGAACCATGAAATAGTCATTTTTTACGTTCTAAATACCGTTTTATGTATAAAACTGACTATTTCGTTAATTGATAACCTAGGTAACTTAATCTTAATCCTAGGCTAACTATGAACTCCAGTTCACTCGGAATTATCCTTAGATCTGCATAGGAGAGGGCAGCTCATCATCGCTAGCCCAATAAGTCTCCCATTTCAGGGGTAAGATCAGGTGGATAGCTGGGAACATAGGGTGGAAGACGATATTCACTCCTACTCGTTATAAGGATAGTAGATAGGTTGTACAATTTAGTATTGAATCTAGGTCTTGAACAAGGGGCCCCACCCTCTCCTTGGCTCGAGAGGGGTTCGGTTTATAGGTTAGACCTTAAACCAATTGTTCATTAGAGGATCAGTGGAACTTAAGGAACAAGATGTAGTCTTGGGGGTAAAACGGTTTTTATGACCCAACCGAGATTACGAACAACCTGTGAAGGATTAGCTTACTAAAGATGGTTATATCAAATGGACACAAATATATCTATAGTGAGTGTAGTGCAACTACGAGACTATAGTGTAATGACCCGTTATTTAACGAATGGTTATTAGATCCATCTAAAGAGTTTAGACAGCTAATCTCGGATCGTTGGAGCCCATGATCTATAGGTCCATTAGGTTCTCCTACTAGCTCATATGAAATAAACTTAGAACAGTACGATAGAATAATTCGAATTGTTCGAATTAAGTGAAGAGAGAGAAACCGACAAGTATATGTGATATAATGGTCAGGTTTTCAGTTTAGAGATACAGCTTTAATATTTAAATGTGATTTAAATATCAAGAATATGAATACATTCATATTCGGATGCTCGGAAATAATAGAAATGGTCAAAGATGTAAAAAGTCAAAGAGTTGACTTTTGATTTTGAAAAGTCAAACTTTGGCCGACCTTATATTCAAATGTAATTTGAATTTCAAGAAAATGAATGCGGATTCATACTCGGGAGGTCAAAATTAATCAACACGAAAAAAATCATAAAAAGTCAAAATGTTGACTTTTTGGTTAGAGTTTGACTTTGACAAAATGACTATTTTGCCCTTTGACTAAAGTTCGTGGGAAAATCCAAATTTTTGTTGGATAATTCCACTAACAAAATAGTGGGCTAGGTGTTGACTTATAGTGGAGACATTAAGCCCACTTAGATAGTGGATTCTAAGTGTTAGTGGAATAAGTGGGAAAATGCCAAGCGGCATGCACTTATGCTGAGCAAGCCTTGCGGTGATACCTAGTAAGTCATGCGTCGAGGATGAGCAGCCACCCTATGCGTTGGTGATGGTTGGCTCTTACAATGGCTAAGCTAGATTGCGATGGTAGTGAACTGGCTTGCTATAGGATATGCATTGAGTATGGGCTATGCGTTGATGGCCTAATATGTGTTGAACATCCAAGGGTTTGTGGATGCATAAGAAGGATGAACTCATGGAGGATGTCATCCAGACAGGTGGCTTGTTAAGAGGAATTCTTAAACCTTAAGTAAATTAGGTGGAGACATAAGAAGACATGTAAAGGACAGGGGCTATGTGTTGGTGAAAGGAGAAGAAGACACTTTTGATGCAAGATTGCATTGACGGTGTGAGGAAGAGACACTTGTTCATGTGGCCAAGTAGGAGGTGTCGACCATGGAGCAATCTTGGACGCCTATAAATAGAGACAAGAACTTTAGATAAAAACTCAAATTCTCTTCAAAAGACATAAAGAAGAGTGTATGAGGACTAATTGGGAGAAGACCATGCGTTGGTAGCAAGACCATGCATTGGTCAAGAAGTTCCAAGAAGGGAGATGCTGTCGGGCAGAAAAGATAGGAAGTAGCATCCACTTGGAATGAGAAGTTCTCCCAGAACACTCATGTGTTTAATGTGATTTCAAAGAACATGTTTGCAGAAGGAAGTTGGGCTGGAGAAGAAATTTCAAGGAGTCGTGTTGGAGAACGAGGAAAAGATAGAAGGGTCGAGCTGTTAGGTAAACTGGGCCAGTCTTAATGTTTTGATTATTCTAGCAAAACCACGAGAAGTTCTAAGCTAAGATTTTATGGTAAGCTTTTGGAGATATTTTAGAACATAAGAGAGAGATCTATATATATTTACCTATTATATCAACAATACAACACATAATAACCACTCACCTTGATTGGTTAGGGACTTTCCTTTATGAAGTTCCTTAGATTTCGCTTGGTTTCCCTTTTTGAATCCTACATCCGATTCAATATCAGCTTAGATTATTCATAGTTCCAAATCTTATTTTAAGATACTCCTTCTGGCAAAC
>NC_052359.1:68591429-68639920 GCF_009727055.1 Benincasa hispida | reverse complement strand
CTATGCAAGAAGAATTAAATCAATTTGAAAGAAATAATGTGTGGGAACTAGTCCCGCATCCTAGTGATCATTCTGTTATAGGTACTAAATGGATATTTAGAAATAAAATGGATGAATCTGGTAATATTGTTAGAAATAAAGCTAGACTAGTTGCTCAAGGCTATAGTCAAGAAGAAGGAATAGATTATGAGGAAACATTTGCTCATGTTGCTAGATTAGAATCTATTCGCATGCTGCTTGCATTTGCATCTCATAAGAATTTTACTTTAATTCAAATGGATGTAAAAAGTGCTTTCTTAAATGGTTTCATAATGGAGGAAGTGTATGTTGAACAACCTCCTGGTTTTAAAAGCTTTTGATAATCTAAATCATGTTTTTAAATTAAATAAAGCACTTTATGGTCTTAAACAAGTTCCTAGAGCTTGGTATGACTATTTGAGTAAATTTTTGCTAGAAAATGGTTTTAAAATGGGACTTATTGATACTACTCTTTTTATCAAAATTAAAGATAATGATATTTTATTAATGCAAATCTATGTTGATGATATTATATTTGGTGCTACTAACTCTTCTCTTTGTGAAGAATTTTCTAAGTGTATGCTTAGTGAGTTTGAAATGAGCATGATGGGAGAACTTAAATTCTTCCTTGGGCTTCAAATTAAACAACTTGAAGAAAGAATCTTCGTAAATCAAGAAAAGTACACAAGGGATCTACTCAAAAGGTTTAAGTTCGATAATGTAAAAGTAGCAAAGACCCCGATGAGTATCATTACAAAGCTTGATAAGGATGAAAAAGGTAAAAACGTAGATATTAAAGCTTATAGAGGTATGATCGGATCCTTGCTTTACTTAACTGCGAGTAGGCCTGATATTATGTTTAGTGTATGCATGTGTGCTAGATTTCAATCATGTTCTAAAGAATCGCACTTGCATGCTGTAAAAAGAATTTTTAAATATTTTCTTGGTACCGTTGATTTAAGCTTATGGTATCCTAAAAATACATCTTTAGATTTGATTGCATATTCTGATGCTGTTTTTGCTAGTAGTCTAACCGATAGAAAAATACTAGTGGAACATGTCATTTTCTAGGTAGTTCTTTAGTATCTTGGTATGGTAAAAAGCAAAATTCTATTGCATTATCTATCACTGAGGCTGAATATATTGTTGTTGCTAGTTGTTGCTAGTTGTTGTTCTCAAGTTTTATGGATGAAACAAACGTTGCGTGATTTTGGTTTAAATTTTGAACAAGTACCAATCTTTTATGATAATACTAGTTCAATTAATTTAACTAAAAATCCCATTCAACATTCTAGAACAAAACATATAGATATTAGACATCATTTTCTTCGAGAGCATGTGCAAAATAAGAATATTGTCATTAATTATGTTAATACTGAGGACCAGGTAGCAGATATTCTTACAAGGGCATTAAATGAAGAAGCCTTTTGTAAAAATAGACTTGCACTTGGTATTATTAGAATTGCCTAATTAGGTTTGATAGGGGGAGCATTATTCATATTTCTATGAATTTATGTGTTATAATTTATTGAGGGGGAGCATTATTTGTATGATTAAGGGGGAGAAAAATCATTTGTATATCTTTTTGTTGATAACAAAAGGGGGAGAAGTATTTTTGGTATTATGGTGGTTTGTCATCATCAAAAAGGAGGAGATTGTTAGCTTTAGGACTTCAATCAAATCAAGTATTTTGATAATAACAAACTCATATTTTTTGTACTAATGGTTTCAGTGTTTCAGAGTCACTATCTTGTAGAGCTCGGAAAGACGATTCCAACGTAATTTGAATCGCTCAAATCGGAGTTCAAACGAGAAAGTTATAAGCAATAGAAGATTGGAGAGGAAATCAAACGTGGCAGTGACACATGGCACCTTGCTGACATGGCACACAAACGGTTAATATTGCTGACGTGGTAGATGATGTGGCACTCCAACCGATCACTTTTTTGCTGACGTGGCACATGATGTGGCTACCGTGGATGAATGAGATAATGACAAGTGGCTATTTTTTTATTTTTATTTTTATTTCCTTATTTTCCTTTAATTTCCTAATCCAATTTTCTCCAAAATTCTCACCAAATTTCAGCATTTTTCATATTTGATTTCCTTCCTAAATTGTCATCCTTCAAATCCTTTTTATTCTCCAAATCTCAATAATTTCAATCTTTCAAAATTCCACTCTTAATTACAAATCCTTTCCTTTCCTATTTTTATTCAATCCCCACCCTTCATTTGCAATCATATCCAATGACCAAAATTTATCCCCTCGCCTATAAATTCGACTTGATTTTACTCTTCATATATACACACCAAAAAGCTATCAAGTCTTAAGCTCTCAATTCTCTCTACTCTCAAATTCTTGTCCTCCTTGCTCCTAAATCGGTCTAAAGTTATTTTTGTGAGTTTTTTTTTTAGTGCTCAACTTGTGTATTTAGGCTTCAAGAGGTAATATTGTGAAGTTTTCTTTTAATTTTTGGGAATTGTATTAAGGTATGGGTACACCTTGGGTTGTGAGAAAAAGAAATTTGTTTGATCTTGAACCAATAAAAAGGATCTTAGGTTTCTCTTTAGCATAGGAAAAAGAGGGTCGTGTGTCGGTTTGGTCCTCACCTGCAAGAGGATCACTTAGTGAAATACCCAAGAAGGAGTCTTGGAGAGTGGAATAGGCAATTTGCCGAACCACTATAATTTCCGGTGTTTTCTCTTCCTCTCTCTCTTTTATTTCTTGTTTTCAATTTTTTACTTCTTGTCTCAGTTATTTTTTTAGTCTTTCCTAATTGCATCATTTAATTTCTAGTGTGTTATTTAAATTTATCCTTGATTAGATTGTCTTTAAATTTGAAGTTATCATAGCTTGCAAAATTTAAGTTTTATCTTGCATAAATTTTCTTTAATCAAATTAGTGAGTTAACTTTATTCAGCATTGTTTGGAGATAAAATTATTTTTTAAAAATTGGTAGTCAACCCTATTCACCCTCTCTAGTGCTGCCTTTAGATCCTACACATTCATGTCACCTTCTTAAACTTAGGTCATTACATGCCCACCAACCTCCACTTGATTTGTCCCTAAACCACATCTTAATGGGAGAGGTAACACTCTGATACCATCTATAATGCCTCAGGCCCAATATTTGGACCATGATTCCAAATTCGGATTCTGAATCTTGGTCCGAATCTTGGGCCTAGGGCATTATATTATTAGTTGCAATTTGCAAATTTTAGATTTTCTTTTAAAATGATATTTCTTCACTAAATTGAGGGGTTCAAATTATATTTTAAAAAATCTCAAAATATGCCTAGAAGGCTTAAAATAGTATTTGGGCTCAAACTGACCGGTTCAAGCTCCGCATTTAATAGAAATTGAGAGTAGTAAATGGGCCAACAAATATTGTTTTAAAGCCCAATTCAATTAAGCTGAAAATGCATATCTTAGTTATGAGAGTCGGCAACATGTTATTTATATAATTATTTCAAGAATAATATGTAGTTTAAGATAGATTGTTAGAACGTTAGCAACATGGTTCTAATAATTGCATTATGCGCCAAATTAAGTAATCAAAAGTATATGCAACCACTATTTTTTATTCTGAGTTCAAAATAATAATAGTAATATTAATCAAAAGTAGTGGTTCTATTCCATATATATATATATATATATTTGTATATGATATTTGAGCAAATAATAATTTCTTATTAAAGATAATTACAAAGTTATCATTTACCCTTATTTTTTTATTTTAGTATAATAAATGGGACAGGAATTCAAACATCTAATTTTAAAAGTAGTAATACATACCAGTTACCACTTAATTATACTCATTCTAACAATATTTTTTCATACCTAAACACTATTTAGTCATTTTATCCTTCTCTTTTGCATTATTTTCCATTGGTTGAATTGAAGAACTGCGACCAAAGTTCTTTATTGACGAGATAATGAGAAGATTCATGGTATATAAGTAAGAATAATTAACCTATAATAACTTTATGTCTTTTGCGTGAAGCAAAAAACAGGGTCATGAAAGTTTATATCCAAAATGAACAATACATAAGAATTATTGTTAATTTAACAACACGAAGCTTGCTTTGGTCTTATTAAGCACAATGAAAACGGTTACATATTTTTCCACCTCCAAATATTAAGATTTTAAGTTTTGTTTGAATTTTGCTCTCTTTAATTTTTAGAATCTAAAGATGGTGTATATATTTTTGAGAAAAATACACCCTTTAGAAAAGACCAAGAAAAAAGAAATTTATCTTCTCTACCCTTTTGACCTTAGGGTTTAGGGTATTTAATCACACTATGATGTTCACACTATTACTCTATAATTTTCCTTATTTTCCAAGAAGTAATTTATTGACTAATGCCAAAATGATTTTTAATTAACACAACAAATGTTTCTTTATTAAATTAATTGTACTATCTCAATGTTATTTTTCATGCTCTAAGTTTCAAACATTAAAAAAAATTACTCTCCAAATAATCAGAAATAAATTAGGTCGGTAGACGGTAGATGGTGCAAATATATATAATAATTTTTGTTGTTTGTTTTTTCTCACAATATTCAAACATAGTCAATTGCACAAGTAGCCCCATCTCTTAAATTACACTCCTCACAATAATAACCATTAATTATTACTATTTTATATTTATTTAAAATATCCTAATTATCTAGTGGTGAAAAAGTATTGAAGGGGATGAGCCAAATGAGGATATTAAATAATTAATGAACTGATTACTTCAATTATTTTTATCTTAGGTTTTCCATTAACCAATGGAAACATTAATTTGCAGCCATTTTCATTAATTAATCAATTTAATTTTGTTGGCCTTGTGGATGGTTTAATCATAAAGACATTGACTTGAAATGTCAAAGTCTTCTTTATATATATCAACTTGTGTGTGTTGACCCTAAATCTTATGTTAACCACATTAGAACAAAATTATTAAAACTTTGGTCAAACAAATTAGCCTATCTGGATTTAATTTGGAAACCATATTATTAATTAGAGCTTAAAAACAATATTGTCTTTAAAGGAAATTTTGATTCGGTAATTTTATATTTAGAAACATTTGTAAATGTACAATTTGTTGTTTATCTTAAAAAGTAATGACAAATATAACTATCTATGTAGATCGATTTAAGTAGATATTAATCAAAGTCAACCACAATAATCAAATCAACGTGTGAGCTCTACTTTTTGATATACCTTAAAAATTTTATGTTTACAGCGTCGAATTTTTAATACTTTTTTGATGTATAGTTAAGTATTTTTAAAAAGAAAAAGAAAGAAAGAGATTCTCCATTCTATTATACAAAATTTCGATTAGCACAACATCGTTGTCAATTTAAGTGTACTTTTTTGCACCAATTGTTAGAGAGATGAGACATGAGATGTTTGAAGCATATACTTAATTAATTTGTAGAAAATATATATTGAGAAAAGAACATACTGGAGGAACATGTGGGAAAGACAAGAAAAATAGGAATTATTTTCAATATAAAAGTGGCTTTTTGTTCTAAGTTGGGGCAGTTATTTGTTTGTTTCAAGTTGAATTCCATTAAATTCACACTTACTTATCAGTCTTAGGTTTTTAAAAAGTGCATTCTTTGTCATATGTTTGGTTTTCCAGAATAGTTTAGGGATTTTTCATCAATTTTTCCCACCTTTAAATTTTATTTTTCAAGATTTAACTCATTTACTTACTTTTTTTTCTTTTTTTTTTTTAACTTAATCTTCATCATTTCAGAACAGTCTTGAAATATTAGCAAGAGTTAACTGATAAACATATGTTTGTGAAAAACTACTAAATATTTTCTTATATTTGTTTTTTAGGAATTTTTTTACTCACCCAATTTCCTAGTTTTGTGCCTTGACCTATTTCTTAAAATGTTTATGAATTTTTTTAGTCAAAGTTCAAAAGTCAAAACATATTTAACCATTTCTAACTTTTAAATCTTTGGCTAGAATCCCAAAAGGTTTCTCAATATGATGAAAATGAGCCTAATTTTGAGCCTAATTTTGAGAAACTAAAAATAAATTAATAGTTATCAAAGTAACCTTTAATTCTTTAGTTTTGTCATTATTTTAAAACTTTTTTTAAATTAGATTACAAAGGAAATAAATCTATTTTCATAGACAAACATAAATTGTAAAAGGTTTAAATTATATTTTCATGTCTTTACTTCTAACTTCATGTAATCTAGATTTTGGTTGTCGTACTTTCAAAATATTTATTTTGATATATATATATACTTTCAAAATTAATGACTTTTATTGTCCCTTTCTTTTTTATCTCACTTTTCCAATAAGTTTCTTGAAATATTGTCTTAAGTTTTGTATTTAGTTATTAGTGTTTAAAGAATTTTGTGTTAAAATTCGGAGAGTAAGGAAAAACTAAATAGTACAAAAATTCAAATGAACATGTCGAGAGAACATAAGTCAAAATGTACAAAAGCAGATGGCACATGATATTGACCAAAATTGGCTTTAACCTATATTTTCTAAGAACAAAAATCTTATCAACAAATCACATAAAAGATAAATTTTATATTGAAAAGTAACCACTGTATATTCATTAAAATGAGTATGAACATGTTAGATGACCTTTATCTTCTTCTTTGTAAAAATCTAAATAATTGTGAAAAAATAATCGAATCATAGACTTTTGAGATAATAATTTATATATTATTTTATTGTCTGTTAATTGGGAAAAAAAAGACTACCTTTAAGATATTGTTTGATGTATTGTTTATTGATTGTTATTTGGAGCAAAAAAGACTATCAACTTTAAGATAGTAATTGATATCTCGTTTACTGATTGTTATTTGGGAAAAAAAAAGACGAATTTTAGTCTAAACATAAAGGACAAATTTTAAGTTTTCAACTCTTCAAAACTCGAATGAATAGGAACTTGATAACTTTGATTCAATCATCGTGGATGACACCTTAAGAAAAAGTCCATTTTATGGTCTGATTGACATATAGACAACTATTTTATAAATTAAGAAAATACTAAATTAATTTTGTTATTGTTGAATTATTTTTATTATTTCTTATCCTTTATTTATTTATTTATAGATTATTCTTTGTCACATTGTAGTTGACTCAATGGTGAAAGAAAATAAAAAGGCAAGTGGAGGAAGCAAAAGAACTAAATGCAGCAAGGCAGATAAAAGAAATAGCGCGTGGACTACAAGCGCGCGGAGGGAGAGTAGAGAGTGGGTAGGGGCCACGTCATGTTTGGTTTCCGGCGAGGGGACACCCACGTTTCGGTCATGGCCGTTACGATTCGGACTGAGGCCCGGCCCACCTTCGCACGGGACTCGTGTGCTCTCTCTCATGACGTGTCAGAATCCACGTCATCTCTGATCCTCACCGTCACTTTCACGTGCGGATCCGACAGTTGCAACTTCCTCACACGGACAACCCTTCCTTCTCTCTCTCAACTTCTCTGCCGGCTCTCAATTCATACAGCTGTAAATTTGAGTGTTTTTTATAATAATAATAATAATATATATATATATATATCCATTTCTCTCTTTGTTTTTGTTTTTCATTTTAAGTGTCAATTTTATAAACTATTCTCTCTCTCTCTTAATTATATTTTATGTTCGTATTTAATTATAATATAGAATCTATATATAATTTAAAAATTTTGTAGATTATTTTAATTGATTTATAGTTTTTTGTTTAAATATTATTATGTCTATTTTTATATTTATTTTTATTACGTTAATAATTTTTACAATTTTTATTGGTTAAATAACAAATATGGGACCTATATTCTTTAACATTTTTTAATTTGATGCTTGAGCTTAGTTTCAATTTGTTTTTATGCCAAACTTAGTTTATGTTTGGATCAAATATTATCAATGTATAAGTTATTAATTAGGCTTATATAAATATAATTCAAATATTTGAAAACATTACTTAATTCTTTTAAGATTATAGGTTCAAATTATGCATACCTATTGAATTTATAAAATAAAAAAAAGACATTAAATACACAATAATCCGTTTAAGTTTTCAATTTGCCTAATTAAGCCAATTGATGATCATATTGAGGTTTAAAAGTGAATAAAAATAGAAAAAAATGATGAGTTAAAAATGAATTATGAATGATATGTGAGTTAATGTAGAGAAAAAAATTAATTCGATAAAATATACTTTTTTAATCATTTAAAATCTACAAAACTAAACTAAACATGTAAGGTATTAGAATGTTTTTTTAGACAATGAAAAAAAATTAAACTACAAATTTTGTGGTCGATAATATATTGATATAATATCATTGTTGAATGAACAATTTTACCAATATGAATTATTTCTGAAAAAAATATTAGAGGAAAGAGAAAATAGAATAGGTTTTGGTTTCCATATCATTTGAATCAACATCTCCCTTTATTCACAAAATCATTGAACAGTTGTTATAATTACAAAAAGTAATTGTCACTTATTCAAAAATGGAAAATCCTTTGCCATTTGGTACAACCCTATAATTTTTTGGTTCTTTTGGTTTTGTTTTGGCGTTTTTGTCTACTTCTAAAAAATATGTTCAATAAATAATATTCCATAGCTCAAATATCACTACTTCTCCTCTGAGTTGAAAATTTGAATCCAATGTGCCCATATAGTCATGTTTTAAAAAGAAGAAAAAAATTACCTTACACCACAACAATTTTGAATCAATTTAAGACATAATTTGGAATTACCATGGTTCGAATTATCGATATTGATGGAATCAAGGTCCCGATTTAATGGAAATATCGATATCGATGAAATTTCATGAAAAATTACAAAAATTAATGGAAATGGATGAAAATTGTTATAATTAGTTAATAAAACTTTCATTGTGGCTTAATTAGATTATAATTGACCATTTTTAATAACAATTTCTATAAAGTAAAACAACATTTAGATGTCTATTGTAAATGCATGTGTAAATATTGATGCGATAGTAGAAATTTAAAAAAGAAATGGAAAATAATTACAAAATAATATAAAGTTTAGGAATATTTTGAAGTGAAATGATGTGAATATTATGAAATTTTTTTATGGTAAAAGAAAAAAAAATTCACATCAATTCAATTTTCAGATGAAATATAGTGAAAATTTAATGAAAAATTTTGAATGAGGTTAAAAATAAATGTAGGTTACTTTTGTAGTTTTTTCAAATTCAATTTCTTTAGAATTGAAAGTTTTTAGTCGAAAATAAAACTAAAAATGGATAGAAATTGGAAATTCCAAAAAAATAGCACGTAAAAAGGTTTAATCCTTTGTCGAAAATGATATTGGTGTGTATGAAACTATAATTGTGTGTAATCAAGGCCATAAAATTGAAAAACTTGAATTAGACTAACGCAGTTAATTAAAAAAATCAAAATTTTCTCGAAATCTCAAAATTTCGTCGAAATTGGGGGAATTGAAATTTTCTCAAAATTGGGAGAAAACTAAAATTTCTCCCAATCAAAATTTCGAAATTTTGAATTTCGAGATTTCGATGAAAATTTTAAACCATGCATGTCACTAAATTGGCATAAAGAATTTTAAAACTATGTATTCTTATTTTGAAATAACTTTCATAACTAATTTTTCATATAATTCCCTAGACTTTAAACAATATAGGGTACGCTTTAAACTTTATGTCAATAATAATAATAATATGCCCTAATCTAAGATCAGATTTCTAACTCTCTTGGTTGAGGCTAAATGATTTTTTTTTTTTTAATCAGAGGCTAAATGTCTTAACTAGTAAAGTATGTATTGTTTATTTATTTATTTCTGGAAAAATATCAATCGATGTTCATAAAGTTTAGAGATCGTATCAATTAAAATCTTGAACTAATAATTATATCGAAAACTCTAAACTATTGAAGTGTACCAAATTTACACTCCCCATTACATTTCACTTGAAAAAATCTCGTATGAGACTTATAGTAATTACCCTTAAAAAATTTCATAAGTAAATCGATTTAGACTCACAGTTAATATTTCCGCTTTGAGAATCATTCACTTTGTAGAACCAATATTTGAAGAAATCCACACATGTACGAAAAATGTTATATTGACAATTTTTTAAAATAATCATAAATAAAGATCTAAATCGATTCACTTATAATAAAAAGGAGTTTAATTGACATAAATATTAAAAGTGATACAATCAACTGTTCAAGATTTTAATTTATACGAACCTCAGTGTTCTCTTTCTTTAGTATATCAAAATTGGGGTAAGCAAATTTGAAATTTAACTTCAGTCGAAAATATATATAATTTACCGTTGAGTTACGTTCACTTTTAACAAACTATATTTAATAATAAAAGGAAGATTTTAAAATGTTATAAGCATAAGGAGGAATAATAAGAGAGATGAGATTTGAAGAATATATTATTGCCATATGTGGAGATTTGCTTCCTAGTTTGGTTTATGGAGGCCAAGTCACATTCTCTAATTTTGTTCATATATATATACATATTTAACTCCTCTTTACCAACTTCTTTACGCGGATTCTTTCATAATAATAATATTTAACTCCTCTTTACTAATTTAATCAAATCATAGTAATAATAATGCATTTTTTTCTTACAAAATATGTATATATAGACTACGCGGATTCTTGTTAATTATATTATTCCTCCCTCACGAAGCATAATATATATAGAGGAGTGGAATATCACTAACCTTTATTTATAATAAACAAATAAATAATGGTAAATTAAATCAACTGTAATAGATTATATTTACTTTTAATTTTGTGACTTAAACCCCTCAAATTTGTTAATTTATTAGATATATTTTAGTTAGTTCATTTGTATCCAATTGATTGTGGACATGTGTTCATTCTATCATGGGTTATTTATCTCTTGTAACATAGTATATATGCTCGGAGGAAACTATTAAGACTCTAATGTGACAACCAAAGTGCTATACATTTATCCTGAAATTCACAATACCACATTAGAACAAAACATATTGATATAAAGTATCATTTCATCATAGACAAAAAGTTGAGATAGAGGAAATAGAAATCTTAAAAGTTCACACATCAGAGAACGCATCAGACATGTTGACAAAACCAGTATCAAAACTTAAATTGATCGAATGTTTAGAACTAGTTGGTTTCGAACTTCCAGACACAGGGTAAATAGAATAGTCAGAATCAGGAAGAACAGAAGATTGCATGCATTAAAGTCAAGGTGGAGAATTTGTAAAACAGTGAACATAGTCCAGTATTCCTTTGGTGGTATGCTGAGATTTTGTGAAGCTTTGTCTGGTAGCTTTCCCTAAATACAATGTTCACAGAAGGAAAGATGCTCACTAATCCCTTCGGGCAATATACCTTGTTTAGACAGTGCTTGCATCCCTTTTGTACTGATATGGGATAGTCTTTTATGCCACAAGTCTACCTCTATCAAATTTGATGTTGAAATAGTGTAGGCACTAGTCATCATCTCTACTCCTCTTACTATATAGAGATCATTAACTTTTTCACCGATCAAAACTACCTTAGAATCTTTAATCACTTCTAGAATTCCATCTTTCCTCTGCACTCACACCCAATGGAGTCAAGCATACCCAGAGATATCAAATTTCTCTTGAATAAATGTACATGTCTCACATTTCTAAGAAGTTTGATTGATCCATCCTTTAGCTTTAAGGATATTGAACCAATCCCTTTGATTTTGCAGGCTTCATTGTTCCTAATGTACATAGATTCTCCATCCACATCCTTGTAGGTATTAAACCAAGGTCTATAGGGTGTCATATAATAGGTACAGCCAGAGTCAAGTACCCAGTCATGCTTCCCTAGAGGATTTATTTGGTTGGTTTTGTTTCTAGTAGAGGCTAAAGCATCAAAATAGAAATAGAACCCTTCAACCACTGAGGCTTCTAGCTATTTTCCTTTTTTATCTTTCTCTTTTTCTTGATTTTTCCGTTTTAAACTGTAGCAATCCCTCATTAAATGTCCTTTCTTATTACATCTCAATTTGGTTTTTGGTTTTTAGTTTATGCTCTTCATCACACTGATTTTTAGTTCCTTTAGAATGATTCTGCTTGTTCTTGCCCTTGACAAATAGCCCTTCTGCACTAGGTTGTTTCTTTTTTACTATATGAAGTTCCAACTCCCTAGTTCTTAATGCTCAAATAATGGCATTAGTGGTGACTAACTCTCTGCCATATTTTAAAACATTCTTTACCTCCTTATAGGCTTTGGGTAGGGAGTTCAACAAAACAAAGGCTTCATTTTCATTACCAATCTTTTTACCAAGGCTCTTGAACTCGGAAACTATCTTTTTAAACTCATCCAAATTATTTGATAGTCTTTTAGCAGAATCCATCTTAAATGTGAAGAACTTTTCCCTTAAAAACATCTTGTTAGGCAGATCCTTAGTTGCATAGAGACCTTCCAACTTGACCCATATTTTGTAATTCATGTCTTGATCAATCACCTGTCTCAAAATGCTATCACTGAGATTAAGAACTAAAGTTCCATAGGTAGTAAGTTTCATATCTTCCCTTTCTTGAGCTGTTAACGTAGGTGGCAAAGTAGATGGGTCTAAAATGGCTCTATGGGCCTTCTGTTGTCCAAGAATAGCCTTGATTTTGGCCTTCCACAGACCAAAATCACTCTTTCCATCAAACATTTCTATCTCAAATCTAGCAACAACCATCACTAACCTGAAAAGAATGCCCAATAACTGTTTTCTTGAGAATCTTGATGTTTCAAGAATGCTGATCTTGATAATTTTCAAATGCTCTGATACCAGTTTTATTGGGTTGTTCATTTTTGTGTAGGCCCAATTCAAAATACAAACAAGATCAATCTTAAGTTGGTGGAAGAAAAGGTTGATGTTTAACCACGATCATGAAAGGATCCTCAAACACGTGTATGGCACAAATTCTTTCAGGCTTTGTTGATCAGAATGCTTGGGAGAACTTCTTCATTCAGGTAAAAGCTCTATCTCTTTCTTCATTGAAATTCTCTCTGTTTTACTCTCTTACTTGATAGTTGTTCTTCTTTAATCGATGAGTATTGTTCTTTATTCGATGGGTTTCTATTTTTTACTTGATAATTTTTTGTTCTTTCCTCGATGCAACTCGATGAATATTAATCTTTACTCGATACAACTTGATGAGTGATATTCTTTACTCGATGCAACTCGATTCTCTGAAAACGTTGTGATTTGATAATAAAATCGTGTTTTCGTTGATTTACAGAGAAACATATGAAGATTGAAGAAGAAGATAAGGAGAAGGAGAAGGAACAAGCAGAGTTACGTGGTTCAGCCAATAAGCCTACGTCCACGGGAAGATTCTTTTCTTTCTTTCTTGAAGATTGCTTACAGTAGTTGTAGTTTACAGAAAAATAGGAAGTATGATGAATACTATGTTGCTTCGTTCTGATCAATAGGTATTTATAACACATACCATCTATCAATTACATGATATAAAGTTTGTTAAGTAAACTAAACTAGCTTAAATGTATTTGAGTCACTGTATTATAGTCTCGCTAGTGGTTTGCAAAATTTTCTGATGCTTTTGTTGCTCTTGGTTTTAATCAATCAAAAGCTTATTACTCTTTGTTTGTGAAGGGTTATAGTGATAATTTTTTGGCATTGTTGGTCTATGTCGATGATATCATTCTTACAGGTGCTAATATGGATGCCATTAATCAGCCAAAAGTGACTTTAAACCAGTATTTCAAATTCAAAGGTTTGGGTGATCTCAAATTTTTCTTTGGTCTAGAATTAGCTCGGTCATCGAGAGGGTTTTTTTTTATAATCTCAACGGCATTATACATTATAGCTTATAAAAGATGTTGGTCTTCTTGGTTCCAAGCCAAAAAGTGTCCACATGGATTCTCGAGCGAAGTTAAGGTAGTCTGAGGATGATTTGTTGACTAATCCTTCTTCCTATAAAAGACTCGTTGGTTATTTGTTATACTTGACCATTTCCAAACCTGATATTTGTTTTGCAATGAACAAACTAAGCCAGCTCGTGTCCAAGTCGTGCAAAGCTCAACTTTCTGTTGCGCATCACTTGTTGTGGTATCTAAAATCTTCTCTAGGCCAAGGGATTTTGCTTAAACTGTCAACAAGCTTCAAGTTAAGTGCTTTTGCTTACTCTGATTGGGCCTCATGTCTGGGCACTAAACTTTCAACTACAGGTTTTTGTATATTTCTAGGAGATTCGCTCATATGCTGGAAATCGAAGAAGCAATCCATTGTTTCTAGATCATCAGTTGAGGCTGAGTATCGGACCATTGCTTTAGCTTCTTGTGAACTTGCATGGTTATCTTCTCTTCTTTTTTATTTGAAGATTTCATCTCCATCTCTTGTTGTATTGTTTTTTGATAACCAGGCAGTTGTCCATATTGCGTCTAATCCAACATTTCATGAACGAACGAAATATATTGAATTAGATTGCCATTTTGTTCGTGAAAAGGATTCATGAAGCTTTTCCAGTTAGTTCTCGGCTACAATTGGCAGACATCTTTACCAAGCCCCTTTCTTCTGTCATTTTAATATTCGTTGCTTTTCAAGATGGGTGTTTTAAATATTTTTGTCCCATCTTGACGGGGAGCGTTAGATATATTTTAGTTAGTTCATTTGTATCCAATTGATTGTGGATAAGTGTTCATTCTGTTAGGGTTATTTATCTCTTGTAAGAGTATATATGCTTAGAGGAAAGTATTGAATGAAATGAAGCTTTTCTCTTTCCCAAATTGAGTTATTATAATTTAACGCTATATAGAAATTAAAGAAAATGTGTATTAATCTTTGAGGAAGCACTTCCGCTATACCATTTTTTTTTTTTTAAGTTTTTAAACTATTTGTTCCTCTCCCATACTCTCAAAAGGGAGCAAAACACATGAAAATTTTTAATTGAATGAATGTTTTTTTTTTTTTTAAGTTTTTAAACTATTTGCTCCTCTCCCATACTCTCAAAAGGGAGCAAAACACATGAAAATTTTTAATTGAATGAATGGTTGTTTTTTTTTAAAAAAAAAAATAATTTTGAGTTTGAGGAATAAGTTTTTGTGTCTAGTAGACTTTTAATTTATTTGTTTTAGTTCTTTTACTCTTAAGATATTTATATTTGTTATCTCAGTACTTCAAATTTTTTTTCTTTTTTAATTTTGGTTCATTTTAGTCTAAATAATTTCTTCAAAAAGTTCAATTTAGGTATAGATATTCTTAAAGAATAATTATTTTGGTCACTGTTTGTTAAATTCTCACACAAATTATATGCACGATAAGAGCTCTTTAATTAGATGTAATAACCACTTGAAGTGCAACGACTAGAATAGAATAAATCTAAAAATACAGGGATCAAATTAAACATTTTAAAGTAAAAAAAGGAATAAAAATTAAAAGTATAAGAATCAAAATAGTATTTAAATCATTATGCGATGTAATTGATGAATACAATTATAAAAATCTAGTTCAAGAACGTTGTGTATAATTATCTCCCCCACTAAGAAAAATTTTATACAGTAGTTGAAATGTATTAATATTATTTCCTATGAGATTGAGGTTCAATTCTCATATTTCTATTTTTTCTAAGAAGCAAGCAACTACAAAATTAAATCATAAGATACCAAAATAACAAACCAGACTCAAGGTAAGAAATGTGGAGAAGAGAAAAAACTCTCTCATTCGACTGCTTTTAATGGGGGAGAGTGTATTAGGGCATTATGATAACGTCCACGTAATATATTCATAAACCATAAAATTGTTTGTAGTTACCTATTAAATAATTTTTGTTTTAGAATTTCAAATAGTTTATATTATATGTTTTTCTTTATTTTCAAAAAAAGAATTATGTTTAAAATATGTAATTTTTTTCAAGAAAAAATTATAATATCTACATTTATTAAATTTTTTGTTTTTTAAAATAAACTTATACATTTTAAAATTTCAAAATAAAAATAAATATGCACGTTTCTAAAATTTGCATTTGAATCACAAAATCTTGATAAGAGAAGATAAAACTTATGCAGCAAGTAGGGACAAACAATTCTTAATTGTTGGTACCAAATTGATAGGTTTTATTAAAAAAATTGTAAAAGAAAAAAAAAATCATAGACGACTTTGCTTTCTCTAATAATCCATATAGACTTTGTGATCTTATCAATTGATGATAATTGATAGCTAGCTAGATGTATTAGAAAAAGTGACACCAATTAGGATTTTATTTTTTTCAATAAGAACGTTATATTATTCAACATATTAATGAGGACATATTAATATGTTATTAACTTTTGCCCCTTGACAAAAAAAAAAAAAAAAAAAATGCCCCTTGCTTTATACGACTTTCTTTTAATGTATAATATGATAATATCATAGTGTTACACAATTTGTGATTATAGTATATACATATTTCAATTTCAACTTCAAGTACCAAGAAAAGTGTTGATATTTTAATGATGTTGATATATACCAAAGGCAAACGCGTGGAGAATATTAAACCACAATTATTCCTTTTTTTTTCTTTATTTATCTTCACTACCCAAAAAAAAAATACATAAAAATACATTCTTTCAAAAAATTGAGAAGATTATTTGAATAGGGAAATTTTTTTTAGTGCAACAGTAGGAGAGATGTGAGATTGAACCTTCGACATCTAAAATCAAAATTTATGTCAATTACTTGAATTAAGCTCATTAGATCTTATTACCTTAAAATAATATAGAAAAAATGATATATGACTATAACCTCAAAAGTAAATTCAATCTACACGTAACTAAATAGATAAAACATTAATTTTCATCTTCACTTATAATTGTTGAACTAATTAAAACAAATATTCAAATTAAAAGTAGAGAAATTTTCAAAAAAAAAAAGAAAAATAAAGGAAACTATTTACACAAAATAGTAAAATTTAACCTTTTTTTATAGAAGCTAATAGAGACTAATAAAAGTTTATCAATGTCTATTAGTGATAAAAACTTATAGAAATCTATCTTTGATATTATGTGATACACGCTAATAGAAGTCTATCAACATCTATGAGTGTTTTTTTCTATTTCTGTAAATAGTTTGATCTATGAGTGTTTTTTTCTATTTCTGTAAATAGTTTGTTTTTTATCTGTGAAAATTTCCTATAAGTAATTGTGAAAAAAAATATGTTGAACATGTTTGTTTTCTAAATATAAATATAAATATAAAATATAACATATCTTATTTAGAACGATTTATGTGTATAATTGAATTCATCTAATTATTCGATTAAGCTTAAATTTTGTCCTTTAGATTTTAGAATGAGGAATGGAAAAGCAACCCTTCAACCTTAAGAAATGTAATTTGTATCTTATCAATTATGTTATGTTAATATTATTTTTTGGGTATATATTCTCTGAGTTTTTTTCTTCCATAACATATATTATTTTTAGTTAAAAGGATTAAATAACAAATCTTATTCGTCAATTACATTTATATAATTATGACATTCAATCAAAATACTAAATTTCTGTCGACATGTCGATATTTCCGTCGATATTTTCACATTTTTTATGGGTTTGACATTGACATGAGAGATAAATCAAAATTTCCATAATTATATTCGTCAAAAAGTCTACGAAACACAAAGGTAAGAATCGAAATATCACTAAATATAAATATAATATAAAAATAGGACATGTTAACTTGTGTGGAAATCATAAAATGTTTATTTATTAATTTAAATTTATTTTTTATAATTTTTCTAGTAATATCCATCAAAATTGACATTTTATCGATATTTCGATTGAAATTTTCATAAAATTAAGACTTTGATATTTCTATCAACATCAACTTTTCAAACCTTGCATTCAACTAAATGATAATATAATTTCTAAATTGGCCAATGCTTACATTCTATTTATTGTCATCTAAGTTTCATATTTATTCAACAATTATAATTAAAAAAATTAATACAAAAATTGGCATTAGTACTTGTGTTTCTTATTATTTGAAATTTCATAAGCAAGATTCTCCTTCCTCTTCTAGCTTCTTTTCTTTTTTTTTCTTTTTTTCAATAAACACAATTTGTCATCTTTTCTTTTAATCAATTTCTAAGTTGAGTAAATGTACCCAAAATAAGCTACGGTTGACATAGATATATATTAAAGACTAAAAAGATCTGTGATTCGAATCCTCTCAATTTCACTGACTAAAAAAATGTTAAATAGATATATGGTATAATCATGTTGTTAACCATTAATCCTTTTTAATAGTTATTAAATCAATAATAATTAGGTCTTTATTATTATTATTAATTTGCGAATAAAAATTTGAAGAAGGTAAGAGATTCAAAACTAAGAAAAAACACAAACAATTTAATACCTAAATATAAATAGATTCTAACATATATTGAATAAGAAAAAAGAATTAGGTGTTGTTTTGGATTGTACTTACCTCAATACAATCCAATTCAACAAAAGGTAACAAAACCCATGTTGATTCTCATTTACATGATCGTACAAATCACAATCATCTTGCACAATTTCCCACTATCCCAACACATATATAATAATACAATATATATATATAATTCTTTTAATGGAATATTAAGTGAAAAATAACATGGCTAAATTTCGAAATATAATGATTAAATTGAAACAAAATTTAAATTTCAAGTATAAAATTGTAACACTTCGAAATTTAAAAATTAAATTGAGATCAAATTCAACTTAACTGAAAATGTGACATTTTGAAACTGATGAAAAATAAATTATATCTAAAATCTAATGACCCAAAAAGTATTCTCAACTATTTTTAAAGGAATAGACGTTAGAGATTGAACCAATTAATATTTAAGATGTTAATCTTTGTTTTTCTTTTTTTCTTTTTTCTTTTCTTTTATTTCTCCGATTTTTGTTCCCAGTTTTTGCCTCTTCCTTTTTTTCTTTTTTTTTTTTATTTCCTTTCCTTTCTTTTCTTCAGTCTTTGCTTCTTCCTCTTTTTTTTAATAAAAAAAAAAAAAAATTCTTTTCTTTGTCCGATTTTTGTTTATTCTTTTTCTTTTCATAAGAATTATGAGACTGAGATTCGTACCCAAGACTAAAGAGTATCCAATTCATAAATAGTTTAACATCAACAAGCCAATCATCAAATTTGATAATTATAACGAAACATTAAATATAAATAGCAAATGAAAACGGATTTAAAAGAAACTACTTTTTTTTTAGTCCACAAATTTGCACCATTTTTAGAAACATCTCTTAAAAGTTTGAAATAAAAAACGAGAATAGTTATTAAATAGATTTATTTCTCAAAAAATGAGAAATGTGAACGATATCAAACAAGCTAATAGTTTTTTTTCTTTTCATAAGACTTTAAAAGTATGATGTCTATCAGAAATAAACTTGAAAACATGACATAGACTGCCCAAAATGAAGGGCACAAATTTAAATATTTGTGTATTTGTGTACCATAATATTTGTATATTGATAATAACAATTATTAGTGATATTAGTGATAGAACTTAGATAGATATCCGTCATATTTATGTATTAGTGATATTCAAATTTAGATGGATATCAGTGGTAGAAGTCTATTATTGATAATCATGATAAAAATTTCTCAATAATAGTCACCGATAGTTTTGAGTGTTAATCTTTCAAAATTGATAGTCACTAATAAAGTCTATCAGTGATAGCCACTAATATTTTCTATCCTTGATAGCTTAATCTTTGATGATTTCTTTAACAGTTAATATCCACTCATAGAAGTCTATCATTGATAGCAAACTCAGTGAATTTAATTAATAAAGTTGAACCTCGAACTAAAGTATAAGTAGAATGTCTAGAAATTATCACTAATAGCATATTATCAATGGTAGGAGCTATCAACGCAATACTGATAACATGTTATTTGATGGTAAAAAGAAATGACAGAAGTTATCTTTGACAGCATGTTATTAATGACAGAAGCTATCTCCGATAACTATAATATAAGTGATATTAGTGATATCCATATATCGATCAGATCAATGATATAAAACTCAATTCTTTTTTATGAAAGTCTATCATTGATAGCCACTGCTAAAAGTTATTAGTGATAACCACTAATTGAAGCTATCAATGATAGTCATAGCTATCAGTGATATCCGTTTATCAGTTACATGACTTAAGTATATATCAATAAAACGAATCATATTAATGATATTGGTGATTATGACTTAGGTATATATCAGAGATAGTCACCTATAGACCTCTTATTGATACACTTCTATCACTTATAACTTTAAATGTTAATATTTGAAATATGATAGTTTCCTTTCAAAAGTTGACAAATACTTATAAAAGTCTATCATTAATATATACTAATAGTCTTAGATGTTAATATTTCAAATTGATTCCAATTGATTAAAGTGTATCGATAATAGTCATTGAAAACTGACAGCAAATTGAAAGGTGATATCTATTAATATTTATCAAATTGAAAACTACCATTGATAGTTGCTATGAGCTGCTATTAGTAATTGTTTTTAATTTGAGAAAATTAAAATGGTGGACTGCGTATGGGCTTTTTAATCATTTACCTCTATAACTAACACCGATAGGCTATCAACGATATCTAGCGCTAATTTTGTGTCATATTCTTAATATGTTTATCCTTGTTCTATATTTTTTATTATTTTGAATCTAATTGTTATTTGTGAACCAATTGTCCTATTATTATGTAAGGCATGCATGGTAAAATTAAAAGGTTTAAATTAATACCATTGGAATAGTTTAGTGGAATAAATTTATATTTTTCACTTGAAAGTTCTAAATTAGTTTGATTGAATATGTTCCCTTTGTCAGACAAGCATTCATCCAATCCTTGCTCCAACTGACAAACCCTTTTTCTCTCTCTATAAATACCATTTTCCTCTCTCTTAATTTCTCCCCAACAAAATCCTTTCTCTCTCTCTCTTCATTTTCAAATCCTCTGCAAAAACCCAACTCTTGCTCTGTTTTCTCTGTAATCAATGGACGCGATTCTGAAGAAACAACGCCGTCATCTATTGCCCAACTCGGCTCACCCGGCGGCCATGGCGCTTCACACAGCTTCTCACTCCATTTCAAAGCCCAAACCCAAGATTCGTATCATTCACATCTTCGCACCGGAGATCATTAAAACCGACGTCGCCAATTTCAGAGAGCTCGTTCAGAGACTCACCGGAAAGCCCGCCACCGCGGAGGAGAAGATTCTTCCAGAAGAAATTCAGCCGGAAACGGTGGCGGTGGCGAGTATTGCGGCGGCGTTCGATGATCGGAAGACGGAGATGGGCGGCAGCGGGGGGTGCCGGAGAGTGGTGAAGAAGGAAGACCGGGAAGAGGACGAGGAGGAAGGAGAAGATGAAGAAGAGGTGTTAAACGACGTCGTTGGGATGTGGAACGACGTCGTTGGATTTGAAAGTTTTATTGAAGAATTGGGTGAATTTCCGTTGCTTCCTTCGGCTCATCAAATAATGCATGGTTTTGAAGAAACTCAATTTGCTTAATTTTTTTTTCTCTCTCTTTTTTTTTTTTTTTTTTTTTTTTTTTACTAATTAGTCTCCAATTTTCTGTGGTTAATTATTATTACCGTAACTAATTACCATTTGGGTTTTCCCCTTTGAATCACTTAATTTGTTCCCTTTTTTTTTTTTGTATTAAATGGTCTGTTTATGTGGGAAAATATACGTTTTTTCTTATTTTTCACATTTTTTTTGTTCTAGACCTTTTTAGCTTGTTTAACTCATTTAATTGGTTTTTACATTTTCATTTTTGCTTCTTAATTTTCTAATCTCTCAATTTTCTTTTATTGGTTTCATTTCGGCCTCTAGATAGATTTAATCTAGTTTATAATATTGAGTGGTAAAAGCAAAAAAGAAAAAGGATAATGACAAAAAAATGAGGGATTTGATGAGTCGGTTAGGTCTTATCTCCTTCTCGTTTTGTCCTCGTGTGTTTAATAGAGCTGCTCATTGTATAGTCTCATACGCTGTTGGTTTTGCATATTTGGTTGTTTTTTTGTGATTCTTCCATTTCGGAAGATGTCGGGTGCAATTGGACTTCCGACTTCCTAAGTTGGATTATTGATGTAATTCTTAGTGATTTTTCGGTTCCTTTACCGCTTTGAAATGGACTTTTTATAAATATTTTTGTAAGAAAATAAGTAATAGCAAAAATGGCATAAGAATTAACATTGTTATAACATTATGTTGTTTGATAATGTTTTTGTTTATAGGTTTCCTTTATCTAAAAAAAAAAAAATTAGCCCATTTGATGTGTGTATATAATGTATTTGTTTGTGTAATCCATGTTTTAGAAAGAAGAAAATCTAAAATCTTGGCAAATAATTATATAAAATTAAAAGAATATATATATAAGTAATTATGTTTTCAAATAAATTTTAGTTTTAAGTTTTGAAAATTTACATTTCATTTGGATCTCATATCAGTGAGTGGTTTTAAATATATCAACCAAAAACGATCTTTGTTTGTCTATTCATAATTTTTTTTATAAATAATTTTGAATTCTTAGCTACAATTTAAATATTAATACTGAAATGGTTATGGATAAGGGTCTTAATTTTAAAAACTTCGCTAAGATTTTCAAGACAATATTAAAATGATTTTACAAATTACATAATATTATACATACAAAATAAGAAATTACTATAAATTATTTTTATGAAAACGTTCAGGTAAGAAAAAATAATAAGAACAAAAAAGGGAAATTTCGATTTTGATTTTTCAAAAAAAAATATCGCAATATGAAGTGGAAATAAAATGAAATTCCATTTGTTTATTCCCAATGGATGTGGCAGTTGCCAATGTCTTTTTCGACTTTTCTTATTAATCAAAGAAAAAAATAATTAAATAATTAAAAAAATAAATTGGTTGGCAAATCAAGGTAGAACGTGTTAATCCACATTAATTCTTAATTAATTAATTCCTTTTCTTGCAAGAATTGCATGTATTATTATTAACATATAATTTGTTAAAGATTCGAAGTCGCCTCCCACTAGTAGATAATATTAATATATGCAACTATTTGAGAATTTTAAATCAATTTATTAAATACATTCAAACATCCCCTTTTCTTTCCTTTGTTTTTTTAATGAAGGAAATAAAAATATATAAAGAGAGAGAAATGTATGATAAATAGCCATTGCGAAAATAATAATAATAATAAAGAAGCATGAAATATAGAAGGAGAGATAAGAATTTAGGCCAATTTTTAAACCACTAAACCATATAATAGCAATTAGTTTAGTTAAATTATAAATTCGGGTTATACTTTGAAGTTTGAACATTATATCGAATTAATTTTTTTACAATAATTTATATTATGTCCTCCAACTTTTGTTTATTGTTCTATTTAATTCCAATAGATGACATCATTAAAAAAAATGATATAAAAATTTGGTTAAGTTGACATGATGAGACACAGATGATTAAATGTTTTGTAGATGGTGTTATCAGAAAGAGAAACGATCGCTATATAAAAATAACATGCTTGAGATATATAAACATGTAGTAGATAAGTGTTTGGAGTAACGTGTTTTAGTTGATCAAATATCTAACGTTAAGATTTTAGTGGAAAGCTAATATAGTTTCTTATATAAAGTACATGAAAACTAAGATAAAATAATATTTAAAGGTGTATTTGGGGCGAGAACTATCTTAAGACTATAATAACCACATATTCCTACAGTAAATATTATTTTGTATTTTCCAATAGTTACACTCAACATTATTTCAAAACCCTCATTTGCTATAATATTCACTATTTGCTATCATTTTTACTATTTTACATTCATCATTTTTTATTCTTTGCTATAGTGTTTATTATTCCTTATCAAACTAAAATAGTTTACATCTCAAACACATACTATTATAACTCAAACTAAAATAATCTACACCCCAAATACAAACTATTATACCCACTTATATAAGTGGGTTATAATAGTTTAGGGCTATAATAACCAATTCTTGCCCCAAATGTCTCCTAAGAGTTTATATCCTAAAATGAAATATTTTAAATCTTTGTGATAGAAAAGTTATTGCATATTTTAAATCTTCAGAAGTAAAATAAAGTGATCGTACAAAAGTACGGAAACAATAATATATGATTTACAATAATAAAAGGAGATAGATACTAATTATTATTAAGGGGGTGTTTGACGCACAAAGTTGAATTGAGTTTGTAATTATTATAAGAGGAGAATAATTGAAAGAGTTGATGCAAATAACGAGGTGAGAAATGTGAATTAACGCGAATAACGAGATAATAAGCTTCTTTAATAATTGGTGAACTAAACGGCGGGTGGGTTCTTTTTACCCAACCCAACCCAACTTGGGGGCCAAACACCCCCTAAGTCAAAATACTTTTTTTAGTATGTGAAAATACAATTTTAGTTGGGGGATTTTCAAAAATAGAAAAATAAGATAAATTACTTACACAAAATAGCAAATTTTTAACCTTTTTTTAATAGATGCTGATAGAAGTCTATTAGTGTTTATCAATCATATTGACATTTTTCTATATGGAAAAATTTTCCATTTTAGTACTTATATTGTTCAGGTTTCATTCCATTGTAGACTATATGTTATTATTTATGTACTTTTAAAGAAAATTTTTCACAGATAGAAAAAAAAAATATCAAACTATTTGTAGAAATAACAAAAAAAAACACTGATAGACATTAATAAACTTTTATCAGCATCTATAAGTGATAGACTTCTATCAGTGATAACTGATAGATACTGATAGATACTGATAGACTTCTATTAGCTTTTATCATCCTCTACCAAAGAAGATGAATATTTTGTTATTTTGTGTAAATAGTTTCCCGTATTTTTCTATTTTTGAAAATCCCCTATTTTTAATCATTGTACTTTCAATTTAAGAAAATTCTTATAAATAGAAAAATCAAAAAAATATTTACACTTTATAGTAAAAAGTTCTAAAAGTGTTTGTACTTCTAGAACTTTTTGCTATAAAATTTAAATATTTTTAAATATTTTTTATATTTAAAAAGACCCCTTCAATTTATTTCATTTATTTATTTTCAATTAATTTTAAATTTAATCATTTAGTTAAATAATAAATATAATTTTCATACAAGAAAATACACTTATATATGAACATTTTCACAACTTATAAAAAAAAATATAAATAATAATTTTCATAAAATACACCATGCTATGTAACCTCTTTTCTTCTTCTCGTACCTTCTTCTCTTATTCTGCTCCTCCTTCTTTAGTTAAATTATATAAAATATCCATAAATTTTGGATTGAGTTTTTATTATGACCTCCGTACATTGAAATTCGTTCTAACTTTGAAAATGTTAAAAGAAATATACTTTTTCTATTAAAATCAAGGATGAAAAATTTATGTGACAACTAATTTACACAAAAATTAATAGGCATACATGATATTATATACAACTATATTGAATGTTAAAATCAATCTTGTCATTTATTTAATATCAAATAATATCACTAAAATTATTTACATAATCATTTTTGCACATTAGCTGCCACGTCATTTACCTACAATGTTGTAAATGATATTTATGTATGCTCTCTAAATTTTATATATTAATCATCATATCGATTTTCATCCTATTTAAGTGGGGAAAAAATCCTCTTTTTTGATATTTTAAAAACAAATTTTCAAAGTTAAAAAAAGTAAAAAATTTCTTTTTAAATATTAAAAAATATTTAAAAGTATTTACACTTTATACCAAAAAGTTTTAAAATACAAACATTTTTTTAAAATTTTTGCTATTAATTATAAATATGTTTGAGATTTTTTTTTTATTTATAAGAATTTCTCAAAGTAAAATGGTATTTTTAAATGTTTATGAACATCATGGAAATTTACTTACAAGTTAAAAGAGTATTTTTATATAATTTAACCTATATTATATACAACTACAAAATTTACACAGCGAGGGGAAAAAAAGGCAGGAAATTGCTTTAAAATTATGCGTGGATTTCTTTTTTTCATTTTATTTAATTAGAAAAAATAAAGATGTATTTGCCGCCGGTTCACAAAGCCGGCCAAAGAAAAACAAAACAAACAAACAAAAATTAAATAAATAAATAACATCTCAATCTTTCTCCTGTTTTATTACCTATGAGTCTATGACGTGATGGCTACAATAAAATGAATGAATGAATAAAAAGTTCGTTTTTCTTAATGATAAAACTTTGCCCAACAAACATTCTAAGCTAGGTGTGATCACTCCAATAAAGAAATTACCAAATGAAAGAAATTAAGATCATTAAAATAATAATAATAAATATGAGATGGGTGTACGATGTGTCATTTTAAATATAATTCATAAAATAAAATATCAATTATCATCTCAAAGTTTAATGGTTCAATCCTCCCACTTCCAAAATTATTGATGTTGATGCCAATTTTGGCCGAGTGAAAACGCACCTGACGTTTGCATGACATCAACGATAAATCGGTAATTCATGAAAGAGAGGCTTGTAAAATAAAGATAAAGAGCTCTGATGCCGAAGTTAGTAAGAGAATTATAGGATAGAGAATAAGTCGAAAGTTCTTAGTTATTCATATGGAGTCATCAGGTTATATTTTTTGAGGGAATGAGATAGAATTTACCTTATTCTCTTTATGATAAGGATCATATGGATCTTTCCTAATCCTAATAAGTGAGGATTAAATATGATTAGATAAATCCATTTTATCTACTATTTCTCTTTGCTTATTTTATTAGGGATATACATCAAGCAAAACGCGTAGGGCCCTTACTTGGGCTGATGTCGACCAACCAAACATTCTACCTAAGCATGATAGGGTTCTATCCCTTAGCCCAACCATGTTGGACCTTGGGCAATTGGGTCAGTCTTAGAGGCTCAGCCTCAACTAGGTTGAGGCCAACCAGGCCCAATTCCTCCTTGCCTATTCCGTTTATCTTCCCTTGCTCTTCTTTACCTTTGATTTTAGAATTCACTCGTAACATTATCCCCCACTCCCAAGTTAAGTTTCGTAGTTTTTCTAGCCATTCACCACAGGTTTTAATTCTAAGAACTTGTCTTGGAGTATAATCTCCCCTTCAATTTCCACGTTACCTCGTCACAAAACTTAATTTGGACTTTCTACGAGTTGTTGGGCCTATCAAGCCAAATCCTTTTGAGGTTCAATTGATTTTCCAACACACTTCTCCATCTCTTGATGAAGCTATAAGCCAAATTGTGACAGGCCCGTCAACTGGTCCTTGCTCTCCTATCCCAAGGTGGGCCCCGGGTCATGAGCGTACCTGGAATATTATCTGACCAAACATGTTACATCTTAACCAGCTTCATAGTATCATTCCCCGCCCTGTGGGTAGAGTTATGGTTACTTCACCCATCATTTTCCCTCGATGGGTCGTCGCTTTTGCTTATCTTCAATAATTCTGTCGCTTGACCATCAGTCTCATAGTTTCTTTGTTCATCTCCAGTAGCTTGATCATTAGTCTCGTAGCTTCTTTGCTTTATCACACCTTAGTGAGGTTAATCTGTCAATCTTTTGTGACAAAATTTAATTCGACTGATGGTTGTCCCCAAATTTTGGACTTTGAATTGGTTAATTGACTGTGGGGTGGCCAGTCCTCAGTTTTTAACCAAATATATTTATTCAAAAAATTGTTTGAGTCCCAATTGAGTTTTTCATGACAACTTTCTTTTTTGTGAGTAATGTCTTTATTTTAATGTTCTTCAACTATCTTTGTAAAGTCTTCCATCCAATTAATTATATGTAGTTGTACTGCTTTTATAATTCTTCATAAATATTTCTTTGTAAGTTCTTCGTGATTCTTTAATCAATAACTTGAGATATGTGTAAAACAGTGAGAGAGTAAAATTTATCTTGTATTTTGCAATTTTATAGAGGTTTCCTAGGTTGTTGCTTCGAATTTTACTTTTATTGTAAAACTTTCATTGATGCAAAATGGGTAGTGAAGTACTGGGTCATCGAACCTTATTAAGTAATGGTGGTGTCCCAAAAATGTGTGTGTGTGACTTGTTGACCAATTCATTCTCTGACTACAAATAGTATCGTCAATGGGTGAGTTTTTCATCAAATACCTTGAGCAAGTTTGTGTCTATTTGCCAAACATTAATTGGGAGTTATCGTTGAATGAAGTAGGTTGCTGGTCGAAAATTGTTGCTCAAATAGAGTGATCATCCAAATATTTGTACCACCTCGCGTAGCCGCATATAAAGTTGTTGTCCGTAATTGTATGCCATTGTTGTTTAGAGTTGCTTTATGATAATTGGATAACCTAACGAGTTAAGAGGAGCGCCCAGTTTCATGTTTGGCAAGGATCAGCCTTAGCCTTGGCTAGCAAGGTCGAGAGTCTTCTTTTGGCAATATTCTAGACTAAAATGATCCTTTGAGCTGAGCCATGCATAAAGCATCCCTTGTTAGGAATTTGGTAAGGGTCGGCCTCGACCTTGGCCGAGGTCGAGCACGTTGGCTTTAGCCAAGTCTAAGTCAACCATTTTTTCTAGACCTACTTTTATCAACCAACTTCGGCCTTGACCTCAACAGGTTAGCCTTGACCCCAATCTCAACCTTAATCTTAGACCATTAGGGTTCACACAACCTCCTAGACACGTTAGGATGAAGTTGGGATGTTTAGCTCTTATGTGCTTAAAGTCGGCCTCAGCTTCGATCTCGACCTCGACCATTTTTCATAGTGTGCATAGTGTGATTAGACGCATTTGGTAGGTGAAAATATTGTACTTTGATGCACTTAGGGTCGACCTCGATCAGTCCCCTAAGAAATTTTGATCATAACTTCACACTTTATTAATAATTTTGAGCCTCAGCTCCGACTTTGGCTCTTCACCTCAACTTAGTCTCCTCGGCCTCAAAATTAGTTGCCTTAGCCTTTGCTATTCCTTTCAACATGTTCTCTTTAGCCTCAAGTTTGATCCCTTTTGTCTCAATATCGGTAGTCTTGGCCTCGACCGCAGCCTTGACCTTGGCTCTTTACCTTAATTTGGTCTCCTCAGTCTCGTCCTCTACCTCTGTCTTGGATCTTCACTTCAAGTCGGTCTCCTTGACATTGGTTGCCTCATCCTTGACCTTAGTCTCAACTTTGGCTTCAACTCTATCTCAGTCTTGGCATCAATAACCTCTACCTCGGCCTCAAATTTGATCGATGCCTTAGATCTTTGCTTCAACTCGGTCTCCTTAGCATTGGTCACCTCGTCCCCAGTGTCTGTGTCAGCCTTGGGATTAGTAGTTGCGACCTTGAACCTTCGCTTCAGCTTGGTCTCCTCGACCTAGGCCTCTACCTCTGCCTCTATCTTGGATCTTCACTTCAACTCAGTCTCTTTGGCATTGGTCATCACAAAGTTGGCTTCAACTCGACATCAGCCTTAGCATTGGTTTCTCGGCCTTTGCCTTGAATTTTTGCTTCAACTTGGTCTCCTCGACCTAGGCATTGGTAGTCCATGCCTCGGCTTCAGCCTCGACCTCGGTATTGGTAACCTCAACCTCAGCCTTGGTAACCTCAGCCTAAGGCATCTTGAACTCGACTTTGACTCTTTGACTTATTGGCTTCCTTCTTTTGATTCTGGTTATTGAGATCTAATTCACCAACGACTTCTACTTTTAAAATTTATTTTTTAAATTGATCGTGAGAACTAAGCCACCATGGGCTTTATTTCCTTAATTTTTCAAAGATTCTTATTTTTATATTGGTAGATCACTCTTGTCCCTACACTCTTGTCCCTACAAACGGCGTCAACTATTGATGCCAAATTTTGGTCAAGGGAAAACACACCTGACCTTCACATGACATCAACGATAAATTTGTAATTTATGGAAGAGATGACCTGCAAAACAAAGAAAAATGGCTATGATGCCTAAGTCAATAAGAGAAATATAGAATAGAGAAGAAGTTAGAAGTTCTTAGTTACCTCATATGGAGTCATAAGAGTATATTTATAGGGAGAATGAGATAGAGTTTACCTTTTCCCTTTATGATAAGGATCATATGGATCTTTCCTAATCCTAATAAGTTAGGATTATATATGATTAGATAAATTCATTTTATCTACTATTTCTCTTTCCTTATCTTATTAGGGATCTACATTGGGCAGAACGTGTGCGAGCCTTACTTGGGTCGAGGCCAATCGACCCAACATTATACCTAGGCACGATATGGTTCTATCCCTTAAGGTCTAACTATGTTGGCCTTTGGGTAATTGGACCAGTCCTGGAGGCTCGTCGAGACCAACCAAGCCCAATTCTCCCTTGACTATTCATTTGATCTTTCCTTTCTCTCCTTTGACCCTTTTACCCTTGATTCTAAGATCAACCTATAACAATTGAACTAAAAAGAAAGAAAAAAAAAAACAATGAGATACTAGCGAGAGAGTTTGTATACGATAAGGGAGACTAATTACTTATAATTTATAAAGGAAAGTCTATAAAGAGATGTCAATAGTAGAGATTGTATGTGTTGAGAAGGTCATGAGAAAAAAAAATAATGAAGTATCACTTGTTATGGGTAATTGTGGACCTAAAAGAGTCAAATTCGATGGTAAAATTGAAAAAGTTGCCTCATCCCAAATGAATTTGGGATAGCCAGGAAACATGTCAAGAAGAGATGCCAATGAAGAGTGGGCAAAGCAATTGGACCACAACCCAATTGGCTTACCTTATCTTTAGAGGCAAGGTCGATGCCATTTCGTCCCTCTCATTTTAACAAATGTCGAACATGAGAGGGGCAAAGAAAATTAGGCTGCTCAACCCAATTGGCCTGCCTCAACTTCAAAGGCTAAGGTTGAGGCAAACGTGCCCTTTTCCTTTGAACTGGTGCCTAAGAAGAAAGGACAAAGCAATTGGGCTGCTTAGCCCAATTGGCCCGCCTCAACCTCGATCCCTCATCTTATTCTCTGGAGCATACTCTCGACAGGTCCCCATTTGACACCTCGTATGGCCTAATGTAGCCCTCAAGAGTTCCATTCCTAGAAGGATAAAGGAAATCTGATTCCTTTTCAGATAAAGAAAACCCCAAACTTAAACTCACTATTATATAGAGCTAACAGTTTCATATTAGGTAAGTTCATCTTTTTTTCTAAATTGCTTGCTTTGTTCCTTATACAATATTTATGGTAAGCACCACATCGATGTGTTATTTTGATTGTTTAGCAGGTAACTTCTCTAAAATACAATTTTATATCAATAGCACAAGAAAGTCTGATGAACCTCCTTGTCTAAATTTTGTCATCAACATTATTAAAAGTAGGACATCGAATGTTTGCCTTTTTCTATTGAAAAATTGTTTATAAATGATATAGAATAGATACTCCCATAATTATATGGAAGATTTTTCTAAAGCGTTTCTTGCTTCAAGATATGTGCTTTAATGGATTTGTGACATTTATCCTTTTTCAGATTTAACACTAGCTGTTTAGTTCTTTTACAAAATAGTAAGTACATCATTTCAAAATCTCTACATCATCTTCAATTACTTCTTTTTACATTTTTTTTTTTTTAAATTGTCAACACTGACAGCCAGAGCCATCGGGTATGTAATCTTGTAGATTTTTTTTTTCTTCAGAAAATAAATATATCGTATCTTTTTTTATTTTCTTTTCTCATTTTCTTAGGAAAACAATATCTGCTATTTCCTATAAGTCAACCAAAACGGGAGGCCTATGTTTTGTTTTTCATAAAATGTGTTCATCGATTAAAACCACAATTTTTTGCTCCGAGTTTTTTTCTCATCGTCAATCCAAATCATACACTAATTTCTTGATTTCAGATTCTTCTCATAAAATAATTGATTTGTTATTAATTTTAGTGGCGGCTATCATAAAAGGCACACTAACAAGTTAAAAGGCATTATATCCTCAAAACAAAAAATCAAAATTCGAATCTTCGTGGCCATGCTGTTTGAACTTTGTTGTTAGGGAAAAAAAAATAACAAAAACGAAAAAAGCACAAAAGAATGAAGAACTTTGTTGTTGGCTATTGTTGTTGAGCAAACATTGAATTACACTAACTAGGAAAATTATATCCTTTTCTCGTCTTTTTTATTTTTATTTTTCTTTCTTTCTTTATTGACATCTTCCTATTAACATATAAAACCAACAAACAAAATTGTTTGTGTTCTATAGTAGCCGTCATCTCCTCTAAGTTATGAGATATTTTTCTCACCTCAATTAAAAATAGATGAGTTTATTCAATAAAAATATCGAAGAAAAACAATTAAAAGATTATATAGCAGGGTTGTTAGTGTAAACAATTAAAAGGAAAAGGAAAGTGAAAAGCTGATGTTTATGAAGGTAAATAAGAGAGATTTGGGATTGGTTGATATCTTTACTGTTAGTAATATATATATATATATTAAAAATCAATTTATAACTTAATCAGTCAAGGCATATGCTCTCGACTATGAGGCCAGATGTTTGGCCCGAATCCACTCATCCCAAATGTTGCATTGAACTTAAAAGTAAAGTAATTAAAATGTGAAATCTTCACTGATGCAGTGGAACACATGCCTAGCCGCTGGCCAAGGCTGCAGGCCAGAAAAGTTCCACCAGAATGGTGACAGAGAGGGAACCCCCAACCACATTTTCCACTTCTTTTTTATTTTTTCATTTAAATATATATATGTATGTATGTATGTATGAATGTGTATGTGTGTGTGTATATATATATACCACATCTTAAGTTGTATGGATGAATTCTTTCACCTTTTGGATTAGTTTTAAGGCAGAAATGACAAGAATTTGTCAAGTGCTATGGCATTCATTAAAGTGGAAGTGTATGGGATGAAAAGGCAAAAGAATCTGGGAGAGAGAACGAGAGAAATTGAATTTATTATAATGGAAATGCATTGAAGAAAGATCACACTAGCTTTCATAGTCTGTTGCGTTTGGCTCCAGGGGAGTTGGAGGAGAATCCAGCCTTGTAAGAACTTCAGGCACCCCAGAAGTATCTCTAATAATCTGTGTACCAATCCAAAACCATTTGCAAATTATTCATATTCTTCTAAATCTCAATTGCAATTTCATATTTCAATATAATAACAGTCTACTTTGGTTTTCAGCGGTTGACATTATTGATGTAAAGGAAAACGTGGAATGATTTGTGAGAGATAGAAGAGGAGGAAGTGCAGATTTAAAATATGTGGGATTGAAATTTTATAGAATAAGGGTTGGGAATGGGATGATGACCAAGTTTTGGGAAGATGTGTGGGTAGATGATGGTCCTCTGGCAGTGGCAGTCAAGTTTCTTTGTATTGCAATATGTGGTGATGAATAAAGTCAAAACAGTGTGTGAGTTGTGGGATATAGAGGCAATCTTTTTGTGTTGGCCTAGCAAAGCCTTAGATGCTCTTCTTCAGCTTCTTGAGGACCCCAGGTTTCATGCTCAGGCAAAAATCCTTTGGGCCAATAACCAATAGGGTCTCTACCCTTCTCTAGAGGCTTTGGTTTGAACGAAACTTGAGAATCTTTCGTGGTCATGAACTAAATGGGGCTGTTTTCTGGGATCTTGTCACTCTTTTTACTTCTACTTGCACTTCTACCTGTAAATTCTTTTGTAATTATAGCTTGACTCATATTTACACCAATTGGGCTTCTTATTTGTAACCTATTGGTGTGTGGGGATATCTCATCTCCTCTCTTTTGTATTTTGATTTTGATAGTGAAAGTTATGATTCTTATCAATAATAATAATAATTCGAAACTAGAAGATAATTGCAGGAATAAAAGGAATTGAGGTTGTTGCAGGAAATAGTTAGTTCTGTTGAGTTAAAGGTATAAACACACAAACACACACGCACAAAAAGAAAAAAAGTTCGGTTGTTGGAATCAAGTGCTGGTGAGGTTTCTATTCCATAAATTGGCTGATGCTGGTAAGAATTTGGATCCTGAGTTGTCCTCATTTAAGTTCAAAATCATTCTCGATGTTCATTGTGATTGGAGAATAGTTAAAATTTGCTATATGCGATGTTTTCTAGTCCTTTTTGTTTCGGGGGAGTTGTGTTTTAGCTGTATTATATTGAGACTACCAAATGTGTGGGGGGGTTTTCTTTTTCAGCTTGCATAACTTTTCAGTCTATTTATTACGTGAACAAGACTTTTGTCCTTTCTCTAAATCCAGCATACCATATAAATCATAGAAAGTTCTGATCCAAATAGAAAAGTACTTACTAGAATTTCCTCATCAAGATAAGAAATCATCATGAGCCTTTGATAAGATCCAGCTGCAGGCATAATGGTAAAGAGCTTTAGCAATGAAGTTGTAACAATTTGAACAGAGCTCATATTTGTTCGCTTTTAAAGATTATTTCTTCTGTATACAGCACATGCTGGAAGGGGGCATTTGCAAAAAATGAGACAATAAATGATCAGATGTACTATCAAAACATAAAACTTAACATCCATAATCCATTAGAATGCATCAAGCCATCCCTTGCCAAAGATCGATGGTTGATGGCTATGGCAATGAAGTACGCAGTTAACAAGTATCCAATACCATGAAATCACTTCACACTTACTAAGCAGAGTCCTAAATATCAAACTATAATATTAATGGTCGGAACTTAAATTGCTTTACATGGATTATCATACCTTATTCTACTTTGTTAATCAATGATTAATTGGAGGACATTCTCATAAGTCCAGGGCCTATGCGGAGGAGATTCCTCATCTCCCTCGCTTTTCTTTTCTATGATGAACTTCACCTTTTATATGAATGAATCTTTAAATTTTTTTCTTATCAGATAGTCATTTTCATAAATCAATTGATTGATAAAAAGTGTTTAAACATCACAAACTATATTCAAACTTAAAGCATTAATGAGCGACAAAGCTGTTTAGTCACCAGGGTTGTAAACCGAAGCTTGTGGGGAGCTGGATGGCAGAATCTCTATCAGGGTGGTGGTTTAACAACAAATCGATAGTGCTCTAGATGAATCTTTCAAGGGCAATCCTTTGGCTTCTCTGGAAGGAAAGGAATTCTACGTTGTTCTGATATAAGAAAACTTTTCTAGCCTATTTTTGTGATCTTGTACAATTTACGGCCTGTCAGGAGTGAGCAACATAAGTTTTTTTGTATTTAGTCCATCTACACTATCAACCTCTTGTAACCCTTCCTTTGGGGAAAAAGGATGTCTTGTCCCTTTGTCCCATATCCTGTCTGTCTGTAGCCCCAATCCCCACTGGTGTTGTAATGTTTTCAACAGGTCCTCTCAATATCTTTTCACATTGGATGTGTGAAATAAACAATAACATTAACAACAAAAATAACTAGGGATGAAGAATGAAAATTTGAAAATAATCTGAAAGGAAACAAGATCTTTATTCCCCAAGTTGTACACCAACGGGCTGATAAAAAAAACTGAGGTACAATTAGAGAAGGAAGATAAACAAAAAGAAAATCAATATAGGATTAACGGTGAATGCAAGCAGAATTCCCGAAATCTAAAGAACAACATCTAGTCACAAGTTCAATCACGTCTGGAAAAATGCAACTACAACAGATTTCAAATTAAAGAAATCGTGAGAAGGTACCGTACTTAGAGGAACTCTAAGCCCACCGGCAATGACATCTTTGATAGGAACTGGAAGTTGCTGCACCGTGTTGACTACCTGACTAAATGCGCTTTTTAGCTGTTCTGGTACTGATTGTTCACTAACAGATGGCGTTTCAAGTATCCCTTCAATATATTCCTCTTTCAGTCGTAAGGGTCCCTCCACTGATAACTTGGTGGACAAAATAACTTTACTTTCTATCTGCAGTTGCCAGTAAAACCTCAATTCATAGGCTGCTAATCTCGGAAAACAAAACAAAATTAGGTGGCAAAGAAACTAAGAGTAGTCGCAACGTTTTAAAAAATTCACAAGCCAGACTGCAGAGCTCGGAGCTCCATTGAAGGGCGAGGGAATATAAACTGTCACGTCCGTAAGAATGTTTGGCTGCCTCTGCTCTTACTTCCTACTTGACCTTTTCAATGGAGAAGATATATGATCAACACCAAGATAGCACTTGGTGTAGTTCCACTTCCATTCCATCGAGGAGGGTCAAGAGGGAGGAGGCAACCTCTATTTTAATTATTGAATGAAGAAATGCTACTGGAACCTCAAATTTAGAAGCAATTTTTACACTAGAGAGGCCTCAAAGCGGCTTGCTTTCCCACTGGAAGATTGCATCCCAAATCAACTCCGTGATTCAAGAGCATGTCTGAACATGTTATGTTTATTTACTTGCAAATCCCCCTTTGCACATACTACCAAAGAGACTCAAGCTCTCCTAGTTCATGCATAATTCCAAACACGTTCAAGTTCCACCCAAGGGTATTGTGAGACCCCCAATCTAGAATGTGTATTCAAGGAAGGGTAAGGAGGTAAATCAGAAGAGACGGTTAGAGGTGCAGCTGCTGAGTTGTACGTATGCAAGGGGGGACCAACTCTGTGAGGGGGGTTATGGAGGGTTTTGCAGGTCAGAGGAAGAGGGGAATGTTTTTGGAGTGAGTAAAATCACTGAAGGAGATAAACGGCTCTCTCTAGTAGCTGTCAGGTTCTTTATTTTCCTTTTATCGTTTTCCTTAGTTGTGTTTGCCATTTACTTCTTATTATCATTATGAACAAATGTGTTTTCTCCAGTAAATATGTTGTACAGGGAGTCATTTTCCCCTGTTTCTTGAATTGTTGGGTTTTTCTGTGTGCAAGGCAAGTTAGATACCTAACAGAATGCCAATGAAGTCTTTTGCGTTGTACTATTTTGTACCTCTTTCAATTGATAGAAGACGTTTGGAATTCATAGGATTAACCAGAAGAAAGGCCACAAACAAGAGCATCTTTTTAGACAGAGACACATCAGATTATTGGACTCTTGTGAATAATTGTTGCTCTTGAAGGTCATGACGCCTGTAATGAATTTAAAAAGAACTCTTCTATCCATATTCCCCCAATCGGTGCTCTTTGGACAACAGGAATATGGAGGATTATACTCCAATTCTAGTCCTGTCCTGTCCTACTAAGACGCTTTCGTTCTACTTGCTGAATAAATTCACTACCTAAAAGTGCTTCCCTAAAATCTTTTCGGATCTCCTATGGGCACTCATTTAGAAAGAAAGCTATAATTTTTGGGGCTTAATAGCTCTAGAGCTATCCTTCAGAATTAGTTGCCTTAAAGAGGTGATGGTACCTTCAGTGAGAGGGACATGTATCTTAAGGATCTGTGAAATTTAGTGTCTTCTCTAACTTCTATATGGAGTTAATTTTCTTATTTCTACACACTTCCGTTCAGTAACTGTTCCAAAGAAATTATTATTGTCAATTGAAGTACTTTTCGGTAAGTCCAGAGACTACAATTAATCATTTGAAGCAATTGATATGTTTGGGGGAATGTCTTATCTTTTCTATTCTTTTTATTTGACGCAATTTTATCATATCACTGTACATACGAACACACACAAATATATATACATATATCATGAGTGTACCTGCTTACTTTTATGCACGTGCTGAAGTTTCACAGCATTCAAAACAATAAATCTGTCGGCAGAATTCAATATTTCTTTTTTAATTGGAAACAAAACTTTTTAATTGATAAAAAAAAAAAAAAAAAAAAAAAAAAAAAAAAAAACCAAACTAAGTTACCAAAAATACTAAAATGAAACAACAGAATTTAATATTTCAACAATCATAAAACACAATTGAGTGACTATGTCTCCACTCCAAGTACATCACCACGAAATCAACCATGTCTAACTACTCCAACAAAACAATAAAAGCTTATTTCATCCAAACTTCTGTAATTTCATCCGAACTCTTACAGAAGATTAGGGATGCAACACATTTACGCTATATTGTCGGTAGGCCAAACCATATTGTTTCAACAGAAAAGGCATGTAATTTCTTTTAACATGTCATCTGATGAAATATCTGAGGCTAAGCAACTAGATGACGAGAGATAATTTCTCCTTTTCTTGAGAAACAAATAATGGCTCATGTAAAGATTCATGCCTGTGAATAGGAAGCTAAACATTTAAAAATATAGTTACAAGCACAAGGATTACCGAATTTAATAGTTTAACATTAGCAGTGATCCTAGCAGTGCCATCTTTGATAAAAGCATCCAGTTTTGACAAATTAGCCAGAGTTGATGGAAATCTCCTACAAGAATAAAGATTCTCAAGCTATGATGGCACTTGAATTTCTAGTAACAGTTTTACCTGACAACCTGACTATGGGAAAAAACATGCATTATTACAAAAATAGACTTACTGAAATATTATCGTAGGAGCAAATCCTGGGCTTCCAGATCCAAACCATTCAAAATTCCATCTACCTTCTAGAAAAGGGGACCTGAGCAGCTGAAACATACAAGTAAAAACACCCAATGGCATTGAAAATAATTTTTTTTAAAAAAAATCTAAAAGAAACCTACGTTGTTGGTCGAGGAGTGGGATTAAGACGCTCAAGACCAGTTATCCTCTCATTCACATCAATTCTCTGCATATCCGTTGTTTTTCCAGTAACTAAAGCCTCAAAACCTCCAGAATCTTTGAACTGAAACAATTGATCTACATTAGAAACAACAAAAATAAAACTTAATAATGTGAAAGTGACATATGTACTCAATAGTTTTAGAGAGAATAAATTAATCAAGCTGAAGATACAAATATATAGGCAACTAAGAAACCATAATCTAGGAGATATAAAATTACAATAAACGATAACTAATTATAATTACAATATAAATACATATTATAACACTCCCCTCAAGCTGGAGCAAATACGTCAATCATGCCCAGCTTGTCGCACATATAGTTTATTCTTGCTCCGTTTACTGCTTTAGTAAGGATATCTCCCAATTGTTCTCCAGTCTTCACATATCCTATAGATATCAACCCCTCTTGTATTTTCTCGAGAATAAAATGACAGTCCACTTCAATATGTTTAGTTTGTTCATGAAATACTGGGTTGGATGCAATATGGAGAGCAACTTGATTATCACACCATAGTTTAGCTGGCACAGTAATACTGAAGTCCATCTTAGACAAAAGTTGATGTATCCACACTATTTCACACACAGATTGTGTCATAGCTCTATATTCTAACTCGGCACTCAAACAGGAAACTACATTTTATTTCTTACTTTTCCACGACACTAAGTTTCCTCCTATAAAAACACAATATCCAAATGTCGATCTCTTATCTTCTCGAGATCCAGCCCAATCAGCATCTGAAAAACATTTAAACCCTTGTATGACCATGATCTTTATATAAGATCCCACGTCCAGGTGCAGCTTTTAGATAATATAGAATTTGTTCAATTGCAGCCCAATGATCCATAGTCGGAGAAGACATAAACTAACTCACAATACTCACAGAATAAGCAATGCCAGGTCGTGTCACTGTTAAATAGTTCCACTTTCCAACTAATCTTCTATATCTCTCGGGATCTTTAAACAATTCTCCTTCCTTAGCAAGTTGCAAATTTGGTATCATCGGAGTACTACATAGGTTGACTCCTAGTTTACCTGTCTCAGACAACAAATTAAATACGTATTTTCATTGAGACAAGTAAATACCTTTATTGCTTCTCATAATACCTAAGAAATACTTCAACGGCCCCAAATCTTTTGTATGAAATTGACCCTGGAGAAAAGTTTTGAGAGAGGATGTACTTGATACATCATTTCTAGTGGTAACAATATCAACAACATATACAACAAGTAAAGTAATACCATTGTCAAATCGTTGATAGAAAACAAAATGATCGGACTTACTTTTCTTCATACCAAAACATTCGAGTGCTTGACTAAATTTACCAAACCATGCACGAGGACTTTGTTACGGTCCATACAAAGATTTTCGAAGGCGACACACCATATCATGCTCTCCCTCAGCAACAAACCCAAGTGGTTGCTCCATATAGACTTCCTCTTGAAGATCACCATGAAGAAAAACATTCTTAATGTCAAGTTGATGCAAAGGCCAATTGTCGGTAGTAGCCATCGATATAAGCAGTCGAATGGAAGTTAATTTAGCAACGAGAGAAAATGTATCAGAATAATCAGTCCCATAGGTTTGGGCATAACCTTTAGCAATAAGACGAGCTTTCAACCGAGTCACTATTCCATCGGGATTGACCTTTATAGCGAATACCCATTTACATCCAATAGCCTTCTTTCCAGTCGGACACGAAACGAGATCCCAAGTACCATTATCATCCAAAGCAATCATCTCCTCAATCATTGCACTACACCACCCGAGATGAGATAAAGCTTCATTAACAAAGTTAGGGATAGAGGTAGAATCAAGAGATGTAATAAAGGAATAAGTGGGAGAAGACAACTGTTATACGAAACAAACAAAGAAATAGGGTAAGTACAAGTGCGTTTACCTTTTCAAAAGGCAATGGGAAGATCATCACTCGGTCTCGGATCAGATGTCGAAGAAGTCATTAGTGGAGGATATAGGTCTAAAGATGGCTGTGGAGGACGCCTAGAGTAGACTCAAGTAACTAAAGGGTCAAAAGGAAGAGACACAGAGGAAGGTGGAGGAGAGGATGATGTAGAAGATGTAAGCTCATAAATAAAAAGAACTTCATCCTCCCTTTGACACGGACTCAACGGTGATGGACTAAAGGGTATATCTTCAAAAAATGTAACATCAGGAGATACAAGAACCTGTTCAGAGTAGGACAATAACAACGATAACCCTTTTGAACACACGAATAGCCTAAGAAAATGCATTTCAAAGATTTCGGATCTAATTTGGTATGATTTGGACGAATATCCCGAACAAAACAAACACGACCAAAGATCTTAGGAGCAACAGGAAACAAAGATTTCATAAGAAAAAGAGTACGAAAAGAAACCTCTCCATTGAGGACAGAGGAAGACATTCTATTAATCAAGAAACAAACAGTAGACACAACATCAGCCCAAAATTGCTTTGGAACATGCATTTGAAAGGATATGGCACAGGCTGTTTCAAGGAGGTGTCTATTCTTTCTTTTAGCAACTCCATTTTGAGATGGAGTATTTACACAAGAGGATTGATGAATGATGCCATGACCACATACGTAAGATCCAAGTACATGAGAGAAATATTCACCAGCATTATCAGTTCGAAAGGTTTTGATAGAGACATTAAATTGATTTCGAATCTCGGCATGAAAAACACAAAAATGAGACAATAACTCAGAAAGATTTTTCATTAAGTATGGCCAAGTCATACAAGAATAATCATCAATCAAAATAACAAAGTAGCGAAAACTTGTTTGGGACACGACTGGACAAGGACCCCAAAATATCAGAATGGACTAACTCAAAAGGAGCACTAGCTCATTTATGAACTCTAGGACTAGAACTAAGACAATGAAATTTAGAAGACTGACACGAATCCCAATTCAAAGACGATAAGGAACGAAATTCTGGATAAAGTTTCTTCAACACAAACAACAATGGATGACCTAAACGATAATGGACTTCAAACGGGGATGTAATTCCAGAGCAAGCCACAGCTTTCAGTATCTGATGGTAAAAAATGTAAAGACACCTAAGGAACATAGATGAGAAATGATAGTGGTGGGGGGGATGTCTTTAATTTTTTACCAATCAGATACTGAAAAGTCTGTGGTTCTCTGGAATAATCACCCGTTTGAAGTCCATTATCGTTTAGGTCATCCCATTGTTGTTTGTGTTGAAGAAACTTATACCGTCGATTCGTTCCTTATCGTTGAATTGGCATTCGTGTCAGTCTTCTAAATTTCATTTGTCTTTAGTTTAGTTCCTGAGTTCAATAAATGAGCTAAGTGCTCCTTTTGAGTTAGACATTCTGATATTTTGGGGTCCTTGTCCAGTCGATCCAAACAAGTTTTCCGCTACTTTGTTTTTGATTGATGATTATTCTTGTATGACTTGGCGCATACTTAATGAAGAAAATCTTTCTGAGTATTGTCTCATTTTTGTGTTTTCATGCCGTGAATTCGAAATAATTTAAATGTCCTATCAAAACCTTTCCGAACTGATAATGCTGGGTGAATATTTCTCTACATGTATTGATCTTACGATGTTCATGACATCATTCATCAATTCTTGTGTATAATTACTCATCTCAAAAATGGAGTTGCTAAAAGAAAGAATAGACACCTCTTGAAACAGCGTGTCCATATCCTTTCAAATGCATGTTCCAAAGCAATTTTGGCTGATAGTTGTGTCTACTGTTTGTTTTTTGATTAATGAATGTCTTCTCTGTCCTCAATGGAGAGGTTTTCTTTTTCGTACTCTTTTTCTTATGAAATCTTTGTTTCCTGTTGCTCCTAAAGAATCTTTGTCGTGTTTGTTTTGTTCGAATATTCGTCCAAATCATACCAAATTAGATCCGAAATTAGAAATGCGATGTTTGCCTTAGGCTAATTATCGTGTGTTCAAAAGGGTTCGTTGTATTGTTCCTAACTCTGAACAGTTCTGTATCTCATGATGTTAATTTTTGAAGATATACCTTTAGTCCATCACCGTTGAGTCCGTGTAAAGGGAGGATGAAGTTATTTTTATTTATGAGCTTACATTTCTACTACATCATCCTCTCCTCCACATCCTCGGTCTCTTCCTTTGACCCTTTAGTTCTATTGAGTCTACTCTATTGGACCTCCACAGCCATCTTTAGACCTATATCCTCCACTAATGACTTCTTCGACATCTGATCCAGACGAGTAAGGATGATCTTCGCCAATTGCCTATATTGAAAAGGTAACACGCACTTTGTACTTACCCTATTTCTTTGTTGTTTCTGTGTATAACAGTTGTCCTTCCATAATTCCTTTACACTTACATTGATTCTACCTCTATAACCTACTTTGTTAAGAAGCTTTATCTCATCTCGGTGGTGTAGTGCATATTGAGAGAAGAATGATGCTTGTGAGTAAGAGGTACTTGGGATCTCGTTGATCTGTAGAATACTGAAAGAAAGGCTATTGGATGTAAATGGTATTCGCTATAAAGGTCAATCCGATGAATAGTGACTACTGTTGAAAAGCTCGTCTATATTGCTAAAGGTTAATGCCAAACCTATGGACTGATTATTCTGATACATTTTTCTTCGTTCGCTAAATTAACTTCCATTCGACTGCTTATAAACGTGCACTACGACATATTGGCCTTTGCTTCAACTGATTATGAATTGTTTTTTACTTTCAGATACTTCAAGGAAGTCTATAATGAGAGCAACCAACTTGGGTTTTGTTGCTAGAGGGAGGAGTATGTATTGATAGTTTGTCGCGTTCGAAACATCTTTGTAATGGACCGTAACAAAGTCTCGTGCATGGTTTGGTAAATTTAGTCAAGCAACTCAAAGTTTTGTATGAGAAAAGTAAGTCGATCATTTTGTTTCTACACACGATTTGACAATGGTATTACTTTACTTGTTGTATATGTTGTTGATATGTTACACTAGAATGAATGTATACAAGTACATTCCTCTCTCAAAATTTCTCCAGGGTCATTTCATCAAAAGATATTGGGCGTTGAAGTTATTCTTAGGTATTATAAGAAGCAATAAAGGTATTTATTGTCTCAATGAAAATACGTATTATAATTGAATTGTTGAAGACAGGTAAACTAGGAGTCAACCTATGTAGTACTCCGATGATACCAAATTGCAACTTGCTAGGAAGGAGAATGTTAAAGATCCGGAAGATATAGAAGATTAGTGAAAGTTGAAACTATTAACATTGACACGACCTGGCATTGCTTATTCTGTGAGTATGTGATTAGTTTATTCTTTCCGACTATGGAACATTGGGATCTGCATTTGAACAAATTCTATATTATCTAAAAGCTGCACCTGGACGTAGGGGATCTTATATAAAAGATAATGGTCATACACGGGTTAAATGTTTTTCAGATGCTGATTGGGCTGGATCTCGAGAAGATAAAGATCGACATTGAATTGTGTTTTTTATAGGAGGAAACTTAGTGTCGTGGAAAAGTAAGAAATAAAATGTATTTCCTGTTTGAGTGCGAGTTAGAATATAGAGCTATGACACAATCTGTGTGTGAAATAGTGTGGATACATCAACTTTTGTCTAGAATGGACTTTCAGTATTATACTGTGCCAGCTAAACTATAGGTGTGATAATCAGATTGCTCTCATATTTGCATCCAACCCAGTATTTCATGAACAAACTAAACATATTGAAGTGGACTGTCATTTTATTCTCGAGATACAATAGGGTTTTGATATCTATAGGATATGTGAAAGCTGGAGAACAATTGGAGATAATCCTTTACTATAAAGCAGTAGGTGGCAAGAATAAACTATATTGTGCGATAGCTGGGCATGATTGAGTATTTGCTCCAGCTTGAGGGGAGTGTTATAATATGTATTTATATCTGTAATTATATTAGTTTATCGTTTATTGTAATTTATATCTCCTAGATTGGTTTCTTATTTGCCTATATATTGTATCTTCAGCTTGATAATTTATTCTCTCTAAAACTATTGAGTACATATGTCACTTTCACATTTTTAAGTTTATTTTGTTGTTTCTAATGTAGATCATGATTTCAGTTCAAAATTTGAGGTAGGTTTTAGCTTATAGTTACTGGAAAAACAACGGATATGCAGAGAATTGAATGTGAATGAGAGGATAACTGGTCCTTGAGCGTCTTAATCCCACTCTCGACAACAACGTAGGTTTCTTTTAGATTTTTTTTAAAAAAAATTATTTTCAATGCATTGGGTGTTTTTACTTGTATGTTTCAGCTGCTCAGGTCCCTTTTCTAGAAGGTAGATGAAATTTGAATGGTTTTGGATCTGAAGCCCAGGTTTGCTCCTACGATAATATTTCAGTAAGTCTATTTCAGTAATAATGCATGTTTTTTCCCATAGTAAGGTGTCAGGATAAAACTGTTACTAGAAATTCAAGTGCCATCATAGCTTGAGAATCTTTATTCTTGTAGGAATTCCATCAATCTCTGCTAATTTGTCAAAATCGGATGCTTTTATCAAAGATGCACTGCTAGGATCACTGCAATGTTAAACTATTAATTCGGTAATCCTTGTCTTGTAACTATATTTTAAATGTTTAGCTTCCTATTCACAGGCATGAATCTTACATGAGCCATTATTTGTTTCTCAAGAAAAGGAGAAATTATCTCTCCTCATCTAGTTGTTAGCCTCAGATATTTCATCAGATGAATGTTAAAAGAAATTACATGCCTTTTTCTGTTGAAACAATATGTTTGCCTACCGACAATATAGCGTAAATGTGTTGCATCCCTAATCTTCTGTAAGATTTCGGATGAAATTTACAGAAGTTTGGATGAAATAAGCTTATTGTTTTTTGTTGGATAGTTAGCATGTTTGATTTCGTAGTGATGTACTTGAGGAGACATAGTAACTCAATTGTGTTTTTAATGATTGTTTGAAATATTAAATTCTGTTGTTTCATTTTAGTATTTTTGTAACTTAGTTTGGTTGTTTTTTTTTTTTTTTTTTTTTTTTTTTATCAATTAAAAGTTTTGTTCCAATTAAAAAAAGAAATATGAATTCTGCCGCAGATTTATTGTTTGAATGCTGTGAAACTTAAGCACGTGATAAAAAGTAAGCAGTACATCATGATAATTATATTATATTTGTGTGTGTGATGTACAGTGATAGATAAATTGCGTCAAATCAAAAGAATAAAAGAATAAGACATTCCCAAACATATCATTGCTTACAAATGATATGTAGTTCTGAATACGAAAGTATTTAATTGAATAAATTTCTTGGAACATTATGAACGAAGTGTGTAGAAATAGAAAATTAATCACTATAGAGTTAGAGGACTACAAGATTTAAGATCCCTTAGAAGTCTCACCTTTTAAATGGCAACTAAATACTGAAGGAGACATTCAATATCAATCTTTGAGCTATTACCAGCCATAAATTATAGCCTTTCTCTTCTAAATGAATGGCCCATAGAGATATCCTAGAAGTAATTTTAGGAGCACTTTTAGGTAAGATGAATAGTTATTTATTTCTAGCCGCAAGTATAGAACGAAGCGATTTACTAGGAATTCGTGAAGGAGATAGAATGTGGAGTTAATTAACCCACACATATTTCCTGTTGTCCAAAGAGCACCGATGGGGGAATATGGTATAGAGAAGTTTCTTTAATATTAAATTCAGTATTACAGGGTCATGAACCTTTCAAAGACAACATTATTCACAAGAGTCCAATAATCTGATGTTCTCTGTACTCCAAAAAGATGCTCTTGTTTGTGGCTTTCTCCTGGTAATCCTATGAATACCAAACGTTCTCTATCAATTAAAGAGGATACAAAATAGAACGCAAAGAACTTCATGGCATTCTGTTAGGTATTAACTTGCCTTGCACACTAAGAAAACCCAACAATTCAAGAAACAGGGGAAATGACTCCCTGTACAACATATTTACTGGAGAAAACACATTTGTTCATAATGATTAATAAGAAGTAATGGCAACACAACTAAGGAACGATAAAGAGGAAATAAAGAACCTGACAGCTACTAGAGAGAGCCGTTTATCTCCTCAGTGATTTTACTCACTCCAAAAACATTCCCTCTTCCTGCGAAAACGCAAACTCCTCCATAGTACCCCCTCACAGAGTTGCGTCTCCCTTGCATACGTACAACTCAGCAGCTGCCACCTCTAACCGTCCTCTCTGATTTACCTCCTACCCTTCTCTTGAATACACATTCTAGATTGGGGTCGGTCACTAATACCGCTTGTGGATACTGAACGTGTTGGTAATATGCATGAACTAGGTGAAGCTTGGTCCTTGTTAATATGTCAAAGGAATTGCTCAGCAAATCAAAACATGTTCAGACTCATGTCTCTGAACACGAGTTGGATTTGGAGCAATCTCTCTCAGTTGGAAGCAAGCCGCTTGAGGCCTTCTAGTGTAAAAATTGCTTTCTAATATTTGTGAGTTTAATCAGCTAAGCATTTTTCATTTCATAAATTAAAATATGACAGGTTGCCTCCTCCTCTCCTGACCTTCCTCGATGGAATGAAGGGAACTACACCAAGTGCTATCTGGTGTTGATCATATTATTTCTCCAGTTGAAAAGGCAAAGTAGGAAGTCAAAGCAGAGGCAAGCAACATTCTCTACGGACGTGACAGTTTGATATTCTCCCCTTCAATGGAGCTCCGAGCTCTGCAGTTTGGCTTGTGAATTTTAAAACGTTCGGCGACTACTCTTAGTTTTTTGCCACTAATTTTGTTTATTTTCCGAGATTAGCAAGCCTATGAAGAGGTTTCTTGGCACTGCAGATAGAAAGTAAGTTATCTTTGTCCACTTATCAGTGGAGGGGACCCTTTACGATGAAAAGATAATATATTATGAAGGACTTCTTGAAACGCTCATCTGTTCTAAGTGACACAATCATTGTCCAGAACAGCTAAAAAGCTCCAATTATAGTCCCCAGGTGTCAACACGGTGCAGCAACTTCCTAGTGTCCATTCAAAGATGTCATTGCCGGTGGCTTAGATTCTTAGATAGGCTACCTTCTCACATTTCTTAATTTGAATCGTGTGTTGCAATTTTTCCAGACGGTATTGAAACTTGTGACTAGATGTTGTTCTAGATTTCGGATTCTGCTTGCATTCAACCGTTAATCTTCCTATAGGTTAGATAATTCTTTGTTATCTTCTCTCTACTAATACGTACCTCATTTTTTTATCAGCCCGTTGAGTACAACCTTGGGAATAATAGATTCTTGTCTCTTTCATGTTTCATCTCATCAATTGTCATTCTTCATACTTTTAGAGTCCTAGTTTTTATTTGTTTATATGTTTATTGTTATATTTCATCACATTTCCAATTAGAAAGAAATATATATGAGAGATCACTGTTTGAAAAACATTACATACACCATATGTCGGGGATTGGGTCTTACAGACACGACGGAAATAATGGACAAGAGACAATATCAATTCCTTTTCCAAAGGAATGGGTTTACAAGATTGATGAGTGAGATGGATAAATAAAAAAAACTTTATGTTGCTCACTCCTGACAGGCCGTAATTGTACAAGATCAAAAATAGGCTAGAAAAGTGTTTCTTATATTCAGAAAACGTAGAACCTTTTCCTTCCAAGTCAAGCAAAGATTGCCCTTGAAAGATCTACTAGAGCACTATCGATTTGTTTGTTAATCACACCCGATAGAGATTTGCCATCGCTCCCACAGAGCTTCGTTACCAACCTGGTGACTAGATACAGCTTGTCTCTTTCATTATAATGCTTTAAGTTTAATATAGTTTGTGACTGTTTTAAACACTTGTTTATCAAATCAATGATTGAATGACTATTCTGATAAGAAATAAGTTAAGATTCATTGATTCATAAATAAGAAAGGTAGAAAGTTTCATCATAGCAAAAGAAAAGCGAGACGACGATGAGTGGAATCTCACTCCGCATAGGCTCCTGGGACTTATGAGAATGCTCAATTAATCATTTGAGAATTAACA
>NC_052359.1:68550456-68591404 GCF_009727055.1 Benincasa hispida | reverse complement strand
AACACTGTATTTAAATATTTATGACAAAAGTAAAATTTTATGGTCACATTAGGACACAATATTCTCTGTGTTAATATCTTAAATGAAAATGTACATTCCAATTTTTAAGCATTGTATTAATCTCACCAAACTGTAAGTTAAACCGACTTTTTTTTTGAAAGAATGTAATTAAAATGTGGGATGAACGAAACCTAAGGGTTAAATCCGACTTTTGTTGACTTTCATCTATCCTACTTTTAAATGCTATTGCCTTCCTTTGCTTGTGGATAGTCAAATTTCTTTTTCTGCTCTTGTTGACTATCTTGTTGTTGCTCAAAAGTAGGATTTAAAAGTTTAATATATAAAAATATTAAAAAGAAAAAGGTTTAGAGGTTTTTAGCCCTAAATAAAATCTCTACAAACACACGTTCGCAACTTCTTGGTCAAAATTAATAAGAATCTCGGCACGAAATGTTTGAATTTCTCCATCGCTATCTCCCTCTCCTCGCCTCTCTCTTCCGACTCCGAAAACCGTTTTCTTCACAGGTTTGCTGTGAAGCTCAAATCCAACTCTCCCATGGCGTCTCTCCACGCTTCTCTCTTCCTCTCTTCAATTCGCTCCCGTCGTCACCGCCGGTTTTCTCCCAACATGCGTACTTCCTTGTTCTGCACTCCAGATTGCCGTTCGGTGGCCGCTGCCGGAGACTTCTCCGCAGACGGTCTCTGAGAGCTATGGTTCAGCAGGCGCTCAAGGAGCTTCCGGCGATTATGCCAAGGAGATGGAGAGGCTCTTCTGCTAAAATCGTGCTGTTGGAGTGAGTATCAGTGTTGAGTTTCTTAATTGTTTAAAAATTTTTTGATTGTTTCACCTTTAAATACCGTGTGTAGTAAGCAACACGACCGGGAAAATTATGTGTATATATCAGTATTTTCTATTTTGTGTTTGAAATTCCTCTATTCTGTTGAGTTAAATACATATTCGTTTCTGAAAATTGAAACAATGCTTGGATTTTTATATCATTGCTGTCGAGAAGCTACTTTTTGGTTCAATTGGATCTACGTAGTATTAGTTGACGTTTTACGTATCCGTCCTTTACTATAGAGAAACTGAGAAAGTATGGTTGACGAATTTGAATTAAAATGCTCCGATATCTAATTTGTGGTCGCTTACCTCCAAAGAGTTTTCAATCTCGGTTAAGAAAAAAAGAAGAAACAAGAGACTCACTTATAACAGATTGCAAGAAGAAAATGCGAGCTGTGCCAATAAGTTCAAGGATATGCATTCCAACGGGATATGATATCTACAGTATACTAAGAATAGTAGCATTGTTTTTTTTTTTTGTTTCGCAGAGAGAAGAGCAGAGAAGATACCCCAAGTCCCAAATCCATTTCATAGACATAAGTTTATTTTTTATTAATACATATGTATATTAATTATTAGTTTTCTTCTTCACGGGCTCAAATTGTTTCTAACAGAAGACAGTAGTCCATTTTAACTAATGGGAATGAAAGAGCAACTGTACATTTCGACACAGATGGCTAGAAGAACGTCATCACCTCGCAGAGTCATTATCTTTTATTATTCTCACGGAGGTTTAAATCTACAATAGATATGTTGCATCCACCATCGTCTTCCTTAAAAGATGTTTGTAAGACATTAGAAGATTAATATTAGAATAAGAATTGAAAGTGGATGGGAGACAGATAGTCCAGATCTGCCTTACTTGATCAGAACATTTTAATATCGATTTTAGGAGCAATCCATCTATGTAACCTTTTCACATTTGCTTTTTGTTTTGAACCATTTATATTATGATTATGAATTTATGCTTGTTGTCTCGCCAATGTCCTACTCCTTGCCATTAATTGGGCCGGTCTCGGTGCTTTGTCAAATAGGGAGCCATAATTAGTTGACGCTTTTTTCTTTGCTTGGGAATTTGCCTGTATATGGAGAGAAAGGTTTTCATATTTTGGAGTCCCTTGTCAAGTTAGAAAGATTTTGTGCTAGTTTTTTTCCTCTCTTTGTTTGGTTAATCTTGACGGGTTAAGTCTTGCCTCGTCGTGGAAGGTGGAAACTCCAAGAAGGTGTACAGTTTAGTTTGGCAGCCTCCACACAGAATTAACTCTTGAACAGGTAGCGCAAAGAGGGTGACCATCTTGAGGGAGCGTTGTGTTGGAAGAGGGCAGAAAAAGGATTCAATCATGATCATATTTTGGAGTGTGATTTGTTCTATACATGGTTGAAATCGGTTTTTATAAAGACTGGTTCTAGGTTGGCATAGGTGGTGCCAGGGGAGATGATCGATAAGCTCAGCTCTCTCCATATTCTCTCTCATCTTCAAGAGGAAGGGTTTGGGTAATGGGATGACCCTATTTTGTGGTCTCTGGGAAGAGCAACATGAGAATTTTAGAGAGCTTGAGAGATCTCTGAATGAATTTGCGTCCTTTGTTAAATTTTTGTTCCACTAAAGCCATAGTGTGTAAGACTTTTTTGTAATATCATTAGGCTCTCATTTTACTTGATATGTTGGTTTGTTTGTAGTTTGCCTCCTTTTTTATTACGTTTGTCGTCTATATGTCATTGTATTGTTTTAATTTTATTCAATGAAAGTTGTTAATCATTAAAATAAGAAAAAGAGTATGATAATAAGTGCAACGCACCACAAGCTGAAGTGTCGTTGATCGGACCTGTCGAATTTATGTTGTTGATTGATGATTAGTGGATGTAAGACTTTGCTATCAATTTGTACGTTAAGAATTAGTAGATATTGATGTTGTGTATGGTGTATTATTTATGTATTGTATTATAGTATTATAATTAGTTGTATTTATTGAATTTTATATCCGTCTTAATGAATTAGGGTTACTGTTGCCTATATATTAGTAATATGAATGTTATCTTTGCCTGATTAATGGAATTAGATATTATTCTCTCGAAAATATTGAGTACAAGATATTAGAGCAGTTAGGGTTTTAGAATTTTTGTTCGACGCTATGTTAGTGATTACGCTATATCACAGAGGGTTCGGTTTAATTGATTCATCACAGTTTGAGTAGCCATTGTCTACACACCCCATTCTAGGAGAGAGCGCTGTGCCGTCCGATCAAGTCTGCCGTCGTCAGTCGTCGGAAATCGCTGTGGTGAAGGTCACGCACTGCCACGCGCCGGCACGTGGGACCACTTCTCCACATTCTGTCAGTTGGGTTATTCTCGCTCATCTTTCTGATTGTTTTGTGCATTTGATTCCATTGAAATCTACTTGTGTGAGTTATTTGGAAAAAAAATGCCTTTTGAATGCTTGGGTTTGTTGTTGTTTTGTCTTTTTGGTTCACCTTTGATTCAATTCTGGTTTTTTCTTCTCGTGAGATCTACAACTATTTATTAACTCATAATGATGAAGTGAGGCATATGGTAGTATCTAATGTAATTCCCCTAGTATTGAAGATTAAACACAATTAATGATCGAATTTATGGATTGCGTCGGACGATTCAATTTATTTGCTTAGTACAAATATGGAGGATGATCATGTGATTGAGGAGCCACCAAAGATGAAGAAGAAAAAGGCTTGCTTTATGATGACTTTCGACTTATTTCAGATTAGAATTCTATTGAAAGTGAGGTTTGATTTGGTAGATCATTGTGAATTTGTGCAAAAACTCTAAAAATTCTTAGAATTCTATACTTTGGAAAAGAACACTTCATAGAATGTTTGATGTCTGTATGCAATTCTTCGAGCTAAACAAAAAGCAGAATATGTTACAAGTTACTTTAAAGACTTAAGAAGGAGACAATTGTAACTTGCTTCTATTTGCCATTTAGTCCCGATTATCAAAGTTCAACAAGCTCAGCAAGAAAAGATGGTTTTATGATATTTTTTATGGACTTTTACTAAAGTTTGGAATGACTAAACATAGATTCTTTCGATCTGAAAATTCCGTCATTAGAAGAAGCCTTCAATCGTATTCTTCGTATTGAGAGTATCTCAATCCAATTCGTCTGTTTTAAAATCTTATAAGCGCTCTTATAAGTAAGATATATAATAACTCTGCGTACTTTAGGGAGATCTAACAATTTTCAGAAGCCTAGTTATGATAATCGAAGATCAGATTTTCAGGAGATTGTCTGTTACCATTGTCGTAAGCCAGATATGAAACGTGATTGTCAAACGTGTTGTATAGATCTAACGATCTAGACATGTTCAGATAGTTCCAACAATGAATGATTAAGAAGTTTGTTACCATCTCTGCTGACGACTTTGCTAAATTTCAAGTATTCCAGAATCCTTGCAGGCATTTCTTCATCAAATCCATTGCACAATTGTCGAGACAGGGTAATAACGAAATGTCTTCTATCATCTACCAAATGGGTCATGACTCTGGTGCCACTCGCTCATAATGACAGGTAATCCTAACGTATTTTCTATTGCCTTGTCTCCCTATCTCATACTCCATTGTCACTTTGGCAGATGTATCACCTCCTCTGTTCTTGATTCGATACTATCTCTCATCCATCACTTTCTTTGTCTCTATATTACATTTGTTCTTCAATTGTCTTTTAATTTAATTTCTATTAGCCAGCTACTCGTGACCTTATGTTTTATCTTGTTTTTCCTGGTTATTGCTGTCTCAGGATCGTATGGACAAAGAAGATTATTGGTAGAGACATAGATCAATGTATGTGGGGGGGACCTCTACCAATAATCTTCTTTGTCATACGATCCTGAGACAAGCAATAACCAGGAAAAAACAAGATAAAACAATTAAGGTCACGAGTAAGCTGGCTAATAGAAATTAAATTAAAAGACAATTGAAGCAAATGTAATATAGAGGACAAAGAAAGTGATGGAGTGAGAGATAGTATCGAATCAAGAACAGAGGAGGTTGATCCATCTGCCAAAGTGACAGATGGAGATGAGATAGGAGACAAAGGCATAGAAAATACGTTAGGATTACCTGTCATATGAGCGGTGGCACCAGAGTCTATGACCCATTTGGTAGATGATGTAAGAAGACATTTCGTATTACCTGTCTCGACAATGGTGGCAATAGGATTTGATGAAGAAGATGCCTGCAAGGATTCCTGGAATACTTGAAATTTAGCAAAGTCGTCAGCAGAGATGGTAACAAACTTCTTAATCATATCATTGTTGGAAGCTATCTGAACATGTCTAGATCGTTGAGTCTTATACAACAACGTTTGACAATCACGTTTCATATATCCTGGCTTACGACAATGGTAACAGACAATCTCCTGAAAATCTGATCTTCGATTATCATAACTAGGCTTCTGAAAATTGTTAGTCATCCCTAAAGTACCGCAGGAGTTATTATTATTCTTACTTATAAGAGCGCTATTAGATTTAGAAACAGACGAATTGGATTGAGAACTCTCAATACGAAGAATACGATTGAAGGCTTCTTCTAATGACGGAATTTCAGAATCGGAAAGAATCTATGTTTTAGTCATTCCAAACTTAGGTAAAAGTCCATTAAAAAATATCATAACAACCATCTTTTCTTGCTGAGCTTGTTGAACTTTGATATCGGGACTAAATGGCAATAGTGAAGCAAGTTCAGCAATTGTCTTCTTAAGTCTTATAAAGTAACTTGTAACATATTCTGCTTTTTGTTTAGCTCGAAAGAATTGCATACAGACATCAAACATTCTATGAACGTGTTCTTTTCCAAAGTATAGAAATTCTAAGAATTCTTAAGAGTTCTTGCACAAATTCACAATGATCTACCAAATCAACAACCTCACTTTCAATAGAATTCTTAATCTGAAGATAAAGTCGAAAGTCATCATAAAGCCAAGCCTTTTTCTTTTCATCTTTTGGTGGCTCCTCAATCACATGATCATCCTCCATATTTGTACTAAGCAAATAAAATTGAATCGTCCGACGCCAATCATAATTCGATCCATTTAACTTGTGTTTAATCTTCAATACTAGGGGAATTACATTAGATACTACCATATGCTTCACTTCATCCATTATGAGTTAATAAATAGTTTGTAGATCTCACGAGAAGAAAGAACAAACCAGAATTGAAATCAAAGGTGAACCAAAAGAACAAAACAACAACAAACCCTAAGCATCAAAGGGCATTTTTTTTCCAAATAACTCACAACCAAGTAGATTTCAATGGAATCAAATGCACAAAACAATCAGAAAAGATGAGCGAGAATAACCCAACTGACAGAATGTGGAGAAGTGGTCCCACGTGCCGGCGCGTGGCAGTGCGTGACCTTCACGCACGAACGTTTCCGACGACTGACGACGGCAGACTTGATCGGACGGCAACAGCGCTTCTCCTAGAATGGGTGGTGTAGACAAATGGCTACTCAAACTTGATGAATCAATTCAAACCCTAACCTTGTGATAAGCGTAAACCCTAACATAGCCGTCGAACAAAAATTCTAAACCCTAAACTGCTCTAATATCTTGTACTCAATAGTTTTCGAGAGAATAATGATCTAATTCCATTAATCAGGCTAAAGATACATATATATATATATAGGCAACTAAGAAACCCTAATCTAGGACATATAAAATTACAATAAATAACAACTAATTATAATTACAATATAAATACATATTATAACAACATACACAAGCAATAACTAATAAATTTATACGTACAAACATGAATGCAAAGATACATACCACTAATCATCAATCAACAACCATAAATTCACAGGTCGCGATCAACACACTTGCAGTTGGTGGTGTGCATATATTCATACTCTTTTTTCTTTATTTTAATGATTAACCAGACTTTCATTGAATAAAATAAAACAATACAATGAATATAGAGAACCCAAAGGAAAAAAAAAAGGAGGCAAACTACAAACAACCAACAATCAAGTAAAATGAGACCTAATAGATAATTACAAAAAGGCTTCTACACATAGGCTATAGTGGAACATAAAATTTAACAAAGGACCAAACTTCATTCAGAGATCTCTCAAGCTCTCTAAAAATTCTCATGTTGCTCTTTCCCAAGAGACCCCACAAAATAGGGTACACCCCCACTTACCACCAAACCCTTCCCTTCTTGAGAATGAGAGGATAGAGAGAGAACTTATCGATCATCTCCCTGCACCACCTATGCCAAGCCTAGACCAGTCTCCTTAAAAAACCGATTTCATACCATGTAAGCAAAATCACAACTCCAAAAAATATGATCAAGGATTTGAATCCTTTTTGCCCTCCAACACAACAGCCCCGTCAAGATGGTCACCCTCTTCGCTACCCTGTTCAAGGAGTTAATTCTGTTGTGGAAGGCCTGCCAAACTAAAAACGTAACCTTCTTGGAGTTTTCCACCTTCCACGACGAGGCAAAGACTTAACCACTCAAGATTAACCAAACAAAGAGAGGAAAAAAAACTAGCACAAAAATCTTTCTAACTGACAAGGACTCCAAATATGAAAAACCCTTCTCTCCATAATACAGCAAAATTCTCCAAGCAAAGAAAAAAGGTCAACAATATTCGGCTTTTCCCTATTGGACAAAGCACGCCGGAACCCCAATAAATGCAAAGGAGAGGACATAGGCTGAGACAGAACAAGCATAAATTCATAATCATAAAACTTAAATGAGTTTCAAACAAAGAGCAGAAAGAAAAATAGATTTTCTAGAAAGGTGATTAAGAGATTGGAATTGTCTCCCAGTCCACAACTTCTTCAATCGATACAATAAAATCTATACAATAAAATGTCTCAAATCACGGAGAAGAGTGGGTGGATGCACATTCTATTGTAAAGATTTAAACCTCCGTGAGAAATAACTGAAAAGATAATGAACTCTGCGAGGTGATGATGCGTTTCTTCTAGCCATCTTGTTCAGAAATGTGACAGTTTGCTCTTTCAGTTCCCATTAGTTAAAATGACTAACTGTCTTCTGTTAGAAACAATTTTGAGCCCGTTGAAGATAGAAAACTAATAATTAATATACATATGTATATAATAAAAATAAACTTTATGGTCTATGAAATGGATGTAATGGGACTTGGGGGATCATCTTCTTGCTCTTCTCTCTGCGAAACAAAAAAAAAAAAAAAAAACAATGCTACTATTCTTAGTATATGTAGGATATCCATATCCTCGTTGGAATGCATATCCCTTGAACTTATTGGCACAGCCTCGCTATTTTCTTTTCTTGCAAAATCTAGGTTATAAGTGAGTTCTTTGTTTCTCTCTTTTTTTCTTGACCCGAGATTGAAAACTCTTGGAGGTAAGCGACCACAAATAGATATCGGAGCCATTTTATATTCAAATCGTCAACCAACTTTCTCAGTTTCTATAGTAAGAACGGGATACGTAAAACGTCAAACTACATACTACGTTAGATCCAAATTGACACAAAGTAGCTTCTCGACAGCAAGATGATATAAAATCAAGCATGTTTTCAATTTTCAGAAACGAAATATGTATTTAACTCAACAGAATAGAGGAATTTCAACACCAAAATAGTAAAATCACTGATATATACACATAATTCCCGGTCGTGTTATGCTCTACTAACATCACGGTATTTAAAGTGAAACAAATCAACAAAATTTTAAACAATTAAGAAACTCAAACACTGATACTCACTGCCAACAGCAGCGATTCCTTAGCAGAGAGCCTCTCCATCTCCTTGGCATAAATCGCCGGAGCTCCTTGAGCGGCCTGCTGAACCATAGCTCTACAGAGACGTCTGCGGAGAAGTCTCCGGCAGCGGCCACCGAACGGCAATCTGGAGTGCAGAACCAAGGAAGCTACGATGTTGGGAGAAACCGGCGGTGAACGACGGGAGCGAATTGAAGAGAGTGAAGGGAGAGAAGCGTGGGGAGACGCCATTGGAGACGGTTGGATTGAGCTTCAACAGCAACTGTGAAGAAAACGGTTTCGGAGTTCGGAAGAGAGAGATGCGGAGGAGAGTGGAGAGTAGCGATGGGAGAAATCTGCAACATTGCTTCCGTGCCGAAGAGTTCTTATTAATTTTGACCAATGAATTGCGAACGTGTGTTTGTAGAGATTTTTTTAAGGCTAAAAACCTCTAAACCTTTTCTTTTTAATATTTTTATATATTTAAACTTTTAAATCCTACTTTTAGCAACAACAAGATAGTCAACAAGAGCAAGAAAAAGAAGAATATTGACTATCCAAAGCAAAGAAGGCAATAGCATTAAAAAGTAGGATAGATGAAGTCAACAAAAGTCGGATTTAACCTTAGGTTCGATTCTCCATCCCACATTTTAATTACAATATCTTTCTAAAAAAAAGTCGGGTTTAACTTAGACAGTTGGGTGAGATTAATACAATGCTTAAAAATTTGGAAATGTAAATTTTCATTAAGATATTAGACACAGAAGTGAATATTGTGTCTAATGTGACCATAAATTTTTACTTTTGTCACTAATATTTAAATAAGTGTTAAGAAAGTTAAAAACTTAAGATGATATATTTGAAACACTATATAAAGTTTAAGAACTTATTCATATTTTTAAAATTAATAGATCAAATAGATAAAAATAAATAAATAAATAAAAGTTTGAGACCTAAATATGTAAATGGTTAGAAATAATATATTTAAATTTTCACTTTATAAAATTAACATCTTTTTTAAAACTCGTTCAAATAGTTTTTATCGGATGATTACACCAATATTCTAGTAAATTTTCAAAAATATTGTGTGATTTCCTAAATCTTATATATTTCAAATTTTCTCCAAATTAGATTATATTTACCAAATAATAATCAAAATCTTACATAATTTTTTAAATCTTTAGCTAAATTTTTAATTTCTAAATCAATTTACTAATTATCCAAAAGAATTTTTTTAGATGAATCCCAGGTCATTGATTTTTAAATTTTTGAAAAGATTAAATTTTTTTAAAAAAATGTAAAATATGAAAAATATATAAAATCATCGTACAGATTTATATATTTCCCATAATCTTTCCTAAAATTTGAAAATCAAAATGCAATCATCCATATTGAAAAACGTAATTGGTAAATTCATTTAGAAATTCATATAATCATGGAAACATAAATTGGCCTAAAATTATCTAATAATTGAATATAATTTTTGGTAAAGATAATCGAGAGAAATTTTGAAAATATATAAGATTGGGATAGATTATCTAATATTTGAAAAAATTACTAAAATCTTGGCTAATCTATGTATCCAAAAAGTCTAAAAGGCCCAAAACAATCCTTAGAAAAAGTAAAATTTTCAACTCCAATGAGGAAAACTGATTATGACTTTTCAAAATGCGTGCTAGTTTTGAATGATAGAAAATTAAGAGCTTTCTGACAATTTCTCAATACTACGTAGTACTGTTGAGTGATGAGAAAGTAAAAAAACGAGAGGAAAATCAACTTTTACCTACGACCTCATTAGCTTGTATCAGTTTTCAACATGAATTTCCAATTTCATCAAATTCAACTCTAAACTTAAATGAAACGTGATCAGCATACAATCGAGTTTTTATTATCTATTTCATGATGGCTCGATCCTCATTCGTATCTCGGTTGCATTGATTGTTGTTTTCAGTGGATTTCTATTGTTACCGAGACTCTCAGGGTAAAGTCTTCTCTTGATCAAGGTGAGTTTTTTCTTCTTCGAGAAAGAGAACAATAGAGGATGTTTAGTAAAAAAGACCGAAAAAATAAAATACATTGCTCAATTAATATCAAGAAAAGGAGAAGAAAAGTAATAAAAATTTATTATAGTGGATTTGCTTTGAGATTTACTTGGTCATTCAGATATGATATCGATTTTTGTATATATAATTGGTTAGAATAAATACATTTGACTAAATATATAGGTTGCAAATCTCTAAAATATATGTATTTGGTTATGTAGTTTTTTTTTTTTTTTTAAATATTTTCTAAGTTTTTTCTTATTTCTTTCCCAATATTTTTTCTTCTCTTCGTCTTTTGATTCTTTGTTCAGTGCACCGGACACATTCGGCTATATCAATATCCTCTCTTCCACTGTCCACTGTCGTGTCGCCATTGATCTAGTCCGTACAAAATTAATTAATGTGAAGGGGAAGGAAATGTAATTTCAAATTTTAGGTAAGTATTATGTACAAATTTATTTTTTTCCTTTTCCATTCTTTTTTTTTTTTTGTGAAATTTTGTAATGGTTACTATTTTTTTCCATCCTTCCATTTTGAAACTTTTGAAAAAAACTTTTATCTTTATAAATACATAATTCCAACAATTCCTATGCAACATTCATCCTCGTGGTTCAAATACTCTACTCCCATTTGTACTAAAAAAAAATCTTTTCTCTTCTGCAAGCAAGGCTATGACCAATTTCTACAATTTTTTTTGTATTTTTATATGAATTTTAAGGAGACGACTGAGAGAAATTATGATACGTTTTTTTTTTCAATTTGCTATATGGGTCTTCTTCAAATTGGCTAATTATTTAATATATGAAGTAGAATTTAGATTGTAGAATAAGAAGCAAAAGTAAACAAGAATTGAGTCTTTTGAGAAGAAATGAAAATGAGTTTGAATGGAGAAAAGAGGACGAATATGATATGTGACAGTAAAGAATAAGATTCAAAAGGGAGTATTGACAATGATGATTATTTTGTATTCATAAATATATATTTGCGAATTGGCTTTACAACAACACTATAAAAGACAAGAAACATAAAGGATGCCACAATTTTATTCATTACTATATGTTCTATTATTTATGACAAATTACAAGAAACTTTTTAATTTCCAAGTTGTCAAAGGGATTTTCTCCTAGTTGGCAAATTATCTAGTCTATTTTATTTTTTTTCTTTTGGTAGCGCAACTATAATAAGTATCTTCCTTTTCAACTATGAGAAAGATTCATAAATTTGTCTAATTTTTAAATTATATAATATTAATGTTGAGCATGTAGTCTTTGTTAGTTTGTGAAATTTTATATTATTGTTATTTTATTATTTTTAGTTAGATATTTTATTAGATTTATAATTTATTAAAATTTTCAATATCTTATTTACATATTTGAGCCAAAATGTTTATTTGGTTTTCACGTGTTTGAATTTAACATTTTTTTTATTCATTATGCTAGGAGAGCTACCCATAACAACAATAGAAAACAACATAATCAAACTCAATAAATTCAAAGGATCTAAAATAAATATATTAGTATATATCATACATATCTCTAACTTTTTTATCTTAATTTTTTCTCAAATTTACTCTAATTAAATAAGAGTTGTGCTATTTTTGTAGGAAGAAAATAAATTCGGTTGAATCACACAAACATACAAGCAAAACCAACAATCATCAAAATTTATGTTTTAATTGTTCCAAATATTAAAAAAAACGTGTAACTCATTTTATATTGTTGTGAATTAAACTCAAATAAGATGTATATAGTTTTGACCATCAGTTATTTTATTTTAATTCTCATGTTAGATATTTGTATTTAAATTTAATAAAATATAAGTTCATTTGTTCTTAACATTTCATAAACAAAGTTGATGTTCTAAAAATGTTTAACCAAGTGCATCGCATGTGTTTTATGACTAGTATTTAGTAAATTATTGTATTTGATATTTTCATATGCAACTTTTCGATTGTATGTATTCGAGACTAGACTTGAGTGAAATGAGCCAGAGATCAAGGCGACTGGATATCCACAAAGCAATCTGAAGCGAATGAGTAATGAGTGCCAACAATTATAACAAAAATTGTTAAATTATCTATAACTCGGTCAAGTCGATGATAATTAAAATAAATTTATGTATTTATTACCTTAGAGAAAACCACTATTTGTTTTGAAAAAATCTGTCTTTACATAATTTGGATTAGGAATAAGTTTGGGAATTTTATACAAATGGCCCAAAATAAAGGGCCCAAATGAAATTTGGTCTGTTCACAGATTTTCAATGATATATGACCTTTTGTTTGCGTCAGTGACGTGTGAATTTACCATATTATCCCAACATAAGAGAATGGCATGCCCCCCACATATAATTCTCACTTTTCACTCTCAATTATCCACTGGGACTCTTGGTTTTCATTCTCGTTCCACTTCAATCAAATATTTTGATTTTTTTATCTATCACTCGCTTTTGGTTCTCACACGCCGATCTCGTGTTTCGCTCTCACTCCTCGTTAGCATGAACTCAACCGTTAAAATGCATTTCTAAAGTCTGATGGTATATATAGATCGACAAATCCACATGTTCTTTCTTTCTTTCTTCTCTCATTCTCGATCTCTTGACGAACACCTACAGACGATCAACCGTCTGCAATGCTTCCTCACAACTTCAAATTTTAAACTCCAAAGGTAATGTCTTTATTTCTGTTACGTCTTCTTTCGTTTATGTTTAAGAATGTTCACTTTTAAGGTTTATTTTTTATTGCATATGCTGGTGTTGGAGTCTATAGAATATTGTAGTGTCTGAATGGTATGATAAATAAGAACGAAGGGGACAGAGAGGATGAAAAAATGAAATGAGGAACGAGTGTAGGAGATGAGAGAAAAAAAAACAATACCTATAGAAAATAATCGATAGTGAGTTGTTAGGCGATGTTGAGTGTCATGGGATGGTGTTAGTGGATTGTTTAGAGTCGAGTTAGAGTTTCGAGAATCGAGAGTCCTGTGAAAAAAGAAAGACCATAGAACGAGAAAAGAAAGAGGCAACTGAGAAACAATAGTGAATACGAGAGTGAGACTACGAGAGATGCAAATAGGAGCGAGAAATGAAAGCGAGTAACGAGAGGGAGTAATGAGAGTTTTACATAATGCTTTTTTGATATATTTATTTTTTTCCTTCCTCTAATTTTGCTTTTTACCTGTACTAGTAGATGTTGAGTTTTATGCCCTAAAACTCGTAGATAGTAAATGTTATTAATTGACCATCATCGGTAAGTAGTTATCGATGTTAATTCAATAAATGTTGTTGATTGTGTTGCATTCTATTTTATCTTAATAACCATAAATCCAATAAACTAACATGCAAGACTATCTTGTGAGTCTTGAATAATATGTGAAAACATATAGGGATCAATGTTCAATAAATAACCTAAAGGGTATATAGTATAAGAATAAGGTTGGGTACCTTATCCTGGTGACGAAGGAACTCTTATCAAGGAGTACTTATGAACGAAAGCAAGTTCGTTCCAAATTCATTGTGACAAAAATACCACATTCACAAACGAACAATAAGTTATGCATTTCACAACGAAGTACGACATGCTTTTCTAAATTAAATAACAAATGAACAAGAGACATACCTCTTGAAGAACCCTTATTCTTTGTAACCCTCGCTCTCGTTCAGGCCAGCAACTCTCGTTATCGCTGAGATTGTCAAGTTTATCGTCCACCAAATATCGCTGTCGTCTACCACCGAATGATCTTCTACATGAGCAGGTAGCCAGGAGGACACAACCATTCGGAAACCTCGGTATTCTCGGAGTGAGAATCCATGAGGTATGGGCTATGTTGGATTTGGTAATAATAACGAACATATACACTAGTAATAATAATGAAGGGACTCGTGACGGTAATAATAATGATGGTAATGATGATGATGGTGGTAATAATGAATAGACTCACGATGATGGTAATAATAATAATAACGAAGGAACCCCCCACGATGAGCAATCCTAATGTATCAGTGATCAATGTGTGAGTGTTGAGCATAATACGATGGAAACAATAGTCAATGAAAGACTTGAATTCCCCATGCAATCGTTCAATCTCAGGAGCCACTCCAATGTTTATGGAGAGTGCAACTCAAAAGGAAGCCATTGAAATGAATGTACGACCGTTGTGTGAATTAATCATCCTAACATTGAAATCAAGGTAAAGTCATTATTATCTGACTGATTTACAATTTAAATGTAAGAGAAAAATGACCTCTTAGAGCATTAAAAAAGGAAAAAACCAACCAAGTTTTCAATCGAGGATATGAAAAAGGGAAAAAAAGTCACATGTGATTGGTAACAAAGAGGGAGAAACTTAGCCACCTTCAAGTGATCGTCAACCCTCTCTTCCAAGTGATTCTCAACCATTTTCAAGTGATCCACACACTCAATCACCTTCAAAATCGTACCAATAAGCTCATCCACATGTAATTGAGCTTTAAGCGCAAGCACCTGCAGTGGAATTGAAACCAGCAATATATGTTATCAATCCCAACCCCTTGGTCCCGGTACCAGAATTTCAACATGAACCGTTACTGAATATGACCCATTGTTCCCAATCCCGGATGAGCTATGGAATGCATACAAAAAATGAAAAAGCCATCTGAAAACTAAAAATAAAGAGTGAATGATTGTATATACATTCTGAACCAAGGAGTTCTTCAAGACACTTGAGTAGAACACATGGGTGATTGAGACGTGAGTAATTCTATAAATATTATAAAATTTCTATACGATCGTTTATAAAATGTTAAACAATTGCTCAAAAAATCCTAAAATATCGTTTAGCAAATATTATACGACCTTTTAGGAAATCCTCAACGATGTTTAGACAATCATCAACGGTCATTTAGAAATGCTTGAACGATGTTGTAGTAAATTTTCAGCGATCATTTAAGAATAGCTAAGCAATCGTATAATAAAATCCGATTTATACCTTTTTTTATCGGAATATGGATATCTTATTAGTATACGTGCATCATAAGTTGTTGTCGAGACCTAACCTGTGCAATTATTGATTCACAGTAGTTGATTCCAGCTTCATGGTATGCAAAATTTCACATCAATAATAACCCTTCATTCAACTTTATATTTACGTATTGTTTTGCCTTAGGATGCAATAATGTCGTCGAAGGAATTGCTTCCAAGATCCGGCCAGAAGGTATAGAAATGGAAGATGGAAAATTGTAGGTTGGTTGGATCAAGATGCACACACGAGGTTTTGGGTAAGGTCATCTTACTTCATTGACTACGTACTTGGACCACACGAAGAATATAAACCATCATGGACAGAGGTTAACTTCATATTCGGGTCAATAAACATTAGACAACACTGACTCATGCTTGCCATCAATTTAAAATTGTGCACCGTCTATGTATTTGACTCAATGCCTAACTACATAGGTAGTGATATACTTGATGGTTATCTTCAGCTGGTAGCCAGACCAATACCTTCGATGTTGATTTCTGTCGGATATGATAAGCGACATAGAAAGTTCAAGTACGTGGCATAGGAAATGAAAAGATCGAAGACGACTCTCCAACAGGGCAAAAATCTTGATTGTGGCATTTTTTGTGCTAAGTTTATAGAATATCTTGTAATGTCAGATAGGGATAGCTTAGAATAAAACAACATGTCGCCCAGTTGTGGGTTAATCAATATGTATGGTAATCTATACTTGAATATCTTGAAGTAAATTTGCACTGTATATCTATGTTGAACCAAACAATATATAAAAAAAAAAAACGAAGAACAAAAAATAACACGAATAAATGATCATACATAAATAGCTAAATGATCGTTTATATAATACTAAACAATCGGTTATAAATAACTAAATGATCACATATATATAAGTAAACGATCACATATTATAAGTAAATGATTGCATAAATATACGGGAACTATCACATATATATAAGTTAACAATCATATATATATATAGGTCAACGATTGTTCATTAAAAAAAAGTAAACAATCTCACAAAAATAAGTACATGATCGCATATATACGAGTTAACGATCGTCTATAAATCACATATCATCGAGCCTAAATGGGCTAGTGGCAGATTCTATTATTGTTTGTCTGCACGTTTTCTTGTTATGCCCTCTCTAACCACATTGTATATACCTCTGGATTTGTCGTGGCTTCGTTCCAATAGAAGGTATCCTAATGGTTTGATGTTGGCCCACACTTGGTATCTTTCGTGGTGGTAGAAGTTCGAAGTCTTTAAAATATGACCTTCAACTCATTTCTGATCTATGTCCAATAGGGAGGATCGGTTCTGCATAAGCAGCAAGCACACATTCAACTGTAAACCATTTTACACATAATGTTTAAATATTATTGTTTCTAAGAGTTGCCACACATATTGCATGGGAGCATGGGATATTTATGCAATTGAACTCCATGAAAGTACATGTCCGTGAACAAAGATCAACCAACCCCCCCTCAAATATTCATTGTCCATATTAATTATATGCATGTCCACCAGAGAAACACAGTATGTTATAGACATTAATTATGATTCTTTAATAATACTCATTGCATAATTAGTTACAATGTTTGTGTATACCATTGCATGTGTACGTCGGATATAGAACCAACTTATAGCCATTCACGAATAGGCTCAATTAGCTTCATGATTGGTAGTTCTCCTGCATCTTTTTTAAACACTTCATTGAGGCATTTTATAATATTTGTCATCATCTTGTCATACCTACAATCAACTTGATAAACCCTTGCCCACCATTGTAATCCAATCTCCTCAAGATAGGCCATCCCCCAAGATATTGGTGGAGTTTAGCCCAAGACATTTGAAACTTGGACATTCTATAAACTTTCGCTGCTAGGTAGAAGTGTGGAATTATGTCCTTATTCTTAAATCTATCCACCAAATTGTTTTGAATATGGTATATACATATGGGCATGGAATTCATCGGGGAATATACTTAAGACGACCTTCACAATTGAGATGTGATGATCTGATATATCACTAAGTTTGGAATGTCTCCTACCGAAGCCTTCAAATGAGTCATGAACCAATTCCACGATGAATCGTTCTCCCCATCTACAATGCTGAAGGCGATAGGATATATATTGTTATTGCCATCAATACACGTTATTATTAACAATATACCTTTATATTTCTCATATAGATGTATCCCATCAACAATGATTACTAGGCGTATTCAGTTCAAGAAACTCCTAATACACGGATCAAGTGCCATGAAGATATACTTAAAGTAACGTGTGTCCTCAACTTCAACCTCAAAGATCGTACTGGAATATGCAATCTTAAGTGCCTTACACATGCTCTAACAATAGCATATGATCCTTCTGGCGACCCTTGTGCAAACACCAATCCATATTATCTAGCGCGATAAGCCCGTACGTAGCTTGTATTCACTCCAAAATCTCGTCGGATGTCATTAATGTTATCCCTCAGTTGGTATGTTCGACCAATTTGTTTGTATTTGGACTTGATTAAGTATCCAATAACCTAACTTTTTCCTTGTCGATGATTACCCATTTTCATTTAAAGAGAACATATATGTTGACTTGGATATTTTGTCACTTTGAAGGAATTACTTTCTTTCAATTTTTTTGCACGGACCCTCCATTTGCATTCCTCCACTGAAAACTATACAATTAGCAAGCTCTTTGTTGACTTATTTACACGGCAGTCGAAGTTCTTTTTTTATTACAAGTATTGACAATTTAACTGCCAAGTCACGTTTCAAAAAGAAAATCTGACCGACCTTTATATCCTCATCATTCGGATAGTCATGAGGTATTGTGATGAGGTCGTCATATGATGAGCTCTCTGATGGTCTGAGTATATCTACAAATGGTTGGGTTAAAACGGCAGAATGCATTTGAACCTAAGGCATCACAACTGGTGGGACGGGAGCAGATGGGGTTGAAACATGAACGTAAGGTGTTGGAAAAATTTATGGTGCTGAAGATTGTCCATATCCATGGTCAGTATTGCACTGTGGAGTGCATCAGGATTCATTGTTGTGATCAAACCAAGCTTCACTTCAATCTTCCCCTCAAGTTACATGGCTTAGTATGATCATCCATTGAAGACATGATAAGAATATTACGTGTTGGAATGGTTGCAAGTTTTGACTAGTTGTAATGAGTTGATTTGTTGGACTGCACCGTTGGTACATATTCTCAATGTGTACTCCATGACTTTCACGAGGTGTAATTGACACAAAGAACGGTATATGGGATGTATCACTGTCTTCTAAAAAGAAGCTAAGATATTCATCGTCAACTATTCAATTAGGGGAGCCAACAATAGATTATCGATATTTAGTTTTTGGTGCGTAATATTCACTAATTCACTGACTGTTATATCATTTTTGATATTCAAACCTTCCACATGACCTCCAACATAATTGCTTCTCGATTGTTCCCATTTCCCACCAAATCGTACAAAGATGCAAAGTAGCATCATTGATTTGCAATTGGATTAGTAAATTTTAAGCAACACCTGATCAAATTATAAGAAATCGCCCCGTAATTGATAAGCGATTGCCCAGTATTATATACACGACCGTTTATATAATTCTACATGATCGTTAAATATAATATAAACGATCGTTTAGTATTATATACATGATCGTTTAGTATTTTATAAACAATCGTTTAGAATTTTACAAACGATTGTTTATATAATATTAAACGATCATTCGTATAATACTAAACAAACGTTTATAATGTAATGAACAATCGTCTATATATTGTTATACGATAGTTCATTCAATACTAAACGATATGAGGGACAAGAAATACGGTAGATTATCATTTACATTCTTTCTGTTTCCGGGTCTAATGAATGAATCTTCCTCTATACCCAAAGACACATTAAAATGAATAAACATGAAAGCGATCGGCAAAGATGTTGTACCGAAACTCTGAGAGAACAATAGAAGAATGAAAAGCATTCGATGGAAAATGAATAATTGAGAGTGATCTTTCACTATTGATGTCAATGTTATTCAATGTTATTAGTAGAATATTAATATTGCATTGAATACGTATTAAATGAAAAGCTGAAGAAATTGTGGAAGGAAGAAGATGTGTGGTGCTGTTTGTAGGCTTTTTTAAATTTGGGTAAAATTGATATTTTACATAGACAAAAGGTTAGATACGTTTTTAAGAAGTTGTTACGGTAGAAAAGTTTTTGAGATTTGAGTTATTTTGTTAAATTTCCATTCTATTTTCCCCCATTTTGGTTCGAAAGAGTAAACTTTCTCTGTTCATTCTCTCCCTCGCCATGGAAATCGATTCACTGAAGAATCTCCAGCGCAAACAGTGTACCTATGAAATATTGGTAGCTCGCAGCCTCTTCTATTTCTTACTTTGATGTTCATTTCCTCCAAAGTTTTTGGCTTTCCCGCCTTTTTTTTTCCCTTTCCCCCTCAGCACGGCTACTATGGAAAATGCAAAGAATTTTCCCTCGCTATTTGCTCGTTTCATTTACTTTCGTTTTCTTAGCCAACGGGGGTCGATGAAAGCCGGAAAATGGGCCGGAACTGGGAACAATCTCGCCGTTTATTTGCTTATTTATTGTTGTTGATGTTGTTTTTTTGGGGGGACCTAAATAGTGTTATTTGATGTAGGATGAGCAGTACAAGATTCAGAAGGAGACATACAAGGGCCAGCAGTACAGTCACATATACTTTGCTCGACTCCACTTGATGAGAACGATACTCCATTCGCTTGTCTCTAAGTGGAAACCTCATTTACCTGGTATTTCTGTTTTCCCTTTACATTTTATTTTTCTATTTGATACCACGAGAAGTTTGGGTGGAAGTAGGTTTTGTTCTGTGATGCATAGGCACATCATAATTCCTGGCTTTAGGGTTCTTTAATCTGTTGTTTTTTCCCCTTCTGGTGGGCTTTAGTATCTTAACACATACAAAAAGTTTAGTGGTTTTATTGATGTGGTATAGCTCAATTTAGGATGGATTTGGACCAATCCTTACTTTGAACAGCTTTTTTAGTTTTTCGTCTTGCATGTAAGTTGTAAGCGTAGCTGTTTAAGCATTGTGCCTTTAATCATAATTTAAGGTAGAACTTAGAAGCAAATTCATGAGGAATGAGTTTTATGGGTTAGGTGAAAATTTGTCTTGAAAACAATGTTTGTAGTTTGCACTGTATTGGGATTGGAGGAAGGCAAGGAATGTGTCATTGTTGGAACCGTCTACAAGCACATGAAACTTAAACCTACCATTCTGGACGAGTATTCAAAGGAGGTAATACATCAAACACATATGTCAACTACCATTTACACGACTTTTCTATGGTTTTGGTGTTTTGGGATTGGATTGAGACATTTAAATGGAATGTACAGAGATCTGCCAACCCACTTGTTAGGCCACACAACTTTATGCACCCAGATGATCATCTAGTATTGGAAGATGAAAGTGGGAGAGTAAAGCTTTCTGGGGCTGTGCTTTTACCTTCTGTATATGTTACAGGTGTGTATCACAGAGTGAGATTGAATGGAACTATGGTGCCCTTTTCTCAGCTATCAAATTCTGGAGGAATAGCATAAAATTGTGATCAAGTTTTTTAGCACGTTGATACATGTTGGCATGTTGCTCCTGTTCATCCTTTAACTTTTCTTCTAGTCTTGTATGAGTTGATCCATGTTGCATTTGTTGTTGCAGCTAATGTATTTGCTTGTCTTCCTATATTGTGCGCGTAAATTATAACTCAAGCAGCTATAACTGTTTGTTTAAAAGCATATTATGCTGTATGAAAAATGAAATCTCTCTTGCTCTCTTCTTTTGAAGAACTGCATAAAGTTTTCAACTTTTTGAGCACATTGATGCAGGATGCACCAAGTTATTCTTGAACTTTGGTTTCTTATTGTTCTGAATGAATCATTCCACGTTGAATTAATTGTAGCAGGAAATTTACTACCAATCTCCATATGTTGTGCATGCAGATTATAACTTCGATCTGAAATAGTTTTTTAATTAAAAAAAGCACAAACTGCCGTGTAGACATTTTTTTCTCTTTTTTTGGGAGCACTTTAATGTATTGTCTAATATTTGTGCCAGGGATTGTCCTTGCATTGCGTGGAAAGGAAACTTGCGTTGGTGACTTTTTGGTTTTAGACATCCTAGAAGCTGGCTTGCCACCCCAGATAGAGCGGCCACTCATATCAAGTAGGATGTGATAACCTCTTTTTTCTTATTTACTGTTTCAATCATTTTAAATTTGTCCAGGAGTGAAATGGGTTCAACTATAATGTAGTGAGAGGGTTAATCACGTATTTGTGTTATACTTTAATGTTATCAGTTAATGCCATATTAGTTCATTGCTTCTTAAACAGTCGAGAATTCATTATTTTGTTATTTAGTAGTTTACGGGTAGAGTTTTTTGAGAATGTCAGCATTTTGAAGCCTTGAGGGTGTATAGATAAGAGCAATGCTTCACCCAATGATATTCCCATTAACTAATTGTCAATCAATTGCAACATAGTTTGTGTGGTTGTGGTGAATGTGAATAGAGAAACAGCCAGGGTACATAGCTCTGAACTCACTTTTAATTGCTCCCTAAGGCCACTGGCTTTTTCTCTAATGCTAATTGCTCCTTCATATAATTGGTTATTTCTTACTATGAAAATTGGGAGGGCTACCTCTTGGGCTTCCCTCCATGGTAATGTAACTTGAAGGGTATTCTTTTTTAAATGTTTTTGGAGAAAGTTCCTCGCATCAGGTAAATGGTATACTTATCTGTTGTGGGGCTGTCTCTTATACACATCTAGATGTGTATAAGAGACAGGGTCAACAACTACTCTTACTAAGATTTTAGGGCTTTTCTTTAGGAGGGTAGTGTTTTAAAAACCCCTCCCAGCCTCTGCGCAGATCTGGTGTCTCACCTTTTCACAAAAGAAAGTGTGCATTAGGCGTGCCCTTTTCTGAAGTCCCAAGGCCTCAAGCTTTGGGGCTTTTTCCTTATTTGAAAGAAGGTAAGGTTTTTTCTTCATTGTTAAAATTACTAGACCCTAAACCCTGAACCTAAGCAGCTTTACTGTGCCTTGAGTTTTAAAAAACACTGGAAAGGACCTAAGATGGATGATGTTTAAACTTGATTAATTCGACTTAGGTCTCCTTGCAGTGGAAGGTGGTTTGAATATTGATGATCTTCCTAAGAAAAATATGACACTCCTTTCTAAATGATTATGGCAGTACATGAGGGACAAAGATGCTCTGTTGCAAAGTTTCTTATAAAGGTTCAAATGCATGCAGGCGAAGATAAGTATGTGATTTTTGTCTCGGGCATAAGTATTGGGAGTAGCATCTCTAATCCTCTACAGTTTCAGCTCCTTGTTGATCATATAACAGGGCATTTAGGAGATGAGAAGGTTTGTTTCATCTTTATATTTTCCCTCTCTATATGTTTGTCAGTTGCTAAAACTTTTAGAACCATAACTGGACAGGAACAAGGGATTGCGGCTCAAATAGTTCATGTTGTCATTTGTGGGAATTCTGTTGAAATTCCTCGAGGAATTTTAAATGGGCAGGTAGAGATTTCACAAACTATGTAACCTAGGTACCCCGTTTCTATATTTTTAAATATGTTGCCAAGATCACTTTAATTTCTTTAACGAATGCAGTAACTATTTTGTTATTGCTTGTGAGTGAAATAATTGAAAGGCCGGGTCTTCTTGAACTCTTACAAGAAGCCTTGGACAGAACAACTCCTTTTATTGTTTATCCTGATTAACTTACTAGGGTTCTTATTTAAAAGCACTAGTTAATTATTTATATGGAGAAATTGACTGCAAGATGCCATTAATGAATTTTGGGATGACTAATCAAATGCCAACATGACCCTGAAACATGTGTTTGTATCTGATGTTTTCTTAGGAGTATTGTGAAGGGCAGTCTGTGGTAAAACTAAATCGCGTAAATCATGTAGTTTTCTACTTTCGAGATGAAAATCTAAAAAATTAATGTGAAATTTGTGCATCGTTAAAAGAGTTTCAATTTTCTTTTTGTTGGTATTTTGTTGGTTGGTGGTTGTTTTTTCGGTTTCTTTGGTAGTTTTGTAGTAGTCTTTATTTTTTAGTAGCTGAACGAGGCTGGTTGTATTTATTGTTTGTATCTTTTCTCTCTCCCCTTTTGAGATTTTGCATCTCCTAAACTTTTAATCATTTTCATTACATCAACGAGAAGTTGTTTTTGTTCAAAAAAAGGATGAGGATAAGGGAAAATTTAGAACTCTCCCGGTATTCAATTATTTTTTCTGCAAACTCTAGTAATGTCAGTGATGTTAGGCTTTTTGTTGATGCATGCATGATGTATTTTCTGCAGCATTTGTCTGCAAAGGACCAAACAAAGCTGACAGAACCTCTTAAAGAGCTAGATATCCTATTGAATCAGGTTCTTATCCAGTTGGTTCTTAGTCCAACTATTTATCAATTTTATTTCTGTTTTTCCTTTAATCCTAATACCTGATTGTAAATCCACTATCCTTTTTGTCAGATTGCTGTGGGTTTACCTGTGGACATCATGCCGGGTTCCAGTGACCCAGCCAATTTTTCCTTGCCTCAGCAGGTCTTTTTTACAGCCAGAACTCCCGTCTTTCATTCCTAGTTTTGATTTGTCAATAACGTCATTTTCTTTACAGCCTTTGCACAGATGTCTTTCTCCTGGATCATCAGCTTATAACACTTTCAGATCTTGCACCAACCCTCATTGTTTTGAGCTTGATAATTTCAGGCAAGTCAATAATGTCAGCCTGATAGGGTAATTGACTGTTTAGTGTGAACTTGAGTCAACCACACTTCAATTGATGGTCCTTTGGTTTCAGGTTTCTTGGAACATCAGGTCAGAATATAGATGATCTCGAGAAGTACTCAGAGGCTAAAGATAAACTTGAATTTATGGAGAGGACTTTGAGATGGAGGCATCTGGCACCAACTGCTCCAAATACTCTCGGTACAAGTCACGTTCTTATTTGCGGTTTTTCCTTGTTTCAGTTGGTGGATATGCCATTGAAACAATCCCTTCTTGATTCAAAGCCTGCATTAGACGACTTTATCCAAACTTTGCTATAATATTTCACAAAAAATCATTAAATTTTTTTTGCAATAGTATAATATTTCCCAAAGTTGTATTTATATCATTCGAGTCTTACAGGTTGTTACCCATTCACTGACCGAGATCCTTTCCTGATTGAGAGTTGTCCTCATGTATATTTTATTGGCAATCAGGACAAGTTTGATACTCGCTTAATAAAGGGTATATTTTCACATAAACTCTCTATAATAATTATTATAATTGCTGATTTGCTTCTTCTAGAGAATAAATGAATGAGGTAATATATTGTCATGTATATGCTTTTTGAAAATTCAGGCGCTGAAGGGCAGATGGTAAGACTCATTGCGATTCCAAGATTTTGCGAGAACGGGGTTGCCGTAATGGTAAATTTCTTTTACTTCAGTTCACCTTTACTCAGTATTTATATTTCTTCACCACGTCTCCCTAGTCATTACTGTTGACGTGCAACTTTGCTAGATCAAAGGTTAAAAGCAAGTTGGTTATAAAGATAATTACCAACAGTAATATTTATGTTAACATCTCCCTAGTCATTACCCTTCATCCTTTAGTTCGTTTTGGTTTGGTTTCTTGCACCCTTAGATCAAAGTTTTATCAGCTGTCAAAAATCAAAGCATATTGGTTATAAAGAGAATCACTATGACTTTCCCAATGGTTTATCAGTAAAAACTGGAATAAAAAATGCATGAAATTTTATATAAGCCTCTTATTATAGATACGCAGCATCAGGGAGAATGAGACTTTTGAATTATTTTGGTTCCAAAAACTTCAGTTTAAATGGATTGTCTTTTTTTTCTCCCCAAATAATTATTTTCACATACTATAATTGTCTGAAATAATGAAAAGGTTGATAAGTATTAATCTGGTTGATGACATGGTTGTGGCAAGAAGTTGCTGTGCTCAACAAACTCTGGCCCCAATTTGTTTGTTGAACTTCTTAATGTTCATGCAATCAAATCATCTAGTCATCATTTTTATTGAAGACTTCATTAGAGTTGAGGGCTATGGATTTTTCTTTCTTGGCTCTTTTTATCCTTCGTAGCAATGTGGTTTCCCTATCTCGACTATGATTCATTCCAAAGATAATAGTCTTCCTTTACAGCTTAACTTGAGAAACCTTGAATGCCACACACTGAGTTTTGGGACTGAATTCAGCTGATCATCGTGACGAACGAAACCAGAAGGAGATCGAGAACCTGGTTTCGCATTCGGTTTATGTTGCTTTTGCAGGAAACCGATTTCTCTAAAATTACCTGCTTCTAAAAAAGTGGAGCAAATGTGCCCTCTAATGGAAATTTTAGAGGTTTGTATATGGTGTGAAAAGGGTTTTTGCAGTGAAATGCAGAATCGTCTCCATTTTCTCAACAGTGGATCACATCTTCTGGGGAGAATCACTTTGGAGAGGAAGAGTAAATCAAAAGAACTGATGGGTGAGTGAGAATAGTCATCCTCTGTATTAACTGGTTTTGGTTCATGTAGGTCCTGCCCCAACAGTGTAGAAATTTGTAGTTTGGCTGGCATTGTTGGGTTCAGAGTTGTATGTTCCATAGTAACCTATGCCTTCACTTGGTTGTAACACTGATGATGCCTGACTTCTAATATATTAGTTTGTGTTCTGAGTGGTTGGTGCTTGTGTATTATTTTTAGTGTCGAAAATGTATAACTATGAAATATTAGCTTGGGAATGACTTTTCCATCCCTCTCTCTACCTCATATTCTATTATCTAATAAGTTTTTCATTTTCTTTTAGAATGTGTGGGGGATCGAGCTTTTGACCTTGAGGTTATCATGCATAGTTGACGACGAAGATTCATTGGATAGAAATGAAATCATAGAGATTTGGTTCTTTATTAGTTTCTTTTTCTTTTTTTAATTTTATTTTACATTATNAAATGTCTTGTTTAGAGAGAAAATTATTGTACCTCTTAATAAAAATCAAGGTGAACAATATTACAACACCATCTTAGACCATTTAAAGTTCAAACAAATTTAATAGGTAAGAAGTTTGTTCAATTTCAATATGTCTAATTTTAGTCATTGTAGTTTTAATAAATCTTAAATTTGCTCTTCACCACTAAATTATTATTGATTTTTTAATTTTTTTTTATCTATTAATATTTTCATTATAAAATTTAAAAAATATACACATTATATTTTTTTGCATGAAAATTATTGTTATTATTTAGTCAATTTCTATTAAAAACTTTAAGGGGGCGTTTGATTGGAAGGAAAAGAGGGTGGGAATGGGTTTACAAAGCCTATGTTTGGTTGGTGGGATTTGTTTACTTATCTTGGAAAAGGTAATTCTTAGGTATCTTTTATCAACACAAATGAAGGAATTGCATATCCATCGAGAAGTGTGGGTTTTCATTTCTTCTACCGCTTCCTACCACGATTTTCCTTCCTTCCAGCCGTGAAAGCATATAGCATTTTAATTCCCACATACTATTACCGCACATACTATTCCCCGACATTGTTTTCCCATGCACAACCAAACAGTCATCCTTGATTCCTAGTAATTTTATTTCCATACATATAATTCCCTGGACATTGAGAAAACCTCAATCCAAACGGCCCCTAAGTGACTAAAGTTAAGATTTATTAAAAGTATAGACCTAAAATTGGGTTATTGAAATTAGGAATGCAACAAAAAATTAAAAAGCCAAACCGATCCAAACTGATATACTAGTTTGATTTGATTTTTAATATAAAATTAGACATCTTAGTTTATATTTGGGGAAAACAAAAAACTATCGGTTCAAATTAGTTTTTATTGAAAAAACCAAACCAAATCAAACCAATTATATATAGTCTTAAAAATAAAATCTAACATTAAGTATCTTTTAGTATTTTAATTATTATGATGCATATATATTAATTGACCAATTATTTTGGAGTTTGTATGTTTTTATTAAAAAAATGTCAAAATAAAATAAAATAAAATAAAAACATCTATTTTCAATCTATAAAAAAAGAAATAAGCTAAATTTTAATTTGAAAATAGACTAAAGGACCAAAGTAAAAATAAAAATAAAAATTTAAAAGATAAAAAGAAAATACCAAAAAACGAAAATGAACATGATAATAAAATAAAAATCAATCGATTGATTTTGAGCCGATTCCAAAATGGATAAAACTGAACAAACGTTTCGAATTACATACACAAAAATTAAACAAATACCAAAATATTAATTAAACCCTCATCATCGTCAGAGCGGATAATGGGCACCGCAAAATTAGGATCCCAAAATCCGAGTACAATCTATAATATAATATAATATAATAATAGCAAACTAAAAATAAAATAAAATAAAATAAATAATAATAATAATAATAATAATAATAATAGCCTCCGAAACCCATAAGGCACCAACCCGACCCGAGAGAGGGGGAAGAGGAAGAAGACGACGTAGACCAGATCCGTTAGTTACGTCGCCGTCAGTCAAAGAACGGAATCGGATCGGTGTCAGCAATAACATGGGAATTTCAGAAAAATTAAAATTAAAAAGAAAAGAAAAACGACACGTCGGATTGTCTTCTTCGGACCAAACAAATCCCCCCTTCCCCCACCCCTCTCTGTTTTCTCTTATTGCTCTGTTTCTCCAACGGCTACATTTGAATACTTTATTAAAAAATTTACAAAATCATTCATTAACCACCAACGGTTTAATTTCCTCCTTTATTATTCTAAACCCATTTCCCCATTTTCTCACTCTAAACTTTCCCATTTTCTATTCTCTCTCTCTCTCTCTCTATTTCTCTCTCTAGAATTATGGACTCTTCAATTGCCAATGTTCAGCATGTTCCTAGAAAGTCCTCCGACGAGCTTTTGAGGAAATTTGCCGAGGTGGGGTCGGAGTCCGACGGCGGAAGGAGGCTGTCGACGGTGGTGAAGAGGCGGAGGAAGAGGGTTAATGAGGAGTGCGAGAGCCCCTCCTCCGGCGGCGGAGTGGTGGAGCGGAAATGGCTGATTTCGCCGGTGGGGAGGAAGTCGGTTGTGTTGAAGAAAGTTGGGATTGGAAATGGAAGGTCTCAGCAGCTGAGGATTAGAGATTTTAGAAACAAATCTATTCTTGGAGCAATTCAAAAGGTAATTTCACACACACACACATATACACACTTTTTTCTTTTTGTATTGTTCTTATAGCGATTTCGTTTTTCATTTTCTGTTTTTGAAATTCATACTCGTTTCTTCTCGATCTCTTAATATGTTTTTACCGTTAAAAAGATATATTAAATTTGTAGTCAAAGTTTTAAAAACAAAATTTTTTAAATATTATTTGATAACTATTTAATTTTTTTTTTTTAAATTAATGTGTGTTACAATGATTTGTATTTCAAGTAAAATGGTTGAATTATTAGTCGAATTACAAAAACAAAAACAAATTTTTAAAAGTTATTTTTTTAGTTTTTTAAAATTTAGTTTAGTTTTTAAAACAATCGGTAAAAAGTATATAGCAAAGTAAGAACTTTGGAGGTAAAAGTAGTGTGTTGATATTTTAGTTTATAAAAATAAATAAAAATAGTGTTTACAAGCTCGATTTTAAAAAATCAAATATAGTTTATAAAAGTAGATTAATAGATGGTTTTTTCTTTGTGTTTTAGTTTATATCTAATAGATAGCTAAAAAATGTGATGAATGGCTCAAATTCAATTTTCCATTTAATAAATTAGTATTATTTATTGATTTATTTTGTGTTATATCTAAATGAGTTATTGATTTATCAATCGACATAATTCAACTAGTTAAAGTACATACCTTCAAGCAAAATGTTAGACTCTAATTTCCTACTAAAGACAATAATTTGTCAAACAAGTAAAACTCAACTGACATATGAATGTGTTATTGATTGAAAGATCTATGATTCGAACTTCGTAATCCTCTATTGTACTCAAATAATAATAATAAACCCCCATAAACTTATAAAGACATAAAATTAAATGTTTAAAATTTTATTGGACACAAAATTTTTAAAAAAATTATTTCTAATAGATTCCCTACTTTAAAAAGAAGTATAATATGTCAAGTTGACATAAAATTAAAAGACAAATTAGACACTATTAAACAGGGTTCACATAAATTAATTAAACACAAAATTAAAAGTTTAGCATTTGTTTATTCTTTTTAAAGTATAGAGATTTAAGTGAAAAAATTGTAATATACATTTTTTTTTTCCTTTCTTCAAAAGAAAATTTTATTGTGTTTTAGACTTTTAGGATTTCTCAGTGATAAAGGTTTTCTTTTATTTTCTTTAAACCAAAACCTAATTAGGTTTAATCAATGGGTTTTCTCTTGTGTTTAACATAATGCCATAGTGAGGATTTTAGGTTTCATAATTCAATATTCTGTATCTAAATGAAAGACAAAAGGATGGTTGTAATAAATACTTATAGATGAAATTTGATTCTTACCCTTACAATCAAAGTATTTTAATTTATACACATTTATTTTTTACTAGTACCATTCTTGTGGTTTGATAGAGATTATTTTGGTGAATATAGATCTTTTTAGTTATATCAAAATGTTTTTTTAAAAGTAATTTCTATTTTATTCTAAATTTGAGGACTTAAACTACTTCATCTTTGTCATTAAATTAGAATATAGTATTTTTTTTTAATCTCAGTTTAACTTTGCTTATTTTGCCTAATATTTTTCAATTGTTTGAATGATAAATTAAAGGTGATAATTTAAAATTAAGTTTAAATTCAACAAAGTCGAAAATTTTGCACTTTAAAAGTTACACTAAAAAAAGGAAAAATAATATTGTAATACATGGATTTAAATCCATTCCAATTTAAAAATTTGAAACTTTAATTTAAAACTATAACATAGTGGTTATATATATATCTGTCTCTTATACACATCTAGATGTGTATAAGAGACAGCCCGGTGTCACTTTCATTAATGTTTTTTTAAGATATCCTCTGCCTTAATTATTATTAATAATAATAATAAATTATTATAAAATTAATCTTGACCTAACTCTCTACTACCTTTTTACTCAACTTTAATTCCCACCTGTTTAATATATTTATTTTTCCTTTTTCTAAAATGTTAAATTCAAATTTCAAATCATAATATATTTGTATTCTATACCAAAAAAAAAAAATAATAATAAAAAATCAAATAATTATGTGTGTTGAACCCCTTTATTTTTTTTTCTCTAAAACCATCTCAATTAACTATTCATTTATAAAATTTATCAAATAATTATATAAGCTATATAATTTTAATTTTTTTTTTTATAATATGATCATAAATTTGTGTACCTCTTGACTAATTTTACATAATTTAAGTTTATTGATTAATAATAATAAATTTATTTTTGGGTATGATGTAGACTTGGCGAAGAACAGTGGAAGGAGCATCAAAGGTTTTATTAGAGAAACATTACAACACTCACAGACGTTTGATAAGTGACATTGTCTGATTTTCTTTTTCTTTTTCTTTTTTTTTTCTCTTTCTTTACTGGCCATTATTAAATTATTAGATGTGGCTGAAATCTCCATTTTACCCTCCTTATTATCTTTAACTTGATGCTATTTTTCAAAAAATTATTTATCATTTTTTTTTTCCAGTTTAGGAAGCTTATTGTGTGCTTCATGGAAAAATAAAGTAACTCAAAGCTATGTTTATATATTGATGTATTAAATTTAATTTGAAAACTGTCTAATAAATTCACACTTACACTTTTTATGTTAAGTGTTGGTTTCAATTTGGATAGAAATATATTCTAGTTGAACACTGTACCATTTTGACCAATTTTTGAACTATTTGTTTGAATCTGGGACATAATAATAAACGACGCGTAGAATTTAGAAAAAACGAACTAGCAACGGTGTAACATCTTGCCTTAACTTTCTATTTGTTCGTTGGTATGAATTGAAAATCTTGTTTTGAAGTGTAAACCCTACTAATAATCATTTTAGAATATGACGTAATTTATTAAAGATTGTGAAATATTTAAGTTTCACTATTATTAAAAGAAAATTGAAATCTAATGTAAAAGGATTAAGGACTAAAAATGTAATTTACAAAGAAAGCATTTAGATTGAATCATATATTTATCTGATCAAACTTAGGAAAACAAGAGATAATGCATTTTTTTCCATATAAAAAAGAAGATAATGTTGATATTGAAGAAAGATCCAAACCAAAAAAAAGAAAAGAAAATTTAAGTTGTGTTTGGTAATTATTTTTATTATTTTTGTTTATTTTTTAAAATTAAGCCTACTTCCTATCAATTTCTTATCACGATTTGTGTCTTTATTAACTATAAGGATTGAACTCTTAGCTAAAGTCTAAAAACATTTTTTAGTTTTCTAATTTTGGTTTAATTTTTTAAACTAAAGTAGATAATAAAAGAAGAAATTTGGATGTAAAAATAATATTAATAGACTTAATTTTTAAAAACAAAAATAAAAAAACAAAATTATCACGGATGGACCTTAACTATTCATTATTATACAACATATTTTTTAAATAAAGAATGACAGTTAAAAGCTTAAATTGGTATATAAATATAAGGAAAATTCTTATAAATAGAAAAATCTATAAAATATAAATATTTTTAAATATTTTTTATATTTAAAAAGACCCGAAATATATAACTTGTCAATTGGGTTTTTAGAAGAAAAATAAAAACTAATAATTCTAACCACTAGAAGTAGTTCCCAAAAAAAAAAAAAAAGTTATATATTCTTGTACTTATTGGTGATTATGATAAAATGTTCCATTTTATTCAACTTTTATTAAAGTTTCATATCATTTTTAATTTCATGTTATTCGTGTTCCTAAGTGATATGCTTGTATAATAGAGTAAGAAAGGTTTGAAGATTCTTCATATTTTTTAGTTTCTTCTATATAAATGTATTAAACAATAATAATATATAAAATTAACCCCCCAAAAAAAATAATAATAATAAACAATAAATTCATATACAAGTTTACTATTCAAAGTTATACACATCTTATCTTTTATCTTCACACAAATCTATTGATGAAGATCATGTATGACAATATTATTACTCTTTATAATCTTTAAAATTCATAAAATTCGATCTATATACTATGTTATAACTCCTCATCTATTATAGTTCGAATGTTTTTTATCCTCTTTAATTGCCTCAAACTATCTATTCGAAAAGATTCTTTAGAATGCTTCAAACATGACAAGCGACCTCTTTATAGAGGTGAAGTTTGAGTCATTTTCTCTCTTCTTATTAAAAATGTAAATTCAGGTTCATCACGAGCGTTTTCCTCGCTTAAATAGTTAGATTCCTTCTCTACCATATATGAGACAATATTTTCTATCGACCATCAAAATGTGAACAATGTAACAACCCTACTCAATTGTGAAACTACATCTACATTGGTGTGACTATTCATCTAGCTTGGCTTTAGAATAGGCTTCCTTCAAGCTTTGAATAAAGCTTCAACTTGGATTTGATCCAATCTATTTGATAATTAAAGGCTCCATAACCCTAACATGTCATCATTCCACACATGATCTTAATTGCACTAACACAAGAGCTTTCTACTCTGTTCATTATTTAATAAATTTGAAGAGATGTTATCATATATAAGATGCTCCAAAGTTTTTATAGTAACATTGATGTCAATATCAAACACTAACTTCTATTACCTTTAGTAGTTTTAGACTTCACATAGGTCCACTTTTTTCAACTTCAATTGCTCCATTTGCCCAAACTTGTTTCAACCTACCAACTCACATAAGTATAATGACTTTCTCATGTTTAATTCTTAATTAACTTGATTAGACAACTCATTCACGCCAACTCTATTATTTCACCAAATTAATTTGTTCAAAAAAAAAAAAAAAAATCACAATGATAAATAACATGGTATCTTGAATCTATTAAATTAAAAAACTTTATTGAATAATTGAGCTCAGTACAATATGGTTGCCGCATAAAAACTATTGAATATATAAACTCAAAAGTATTCATAATAATCATGGTTATATAAATACAAATTATTTTTGCATTTTCTTTCTCATATTCAATATGAATCTGACAGTCTTCTCAAATAATTTCTCACGTATAAACTTCCTAACTTTTGGATCTGAAAATAAAATCTATCCACCTCTCCCCTCCTCCCCCGTCATTTTTATTACTTTTTACTTGTGTCATCATCATAAAAAATTACGAAGACGGTTTTATTGTGCACGCATAATCTCACTTCTGCTAACGTAAACCAAAAAGTTAGAGTAAGAGAAAACAGAGAGAGTACGAGTGGAAAAAACTCAAATCCAAGGGAGCAAGAGTGAGAAGCGAAAAACCTAAATCCAAATGAGTGAGAGGAGCAAACGTGTGCACACAATGGTTCGTTTTAACTAATATGACGTAAGTAAAATGTCAAAAAAAAAAAAAAAAAAAAAAGTGGAATAAATTAGATTTTGGGGCTAATGAATTTTTTAGGGTTGAGAGAGAGAGAGAGAGAGAGAGGGATTTGGATTAGGTTAGAAAGAGGAGAGAATAGAAAAGTGTAGGTAAAAGGCAAATGAAGTGGTGAGTTAAAATAACATGCTTGTGATCCCAAACCCAAAAAGGCAAAAAGAAAAGGATCCTCTTTTCCTCTTCTTCTTCTTCTTCTTCTTCTTCTTCACAATTCACATGCACCTTGTGCCTTTCTTTTCCCACCTCTCCCACTTTCCCTTCTACTAAATTCAAGAGAACTACATCCACCCATCAAATTAAATAAATAAAAATCTCACAATCTCTTTACCTTCCATGTGTCATCCTCTCATTCGTCCTCGTCTTTTCCTCCCATTACTACTAAAATTTCAAAATTCAACCTCTTGAAAATTTTCTAATCACCTGATTTTACCTGATTTTTTTTAAAAAAAGAAATAAATAATTTATTTATTAATACTATTGTTGTTGTTGTTGATAGACTTTTTTTTTTATTATTATTATTATTATTATTATTATTTTAATGTTATAACCGTTGTCTTAAATGTACAACTACCATTACACTATTTGATAATTTAGATAAATTAATTTTCGATGGAAATGATGAAATTGTGACACTTGGATCATTTAAAGAAGATGACATACATTAGAAGAATTGGATAATAAATTAGAAAATGACATGCATATAAAGAATAGAAAAATGTTATTTAATCTAGTTTATATTATATTATATGAAGGATAATTTTATTTGTTGTCACTTATTTTATTTGTACCTAAAAACCTTTTTTTTTTTTTTTTGGTTGATTTTTTAAAAATTAAAGCGGTGATTCCAAATAGTCAAACTCCTAGACTGGCCGCTGAGAGAAGGGACTTTCAGTGGCAGATTTTGTAATTTCATCAAAACTAAAATATTTAAATTTCATTTTACTTCTAAAAAAAATTCAATTTATTTCCGCTCTTAACTAATTTTAAATATAATAAAGCGAACTAATTTCAAATGATACTTAGTATTGTACTATCAATAAGTTTTAACAATAAGTTTAAGGCTGACAAGAGAAATAGTAAAATTTAAAGTTTCATTTGAAAAAATGATAAAAAATTTTAAATTTATAAAAATAGAAAAATGAATTTAAATAATAGAAAATATAAATTGGTAAATGACTAAACTACTCTAAAACTAACAAATTGAATACAAATAGACAATGGTTAAAAAACAACTTGAAAATTGCAAATACACTCTATCTAAACTTTTAGAAGCAAAAAAACTTACAATCTCAACAAAAAATTAAAAAACAAATAGCATAGTCAAAATCTTAGAAATGGTTCGAAAATCTAAAAACTTGTCAATATGGTCATCACCGAGAAACCATTGATGGCTGCTTCTTCAATGGACGACCATGATGATGTGTCTGTGGTGTGATGGTCACCAATGTTGTATGTGGTCGCTTAGAGAACCAGTCGATGATGAGCAAAAGAAGATTTCACAGTCATGCAAACCGAAATGTAGTGGTGAAAGAAGAAAGAATGAAGGGTTCTAAAGGAGGTGACCAAGATGCGGCTGTGGAGGGTATGCTAACATAGATTTTAAAGGAGAGGTTGTGGAGATGTTACGACTACAGACTTGCTGCAAATGAGAAATAGGAAAAAGAGAAAGAAAATGATGGGATAAAAGAGAGGTAAAGTAGAATTAGGATATTTTAAAATATATATATATAGGGAGGGAAGTGCTTTTTTTTCCACAAATTATAAATATATTGAAACTTTAGAAATAAGGGTTAGTTTATTTTTAAAAAAATGAAAAAATGAAAAAATGAAAAATGAAACAATATAAAAACAAATCTTATCAAAATAATAAATAGGTATACAAATATGTTTTATATACCAATGATATATTGTTATATCATTAGATTATATTTTAAAATGTATAAACTATATAAATAGTAATAATATGCACAACAAATAATAAAAAAAGATAAAACAGAATTTGATAACAAAAGATAGATTCAATATTGTTGGAGAAAAATAGGGATAATCTCTAATTTAAATCAGAAAACACAGGTTAAAATCGCATAACTTCATATTACAATTATATTGTATGTGTAAATGTAGATTAGCAATCTCATAACTTCATGTTACAATTACATTGTATTTATATTAGTTAATTTTCAGAGCCCATCAAAGACAAGCTGGAAATAGTGTTTAAACTAATGAAAAAATATTTAGATTAAACTAAATCTGGTAACAAAAAGTTAAACCAATTGAAAAAAGGTTTAGATAAACCAAAATTGATAATAATATGCTCAGAATGTTGAGGAGAAAGTTTTGTTTATGCTAAATTATTATTCAAATATATAGTGTATTTGCAAGATTCACAGGTACATTAGAAAATAGTCAACCACCATACAAAAATTATAACTTCAATTATCCGGCGTTCTCTAGTGTCTAACTCCAATTCTCTCCGATGAACAAGATTTCATCTTCTTTGGCCGAAAAAATTGATTATAATAATGAAACAAAAGAATATTAAATCGTCATACAAGAAGAACAAATGAAGAGAAAGTCGATAGATCAATGGAAAGAGGAAAAAAGAAGTCTAATCCGTTGTAAAGTCATAGTAAAAACAATAGCTTGTGAAAAAAACCACAATAAAATCTAAATTTATAAACATTTACGTGAATAATAAAGTGATACCTATTTTTTTAGGATAGTGATAGATATTTTTTTTTCCCAAATCATTAAAATAATATAAAAATCTAATAATATAAAACAATTTAAATCTTCAAGGATATGAGAAATATCCAACTAATTTATTAAGAATATGTATAAAATTATGAAAAACAATTCAAAGATTTAAATAAATTTGAATAAGTATAAAGTAATGAAAATCAATTCAAAAATTAGAATAAATTTGAATTTTGATAGATAAAATGAAATTTGATAATATATGGAAATTTAAAATATAAATTTGGTAAAAAAAATCTGGATATTTAATTAAAGTAAGGTTAATTCGAAAAGTGGTTAAACATAATCTAAATTAATAATAAAATATGCATATTATGTTAGCTACCAGAAGGAGAACAAGTTCTTGAGGAAGGGTAGTTGTTCTTTAGGAAAATTAACAATTATCTGTATACATAACTCGACCTTGTTTATGATTCTATACTTGCATTTGTAGTTTCATCATTAACAACGATTACGAATCAGACAATGACAAATCAAGTATTTGGAAATTTGTGGCCACGTGCATGTCACGTGCGCTGCCATAAATCTTATTATTGGTTGATTTTACCTTTTTTTAGAACAAAATCCTAAATTTTGTCATATACTCCAATTCTCCAGAAGTTTATAGTGCAAATAAACTCATTATTCATTGTACTAAAAAAAATGATTTAAAACTATTTTTAGATTTGAACTTTAAAAAACGTATCGTTTTCATTTTCCATTTGAACATACTTTTTTTCTCGACAGTATGTGAGATGGGTGAATCAATTTTTTGAGCTCGAGATTAATAGTGCAAACTTTTATAAGATTGAGTTATATTAATTTTGATTTTGAATTTCTTTTTAATATGAACATTTAACTTTTGTTGTTATTATTATCTTTTTAGTTCAACAATTGTGGAGTGTACATTCTAACTTCAAACATTTAAAATGGTAATTGATAATTTATTTTTAATTATTTTGTTACTTAACCTTCTTCATCCTATAAGTTGATTGTTATGTGGCTCAAATTCATGCTCTATTTTAAATGCTAATAAATATACAAAAAGCTATGAATTCATTTCTAAATAATTGTTAAATTTAAAGTGACCCATATATTGAAATTGATATTTTGATAACTCAAAATAGAATATTCTTTTAAGGAATTGAGGATTTAAATCTTATTTAATCTCTATACCTCTTTATTTAGTCACTATACTTCCAATCACTTTTTTAGCTTTAATATTACAAAAGAACACTAAAATATTGATTAGATTATTTTCAAATAAAAAAATTAGTCAAGCTTATTTACAAATAAAAAATTAGTTAAACTTATTTACAAATATAGCAAAATATAAATATTAATAATAGACCAATAGACATCTATCCATATAAATGATATTTTTGTTATACTTCAAAATATTTTCTAATAGTTTTACGTTTAAAACAAATATCCATCTAAAAATCAACCACTCAAACAAAATAATTATGTTTTAAAAAAAATGATAATCGGATTAAAATAAACGAAATAAAAGATTAGAGAGGAAAAAAAAGTTTAAAATAAAATAAAATAAAAATTTGTCATCACTCGCTTACACGCGCTTTCGTCAACTTTCCCCTCTTTTTTTCTTACAGAGGCTGCTCAGTGCGGAAAACTTCTCTCTTCTTCATTGTCTCTCTGTTTTTTCTTCCCTCTCTCTCTCTCTCTCTCTCTTTCTGGAAACACAGAAATCACTGTTCAATTACAATTTATCTCTTTGGTATTTTTCTCAATATCCCATTTTAATCGATTGTGTTTCCGTTACTGTTCTTCTTCCCTTTTGGTTCTTTCTTGAAGCTCTCCAACTCTTTTTACTCTTTCTCCTACTTCAAACCGCAATTTTCTTATCTGGGCCTTCCCCATTTTGTAATTTCTTCTCACCTTTTTCTTCAATTCTGCAGGGGGGGTGTCTTCAATTCGATTGGTTTTTGTTCAATTGATCCCTCTTTGAGAAAGTGGGTATTGGGGCTTTGTTGCAGAGGGAAATGAGGGATGTTTTCGTGGCTGGCAAGGATGGCGTCGGCTTGTTGGAAACCAGTGAGGCGGTATGCCCGTATGAACAAGGATGATGATGAAGATTGTTCTTTAGAGGACCCTTTGTTGTGGAGTAGAGAGCTTGAAAAGCACTCTTATGGGGAATTTTCTTTTGCTGTGGTTCAGGCTAATGAGGTAATTGAGGATAATAGTCAGGTTGAGACTGGCCCTGATGTCACTTTCGTCGGCGTTTATGATGGCCATGGTGGCCCTGATGCTTCTCGCTTTATCTGTGATCATCTTTTCAGGAATCTAATGAGTGAGTCTCTAACAAGGGTTGCCTCTTTGCCCCCCATTTTGGGAATGCTTTTGAGTTTTGACTGTGCTTTTATGTGTTCTTTTTTGGTCGATCTTCTTCTTCTTGATCCTCTGAGATTTGTTCTGAACTTTCTTGGATTCTTATGTTTGATTCTGAAATCTAACGTTTGTGACATGTAGTTGTTATTGCCTTATGATTCTTGTTTGGATTTCCTGTTCCATTAGAGATTGACTTTGTGAAATCTGTTGATCATATGTGTTCCACCTTTTTTTTTTTGCTTTCTTGGTGTGTGCTTGGATGGCGGGTTGTTTGGTCAACTCATTGTTCGAACTCAAAACTATGTGTCTCTCGTATCTCTACAATGGTACGATAACGTTTGCTTTAGTTATGAGTTGTGGATTCTATTGAAAAGCTTTCGGACTAACAGTCGTTTTCATTTCTAACTGATGTGAGACTATGTTTATGATCCCGATACTCAAAAATGTTGTTTGATCTATAAAACAAGTAGAATTTTCTCAGACAGTTCACAAAGATAAATTTAAGAGGAAGTGGAGGGAGGTGTAGAGAGATGGGGAACTCTCTAAAGTGTGTAAAAAGAGGGGGTTTTAGAGAGGTGGAAAAATAAGAGTAGTGAGAGAATGCATTGTAGTATGCAAGGAATAAGGATAGCCTAATGATTAAAAGGTGTAGTATTGTTTCTGTTTGATGAGATCTTGTTCAAACCGAGGGATATCGTTATTCTGAATCGTATAGTAAAAGACAAAAACATGTTGCAACAATTTTCTAAATTTAATATGTGTTGAAACTTTGAAAACCTCAGAAAAGATGTACATATCGAAGAGAATTGTTTTATAAACAATGATAAACGAGTTAAAGAATACCAAAATAGTAAGAAATGGCAGTTTATTGTTCCCATGCTTACAATTTTATTCTATTTTCATTTTAGCATCATATTTCCAGAACTTTTTAGGATTTCTAGCAACTTAGGTGGATTAGTACTGTTTTAAATGCTTGAATAAATTATTTTTTTTTCTCCATCCCGACTGTCAAACAGCAACAACATTGTACTATAGCTTTGCCTCATTCTTTGTATCGTAGGGCTTGCTCAAGAAAATGGAAACATTACTGAAGATATTCTTCGAAGTGCATTTTCTGCGACTGAGGAAGGGTTTCTTACGCTTGTTCGTCGGTCATGGGGAATAAAACCAACAATTGCAGCTATGGGATCTTGTTGCCTGGTGGGAGTTATCTGGAGAGGTACATTATACGTCGGTAACGTCGGTGATTCCCGGGCCGTTATTGGTTCTTTAAGTAGATCTAATAAGATAGTTGCAGAACAGTTGACAAGGGATCACAATGCAAGTATCGAGGAGGTTAGACAAGAACTTAGGTCCTTGCATCCTGATGACTCGCATATCGTTGTTATGAAGCATGGAGTCTGGCGTATTAAAGGCATAATTCAGGTATGGCATTACCGAAGACATGTTTAATATAATTGCTACGAAAACTTCTATGTGTTCAGAACTTGTCTGTTTTGGCTTTTGTTCTCGTATATTGTTGAACATGTAAAATAGTTTCAGGAGAATCTGATATATATTTTAAAATATCATAAAAGTGGGGACATGCATTCAAGACATTGAAACATGCGGCAACCTTAAATTACATTCCAGTTGCTAAACGTGAAAAGAGTGGAAAGGAATTCAGTTATAAAGGAGTAAAAAGAAAAATCAAAAGGAAATCATATAC
>NC_052359.1:68315725-68550441 GCF_009727055.1 Benincasa hispida | reverse complement strand
CCGCGTATTTGTTAATTCTGTTTGTGTGCTTCTTCTTTCAGTTTCTTTAAAGCGATTTAGCATGTTTGATGTCGCTGCTTGTAATTTTGAACCGAAATGAAAATTGTTAAAAGTTGTATATTTGCATACATTTGGATGGTAAATGGTTTTCTGGTGTGCCCCTTCCTGAATTTGTGTCCTTAATTTGGTTTCCAATCATTTTGTGAACTAGCATTCTGAGATTTGAGTCAATTCCACACCTTCGTATTGCATTTACATTCATTCATCTGCTTCATTTGGGTATATCAGGTTTCCAGATCAATAGGTGATGCATATTTAAAAAAACCAGAGTTTTCTCTCGATCCATCCTTTCCACGATTCCACCTCGCGGAGCCTCTTCGACGGCCTGTTCTTACTGCAGAACCATCATTAAGTACCAGAGTTCTACAACCTAATGACAAATTTTTCATATTTGCATCTGATGGCCTCTGGGAGCATCTAACAAACCAACAAGCTGTCGAGATTGTGTATAATAACCCAAGAGCAGTACGTTACGTTCTCGAGTACTTAAGTTTCTTCTGTATATGCTCATATCCTTGATCTGATAATTCCACCCTTTGTGACAAACTCAGGGAATTGCAAAAAGACTCGTTAAAACAGCCCTAACTGAGGCTGCAAGGAAGAGGGAGATGAGATACGATGATTTGAAGAAGCTTGAAAAGGGCATACGACGGTTTTTTCACGATGATATCACAGTTGTTGTCATCTTTCTGGACCATGAGTTGCAAGGGAAGAAGGCACGAGTACCAGAATTATCTGTTCGTGGCTTCACCGATACCGTGGGACCGTCAAATTTCAATGTTCTTCGAGGCATCGATGAGAATGGAAGGTCTGTTGGCTGAAGTTACAAGGTTTAACTTGATAGGATGAATCTGATTGTTAGAACACTCATATAGCAGCAGCTGTTACTTGGATTTGGATTTGGATTTGGGACTTTTTGAAACATTTGGTTGATTTATCAGCTTCTTCTATGTTCTTTTTGCTCAAATTCCTTTTATACAGAAAGTTTGAGGTTCTTTGTCTTTGCTTTCTGATTTGCTCATTTTATGGTCATAACTCTTATAACAAAAGCTGGGGATTCATTTTGATTTGAATATGGAGCTTTTTTGCTTCAGAAGTTGGAATAAATTTATTGGCTTTGGGATTTCAGCTTTGTTGATAATGGTTGTAAATTTGAGTTTAATTTGCCATCTTTCTGAATGTTTGATGATATTTTTCTTTGTTTTACAGGATTTCTTAAAACTCAAGATATTATTATCTACTTGTATGGTACAAGTGGGATTTTTATACTGGAGTAAAAACATAATATAATATAATTAATAAATATTAATAATTAATAATTATTTATAAATATTTTTTAAGTAATTGTCAAATGTGAATATATAGACTTAATAAATTTTAATTAGTACATTTATTAGTTATTAATATTCTAATTAATTTATACTTGTTTTAATTATTGTTAAAATTGAATTGTTTAATTATCGATATTACGTTAATCAATGTCTAATTTTTATTTTTATTTTTATCAAATAATTGATTAATTAATATAAAAATTAATAATATATATTAAATAATATTGATTTTAAATTATGCTTACATCAAAATTTGTCCTCTTTAAATTAATTAATTAGAATTTTCACCAACTAAAGTCAAATTTTATATTAAAATATATTTTTTAATTAATTAAAAAATTAAAAAATTATTAATGCTATTTAAAATTTGATATGAAACTATTTAATTTGATTTTCATATGCAATATTGGTAAAACAAGCACATACATTTATCTCTCTAACATTATTATTGTGAATATCCAAATACAAACATTAATTGTTGCATATATTTAAATCTCATAGGTTTAATATCGGTACTTATGTAACAATATCTACAATCTAAGGAAATCTTTATTGACCTTTCATTTACAATAATGAATAGATGGATTTTTATGTCTAGGCATTGTAAAGAGTTACTCTAATAAGAATCCACAGATGTTTTGATCAATAATATATTTATATAACAGTTGAGTCAGACTCGTTTTTACCCTTATAAATAACCTAATAAAAAGAGAGGGGAAAGGTGATGAAGAGAGAGAAAGCATGGAGGAAATAAAAGCCATCTATACAAATTGTAATATAAAATTAAACAGTGGGTTCGGTTTCTTTTCCCTCCTAAACTTTATGACAAATGTATAATGATTAAGCAATTGCCAATTTGAACCTTAATTGACTAAAGCTTACTTCCACGTTATTGAAGTGGGAAAAAAATAAAATAAAATAAAATAAAAACTAATTAAGTTAATCTTATTGATAATTGATAAGTGGGCTGATCAAATGTGTAATGTTCTGGTTCTTTTCAAGATGTCAACTAAAGTGGGAAGTTCAATAATTTCTTAAAACTTTCATATAAAGATTTATTTTTGTTTTTAAAATGTAAAAGTTGACTTACGTCTAACATGATAATTTCTTTTAAAAAATTTCCAACTCAATCAAATCCAAATCAGTGATAATGAGCTTCTCTACGCAACGGTAAAAAAATCGAACCTTGAATGCTATTCGCTTGCTTCCATGTTCAATGTTCCAGCAGCAAAACAAAAGAAGGAAAAAAAAGGGCATAATGAAATAACCAAGAGAACAAAGAATGGTGAACCAAAAAAGAAAAAGAAAAAGAAAAAGAAAGAAAAAGGAAAATAAGCAACCACTTGACAGAAAGCTCTGCCATCTGTAGAACAACATGTGTATAGTATAAGTTCCCTTTCCAACTTTGCTTCAAATAAATCAGAAGCATTTCCTGTGGACGATTGATGGCCCAGATTCATCATATTCTGCCTTAGCAATCCACATCTGCGTTGGATCAGACAAGGTCGTGTAAACCAGTCAAGAATTTTGATCTACCATCATCTAGAATTATTTATTGTACGGACATTGAGAATAAGATCAAAGCCTAAGAAACTCCAGATACTTCAATTTGGCTAACGTGTCGGATATGTAGACACTCCAATAGTTAGTAAACATATGTTAGATACTAGTTGTACAGAGTGAATACGAGCTTGATGCTTTAAGGCATATATACGTTGATTACTTGTTAGGCATAGTAAATAAGTATAAATAGCAATCTAGGCACAAACATTAAGATCAAAACACACACCTAAGAAGCATGATCCTTCCATTTGGATAACGTGTCAGATATTTAGATACTCCAATAGTTATTGGATATTTGTTAGCATAATAAATGTGTTAGATACTACTAGTCTGACATTTATTAAGTCATTGATTACTTGTTAGGCATAATAAATAAGTATAAATAGTAATTTAGGACAAAAATAATAAATTTTGAAAGTAAAATACATCCAACTTTTTTTTTTTCTAAAGTATATAAATGCATAAAGTTATTGGCTTTAAATTTCCTTATAAAATTAAATGAGTAAATGAGTTCTTGTTGTGTTTGTGACCTATATTTTGAGAAAGTGATGTGTCATCGTGTCTATATCAGGTCCCATGTCGATAGTATAACCATCCTTCTTAGAACACGTAACTTAACTTTGATCAATAACATGCTGATAAGAGCAATTATAACGTTAAGTCTCCGAGTAGATGATATATGAAAAAATTTTGATGTATAGAAATGATGTTTACCTGTTGGAAAGTGCTGAGGGAAGCTAAAATGGAGCCTCCAATCCAGACACTGTACTTTCTTTCAGGTGGTGCTACCACTTTGATCTTCATGCTACTAGGAGCCAATGCAGTGATCTCCTTGCTCATCCTGTCAGCAATGCCAGGGAACATGGTGGAACCACCACTGAGGACAATGTTACCATAGAGATCCTTTCTAATATCGACATCACATTTCATTATTGAATTGTATGTGGTTTCATGAATACCAGCTGCTTCCATTCCTATCATGGATGGCTGGAAGAGGACTTCAGGGCATCGGAATCTTTCAGCACCAATGGTGATCACCTGTCCATCTGGTAGTTCATAGCTCTTCTCCACTGAAGAGCTGGTTTTTGATGTCTCTAGCTCTTGCTCGAAGTCCAGTGCTATGTAAGCTAATTTCTCCTTCATATCTCTCACAATTTCACGCTCGGCGGTGGTGGTGAAAGAGTAACCACGTTCAGTTAGGATTTTCATTAGAGCATCTGTAAGATCACGGCCAGCCAGGTCTAGACGGAGGATGGCATGTGGGAGAGCATACCCTTCGTAGATTGGAACTGTGTGGCTGACACCATCACCGGAATCCAAAACGATCCCTACAAGTTCAAAACAACCCACGATATACATACATCAACATCAAAAGCAAGGCACCAACAAAATAAAATAAAATATATCAAACAACATGATTGCTAACACTATAGAAGATAGAAAAAATACATGTACTTTGATATCAGGAGAGGAACTTTTTACATCAATTGACCAGCTCCTTGGACAATGAAACTTAATCTGATAAAGTTTACTTGTGTTTGTGAGTGAAGGGAATGGAATAAAAGGGGTTATTCATTATGAAAAGTTGAGTATGATCATGTTAAGGTAAACTGAATCAGAAAACTATACAAGGTCGTTTCTTTATAAACATCTTTTAGTTTCATCCATCTCCTTAATAAACAAGAAAGGATACAAAACAAATAGAAAAAGGTAATAGATTTGTTTACCGGTTGTGCGACCACTGGCATAAAGGGAAAGGACGGCCTGGATAGCAACATACATAGCGGGGGTGTTGAAAGTCTCGAACATAATTTGGGTCATTTTCTCTCTATTCGCCTTGGGATTCAAGGGTGCTTCGGTGAGCAGAACTGGATGCTCTTCTGGAGCAACTCGAAGCTCGTTGTAGAAAGTGTGATGCCAAATTTTCTCCATATCATCCCAATTGCTGACGATACCATGCTCAATGGGATATTTTAAAGTCAAAATACCTCTCTTCGATTGAGCTTCATCACCAACATAGGCATCCTTTTGGCCCATACCGACCATAACACCGGTGTGTCTGGGGCGACCAACGATACTAGGGAATACAGCTCTTGGAGCATCGTCTCCAGCAAAGCCAGCCTACAGATAGTCGTGTCAGCAATTGTTGCAAAATATAAATTTTAACGCTAATAAAAAAAGGCGATTACAGAAGAAAAAAATCCGAAACAAGTTGTAACTGTAACGTGATGTTCATGGATGTCGGATCAATATACCTTGACCATTCCTGTTCCATTATCACAAACGAGAGGCTGAATATCCTCGGAATCTGCCATTGTGAATCGTCTGCATCAAAAAGTCGCAAATTATTGATAAAATTCAGATTAAAATTACTGATCATAATCTTCAGATCGATCCCTCGATATGAAAAATAAAGATTCCTAGAATTCTTACACGTAGAAAGCAATACATTGTAAAATGTTAACAGACGCTGCATTGATGCTGCTCCGATAAACAAGAAAAAACGTAACATAACACTAAAACTACGCAATTTTGGCTGCAAATTTCCAACGCCTGATCCAATTGAACGCATCCGCTCAAGAGAAAGAAAACCAAAAAATGTAAACTAGAACGAATCATCGGAAAATTTTTGTTCAATCATCATTCGCGAGCTGATATTGATCACGTAACCCAAATAACAAATAATCAAATCTAAACACAGTGAAAATTAAAAGGACATGATCAACATACAAAAAAAAAAAAAACTCGATCGCCATTTCTGAGCTGATATGAATCACAGAATCCACCAGGCATTTCCAAATAATAAGGATAATAACAAAAAATCTAATCCAAACACAATGCGAAAATAAAAAAAATGACATGATCGACGCAATTCATTATACAATAAACGAATCAGCGAATCACCACCAACAAAATTTCTCGATCATCATTTTTTAACTGATATATTAATCACAGAACCATAAACATTTCCAAAAAAAAAAAAAAAAAAAAGACAATCTAATCTAACACAATGCTGAAACAAAAAACTGAGACGATAAACACAATTCAACATATAATAAATGAATCACCGCAAAATTTTTGCTCGATCATCATTTCTAAGCTGATATTGGTCACAGAATCCATCGGCATTGCCAAATAACAAAAAGAAAACTCAATTCAAACACAATGCGGAAAGAAAAACAGGTATGATCATCAACGTAAATCGACGTACAATGACAGGAAAGCAAGATCAAACAGTTGCGTACGTCCTCCTCGTAGAAAATCAAAATCAAAACAAAAATAAAAACGGAAGAAATGATTACTGATAGATAATACCTTTGAAATCAAGAAAGCTTCGTGTTCTTGAAACTGTCGAGGTGGTGGCAATGGCAATGGCAACGGCAATGGACTGAGTCTCGAATGGAAAGAACGATAGAAAAGAGAGAAACTACCCGCCCCCCTCCCTCGCTTTCTTGTTTTTAAAAAGGAATGCGAAAAAGCAAATCAACCCCCATCATTACCTTTCCGCAAATCCTGACCGTCTATTTGGAATCTGTGATCTACGGTCTTTATGCACGCGTCACATTCTCGTTGGATCCAGCTGTCTAACTTTTCGGTCTTCGCCTTCTCCTGGACCGTTATGCCCTTCACATCGGACGATCCTCTCCTCTCGTTGACCAGGGCTACATTCGGAATTTAATCAATTCGTTATTAACTTATTACATTTCTTAATTTTCTTGCCATTTATTTATTAAATTGGCTCTGAATTAAAATATTACACATTTCAGCTCGAATGTTTGTAATTATTTTTACACTTTTTCTCAATAACAATAATTATTAAAATATCGCATAACCCAAATAACAAAAATTTTCGATTTAATTTTTTATATTTTAATATTCTGAATGGAGTTGATTAATTGATGTTAAACTAATATGACTAAATATTTAATGAATTGGTGTAAATTTAAAGGAAGTCTAGAAAAAATTATGGTTCTTCCTCTAAATTTATAAGGAGTATAAATTTCAAGTTTTATTTATTTTTTTTTTTTAAAAAAAAAACCTTTCTTCCTTTCTAAAATTCAACCAATTTATTATCATCAATCAAATTTAATATTCACCAACAATGTAAGAGATTAAAGTGAAAAATATTAATGCATTAGAGATTTAATCAAAACTTTTAAAACAATTAGGTCTAAAATTGAAAAAGAAATACTCAAACATTTGATACTAAAATATATATTTAGCTAATTATTAATTTTTGGATATGCCAACTTAAGCATAAATATCAAAATGTCCGTTCAAATCTCTCCACCCAACATTTTTTAACTCATATAATAATAATAATAATAATAATAACCCCTAAAAATAATTGCAATTATCTAGATTTAAATCCAAGAGTTAAAATCTCAATTCAGCATGAAGTGGAACACTTTTTTTTTTTTTTTTTTCATGGATCATCGACATTCATACTTGAACCAAAAAAAGGGGGAAAAAAGGTGGGAATATTATAGAAGTTGAATTTGCATTTTATATTTAATAGAGTTAGTTAATTTCAAGTTGAATTTTTTTCATCAAAATATTAAAATTTTAATCGATGGAGTTATTATTATTTTTTTTTAATTTCAACCACACAGAAGTGTGAGAAAATTCAAACTTCTGATATCTTAGTTGAAGATGAATATTAATTAGTTGAACTATGTTCTAGTTAAATTATTATTTAACCATCAATCAATAAATCATTATAGATTATTTAAATAAAGCATCCAAGGCCTAATCGACCCTAAAATCAATAACGTAAAAGATTTAATTGTCTGCCAACAAGATAATACTCAAAAGCAATTACATCTTTTAATGAAAAATAATAATATAAGATATTTTGGGCCCGTTTAGATAAAAAAATATATATATATTTTTTAAAAAATTCATTTTTATTGAAATACTTTTGATAAAAATGTATTAAAATATATTTGAAAAACTATTTTGAGTGATTGTCAAACAATTCAATTTCTTCGAAAATAACTTATTTTTAAAATTGAACATTTTGAAAATATAATCCAAATATACCCTCCTTATCTTAAAATTTGGAGAGCAATTAAGTATTTGTTTTGATTAAAATAATCATAATAATGAATTATTTGTATTTTTTTTTAAATAATGAAACATACCACATGAAAATAAAAATAAATGAACATGAAAAGTCACTCCCTCAAGAGCCACCATTAGATTGAACAACAACAAGCCCATCTAATCTCAACGTTACAAAAAAAAAAAAAAAAAAAAATGTTTGGGGGAGATTTAAGCATTTGCTTGTTTATTATACACTAGATTTTATCGCACGTGTCTTGCCCATGATATTTTCAATTTATTTTATCAAGTTAATAATATTAAATTGTTTATACTTACAATAGTATAATTTATTTATAACCATTTTTGCCAAACAATACAACTTCACAGTGCATATAAAATATTTAAAAAAAGAAATATATAGATAACTCTTTATCGTGTTTGTAGTATAAGAAAAAATTTGCAAAGTTATTTAACTTTCCTAATTGATTATAATTGAAGATGATTCATAAATTTTATTTTGAAGATTCATAAATTTTATTTTGAAGTTTCATAAATTAATTGCAAAAAAGTTCCTATATTCTAATTTTTCTATAAAATAAAAACCCTCACTAATTAAAGGTGATCGAGATATTACCTACATTTATTTTAGAATAATTTGAGATTTTTTTATACAAATTTATAAATGTATCTAAATCTTCGGTTTTAACTTCTTTAAGGGTTTTTTTTAATAAAAAAAAATTAACTTTTGAAATTATGTACACATGCACAAACAATATTATTTAAAATTTATGAATGCATTTGATGGTATATATTCAAATAAAGTACATTTCAAGGTATATTCAAATTAAAAAAATAAATAAAGACAATATATTAATATTGATATGCTATTAAGTTTTTATATTAAAATGAATGATATCAGGCAACTCTTTGCATACTTAATTTTATGACTTTATTTTAATATATTTTCATAACTTTATATGTATGTCTATTTTTTAAAATATTGTACATTGTTTTCTTTTAATTCTCTTCACTAAATTTTTCATATTCACTTGAACATAAAAAACAAACTTTAAAAACATATAATTAAACAAAATAAAATAAAATTGAAAACTAAATTTTATAAACAATCGTAAACAAAATAATAATAATAATAATAATAATAAACAAATAAATAAATCAACACTTCCTCATTCATCATTTGATAGGACATCATTTGTTATAAACGAAGTTATCGCGATTGGTGGTTATTGTCCCAGCATCAACGTGCATAAGGCTTTTGGTATGCTGTATGCATTCTGATAAAGAATTTATTGTCCATATGGTTGAAAAAGTACAAAAAAAGTTATAGTACGTATTTCATTCATTTGAATAAAACGAGAGGAAGGAATAAGAATAAAAAAGAATTATACAACAATATACAGATCTTGTGTTATGTTAGAGAGCATTAACACACACTAAATGTATAAGATTTTCGAGAAAATAACACAAATGAGAGAATATATTGACAAACACAAATCTTTTCTTTTTGTAGAAAACAATTGAGATGAGAGCTTTTTATAGTATTAGAAGTAGAGATTGTTACAAAAATTCTTGGAAGTCCAAAACTTTTGACATTCTATAATACATTATAAATTCATATATTAAAATAAACAAGCAACTTTTTATATTAAAATGTTTAATGTTATAATAAATTAATGAGAAATATTTTTTAAGACATACTTTATTTTTTTTTTAATTTTTTTTTAAGTTAACCCTAACATGAGAAATAAAAGGGAAGAATAGATGTTAACTTAGATATTTTTAAAATATACGAAAGTAGAATTGTCTAAAAAATTTTATTCCTACGTTCGTACTTTTTTTTATATATATATATATATATATAAGAGGTTATATGTCAAACTACAAGATTGTTAATCTCACATGCTAAATAAACTCAAATACATAAAACTCTAGTTTTGTATTCTATGAATGTATATGCATGGTCTTTTTTCCAAATATAAATGCACAGATAGAAAAATTTATGTATACAAATTATTATATTTTTGGATGATTAAAAACATAATTACATATTTCTTATATTAAAAAAAGACAGTAATAGATATTTATAAGACTTAGATTTAGATACCTATATGTATTATTAATAGACAATGATATTCCATACTATTCAAAAATATTTTAACTAATTTTACCATTTAAAATAATTAGTAAACAAACCTATTAAAAGTGTCAGACTACAAATATTCTCAAGACTAATTTTGATTCGCCCAATTAAGTACTTGAGTAAAAAAGTATCTTTTTTTCTAAAATAATATTAGAAAGGAATAGTAAATGATTGTAATTTTAAATTAATTTGTTTAATAAGTAAAAATATACCTTTTTTCTTTTGTTCATAAATTAATAAATTAAAAATACGAACTCCTAATTTCGTTGTTTCTTAACTGTAAATCTCGCATCTGCCCTTATTTGCAAAGAAAGCCGAAAACCTAGGACAACTTGTTATTGCTAAGAAAGTAAAGGAATCTTTATTATTATTATTATTTTCCTTAAAAAAATGACCCTACTAAAAAGGTTATCTTTAACTTTCTTTTTTCTTTTTTTTTTAAAAAATATTGATTTGTTAATAAATTTAGTTGCTTTGTATAATCGTCGTACTATTTTTTTTTTAAAAAAAACGAATTATTCTTTGAAAACGAGTAGGGCCAAAATGCAAATAAAAATTGTGGGTGGGAAATGTGTTAAAAGAAAGATTCGGACTAAGATTTTAATTTATATTAATGATTTGGTTATTTAGTAAGATTAGCTAAAACAAACGTAATTTAAATGACATATAATATATATTAGTGGCTAAGAAAATTGTATTCAAATCTTTCTAACTGTTATGGTTCCAAAAAAATAAAAATTATAGGTCTAGTGTTGCAGTGTACATAGACATTGCAACTTAAGGTAAACTAGATATAGTTGGCTCATTAATTTGTTAAATTACATTTTTAATTTGTGGGGTTTATAAATTAAAGTCTAACAAGCTTCTTGGTTTTTAAAAGATGAAACTTATGAATAAAAAATCATTCTTTCTTATCACGGTTTACACATCCCTTGAAAAAACATTTGAACCTTAAGTTAATTTAAAAAAAAAAAAAACTACTTTTGGAAACGAGAGATTTTCAAAAATAAAAAATAAACGAAATTATTTACATAAAATAGCAAATTTTTAATATTCTTTGATAGAGGTTTATAGAAGTCTATCAATGTCTAATTCTATCACCAATAAACCTGATAGAAACGGATAGAAGTCTATAAATGTTTATCGGTGATAGAAATTGATAGAAGTTTATAACTGATAGACACTGATAGAAGTCTATCAATATCTATCAGTGTTTTTTTTCTTTCTATTTTTGTACGTAGTTTGACCTTTTTTCTATAGGTGGAAATTTCATTTTAAAAATTTAATATTATTATTAATTTTCCTTTTTTACTTTTTAAAATCTGAATTGAACTTCAAAACTACAATAAAACGAGGAAGTTTTAAGTAAAAATATTTATCATTTTTTTTAATCAAATGCTTATCAAATAGAATCTCAAAAAAGCTTATGTTTATTAATTTTTTGTACCTTAAAATTTTTAATTAGGTTTCTAAATTTTTAATTATATATCTAATAATATGCAAATGCGTTTTTTTCTTTTTTTTTTTTTTGTTATTTTTTTTACATAATTTAATATTTTTTCTATCTGTGAAAATTTATTTTTAAAAACTTTATATTATTATTAATTTTCTTTTTTAACTTTTCAAAACTCGACTTGAATTTCAAAACTACAATAAAACAAGGAAATTCTAAGTAAAAATATTTATCAACTTATTTTTTTAAAAATCAAATAGTTATCGAATAGAATCTAAAAAAACTTTATAAGTTTATGTTTATTAAATTTTTGCACCTTAAATTTTTTAATTAGGTTTCTAAATTTTTAATTACGTGTCTAATGATATACATGAGTTGTTCAAAGTAATTGTTATAATACCTAACGCTCCATTTGGTAATCATTCATTTTTTTATGTTTGATTTTTGAAAATTAAGCCTAATTACTATTTTTTAAGTACAATAATTGAGTTATCAGTCAAATTCCAAGAATAAAAATAAGTTTTTAAAAGTTATTTTTTTAATTTTCAAATTTTAGCTTGATTTTTTAAACAAAAACAAATGATTACCAAATGGATCATAAATGATATTTTTTAAAAAAAAAACAATAAAATCAAATGAGGAAAATAGTGAAAGCATATGAAACTGCTTTATTTTTAACAAGTTTTCAAATAAAAACTTATTTGAAAAGTAAAATTGTAACATATTTGCGAGTTTAATGATAGGATTGCAATATTTGCCTAGGGCAAGTTGATAAAATTAAAAGTTTAAGATGAAAGTAGGTTCAATTTAACAAAAATAAGGTAAAAGATAGTTTTTTAGTATTTTTTTTTAAAATAAAGATATGAGAGCCTTTAATTTCATGGAAGTTTGACTAAAATAGTTTCACTTTTATTATGGTCAAGTATGGCAGCGCTTAATTTTGTGGGCCTTTCCCTTCCCAAGATTGGGTGTTGGGAAGCGGTCAGGTTAGTTGGATCTCCGTTGTTCGATTTGCCTAGGGAACTTTTGTCATTCAAAAATAGGAGATTTTCAAAAAAAAAAAATTTAAAAAAATTATTCACACAAAATAGTAAAATGTAATTTTTTTTTTTTAATTGATATCGATAAAAGTTATTGATAGATATCGATAAAAAACTATCATGGATACTATGTGATAGATGCTGATAAAAGTCTATCAGTGTATTTTTTTTTGCATAAATAGTTTGACTTTTTTTTTATTTGTGAAAATTTTCCTTAAAAATAATAATAATGATTTTTTTTTTTTTTTTTAAAAATACCTATATTCTATCACAAGTTGTTGTAATATCATCTTCACAATTCATACATTTTTAGAACTACCGCTTCAATGATGTTTAGGACAATGTTATATTCGAGTTTTAATTGTTATTTCAGATTGACACCACACTATTTCAAACTCCAAATTTAATTCAATTTGATGATTTTTTTATTCCAATGGTATTTTTTTTCATACATTTATATGAAGGTCAAGGATAATATTACGATTTTTTTAAAAAAATATATAGGCATTTCTCTCTCTCTTTTTTTAAATGATTGATCAGTTGGTTTTAGATGAGTGGATGACTATTATTTTCACTATCATTAAAAAAAACACACCGAATGTGAAAACAAAAGAGAAAATATTGTATGGAGGGCCAAATGTTCTAATTGAGTTCTACATTCATTGAAGTGGAAAAAATACAAATATTTATAAGAAACTATGTTGATGCATTATCTTTAAATTGTTACCACCAACCTAAAAAATCTCACTTAATCAATCCACTAAATCATTATGCCACTATCCTCCAATTTAGGAGGCACCACCCTAAATAAAAATCATTAACTTCAATTAAAGAAAAAATTAATTTAATTTAAAATTTGCAAAATAAGTTTGTACTAATTTTTAACACACAAGTCTTTTGAGCGATCATGTATATACTATGTGGAACAATAGTATTTTAATAATAGTTATTTTTGACCATTTTTTAGGCCAACGTTAATCAAAAAAAGAAAATTACTATCTAACCTCTTCATCGAGAATGATTGAGAGAATACTATATGAAAAAGAAAAAAAAAACTTTCCAAATCAAAGAATGACCTCGAGAGGATGCCAAAGTCGTAAAGGTATTAGCAACTTTGTTCTCCTATTGAGGAGCATGACAAAAGTAAAGAGCATTAACAGACTTCCCACAAAAATAATATGCTTGATAAATATCATAATAATTACAACAATCTAACCATCTTCATCAACAATGATGGAGATAATACTATCTAGAAAAATAATCATTCCAAATCAAAGAATGACCGACCTTGAGAAAATGCCAAAGTCGTAAATGCACAAGCAACTTTGTTTTCTTCTCGAGAATCATAACAAAAACAAAGGACATTAACAAACTTGCCCACAAAAATAATATGTTCGATAAAGATTAGAATATCAGAGAGAGGTGAAGCCACCCTATTAATGAGATTGATGACCTCTAGAGAATCAAAATCAACCTCCAATGGCAAATTGGACCTTCGCCATGTTGGATATATATATATATATATATATAGTGAAAGAAAGTGAAACAAATGAATATTGAAACATAAAATTGGATTTAATTGTGTAAATTAAATTTATTGTTTAGAAACTTTCAAATTGGATTGAAACTTCATATGAAAATGATGTTTCATGTACAAATTTAACATATATGAAAGTTAAATTTATAGTTACTTCAATTTGTATGAGTTATGTTTGATTTTTTTCAAGTAACAACTCATTTGAGTTAAAATAGACAAATGTTTCAATTTTTGTATTTATTCGATTTTATTTTGTATTTTAGAGAGTTACTAAGTTGCTAGTGTTGGAGTTAGCAGGCATTTAGCGGAAGCAAACAAGATTATTAAGCACTCTAATTCATCAATTTAAGCAATTAAGAAAGCATGTTCATAAGAATAGAAAAGAGGATTTCCGATATACCTTTGTAGAAGTCCTTTAATCCACGAAATCAACTTCAAACTTGACTTCAAAAGCTTGTGAACCACCAATGAATTATCCTTACTATTCTTTTAGACCTTAGATTGAATTGTGGAATTCAAAATAAGTTGGAATTTAGAGAATTTGAAGGAAAAGTCACTGATTTTTCCTCGCAAGTTGAAGAACACTTCTTCAACAAAATCTCACTAGAAATTTCTTTGCATGTCTCTTGCCATCAAACTTCACAAGAAGTTGACACAACATACTTGCAATTGGAAGTGGATTATGAGTGGAATTGTGCCAAAAATTGGAAAAATCCACTAATGGTTTTTAAAATTGATTTTCAATTGAAAAAAAAAATTCTTTTCATTTTGAAAACTAATTTTCAATATTAATTCTATACTTAATATGAAATTTTATTAATTTTATTAAAAATTAATTCAATAATTAATTTTTTTAAATAAAATTAATTAAAAATTTAATTAATTATATTAATTTAATATCAAATACTAAATTAATTGAACATCAATTCCTCAATCATGAATCTTTATTCATATAATATTTAAATCAAATTTAAATACTATCCAATTTTCCAATTTCGTTTAATTCGTCAATTAAACGTATAATTATATCATATATAATTACTGATTCCCTCAATTTGAATTTGAACGTTTCAAATTCTGTCATCACTCTATTATAAGGTTTAATATGCTCGTGAGCGAGTAAGGGGACCTAATAGACTTTTAGATCATGGGTTCCAACGATCCAAGATTAACCGTTTAAACTTTTTAACCCGGTCAACCAACATTCGTTAAATACTGAGTCACTCCAATAAAGTCCAGTAGTTGCACTCCCTTCACTGTAGATATATTTCTTCCATTCGATATAACCATAATCATTAAGTCGACCCTTCACAGGTTGTTTATAATGACGGCTGGGTCAAAAGTTGTTTTACCTCCGAGATTACATCTTATTCCTTAAGTCCCACTAATCCTCTAATGAATAATTGGTTTGTGATCCAATCACTAAATTGAGTCCCTCTCGGGTCAATGAGAGAGTGAGGTCTCTTGTTCAAGACCCAAAATCAACACTTAAGGGAACAACCTCTCTACTATCCCTACAAGATGGTAGAAGCGAATTCCATCTTGCACCCTATGTCCCCAGCTATCTACCTAATCTTACCCCTGAAATGGAAGGCTTATTGAGCTAGCGCTGTTGAGCCAACCCTCACCTATGAAAATCTAAGGATAATCATGAATAAACAGGAGTTCATAGTTAGCTCACGATTAAGGTCAAGTTACCTAGGTCATCACTTTGAAATAGTCGATCTTAAACAATAAACAATGTTATAAAGTAAGAGTGACTAATTTCTTGGTCCGATCTTATACAAACTTTTTTCATAGGACGCTCTCACTCACGTGTCTCCACATGAACGAATTAGGATCACTTCGTTTGTAGCACTTCACAAAAATTGTAACATCTACAAAGTGGGCCACATCCAATAATGTTCTCAGAATAAGGTACCTAGCCTTATCTGTATACTATAGACCATTTTGGCTATTTACTCGAAATTGATCCACTCTTATGTCTCCATATAAAGTTTAAGTATTCATGTAATAACCATGAATCTTAGTTTATTAGATTTAGGTTATTTCTAAAACGAAATGAGTAATTCAAACATTCAATAACAACTTTATTAAATCAAACTTCAATAATATCTATATTAATTAACAGAATAAGTTTATTGTTTACAAACCACGAGTTTTAGGACATAAAATCTAACAAACTCGCATTTGGACTAAAACTTCAGTGGTTACACACATTTGTACACATAATGTTGAGTTTTTTTAGTTTTTAGAGAGAAATACAATAAACTAGGGCATCACATACCCACCGTTTATCTTTACTAGGTATCATATACCTTTGGGTTTTCCTCCCATTTGCCCTAGATTATACAACTCGTAGTCCTAGACTCACTGGGTGACCATCATACACTTTTGTCGAGAGGACCCCCGTAAACACATCAATATACAATATACTTCTAATTATTTAACAAGTAGGGAATGCATCTCATACGTTCCACTTCTTGATTCTCGATGTCGTTACTAAGTATTGGTTACTGAAGTTTCTACTAAACTTATGTTATGGCTAGGCTGTTATACAACCTTCCCACTACATCGAGGCACTCTCAACTCTTTGAGAAAGATGCATCTGACTAGTCTTAACAACTCTTGTTTCAGGGTCATCTGAATCAATATCTCTTGTTGATTTTCTATAACTACTATGGAAACTTGATACAATAATTTATGATCTCTTATGTATTCTTCTTCAAGTAAAGTAACATTCTTCGATCCAAACTATGCTATGAGAATAAGAGTTGGATTCATAGCATAGGAGAGGATGGAGAATCTTAGATGAGTTCAACGCATAGTAGATGCATTCAAAGGGAAATTTTGGACAAACTTTGAATGTTTAGGGGACGTTGGAAGCTATGCTATGAGTCTTAGGAACTATGCTACGAACAAAGAAGACTAAGCAATAAAAGCATGATGGGCGCATAGGGTATACAAGGGAGATATTTTGGCTAATTGTTGTACAATATAGTGAAGGAAATCGAACTCGAGATTTCCATGAGCAGTGGAAATAAGATCATTCCAAATTACAATCATGTATGAACATTACAAATTACAGTCGTATAGAAACATATAGTTATGCAATGTATATAGAAATTACAGCTTGAACAACAAATGAACAAGGAGAAAACTCTACGAACATTTGTCGATTCGTCTCCACGTTCCTTGCTCACGAACGCTTGAACAACACCAACCTCAAACGCTCGAACAACAGGACTGCACTGCAGCACAAACACCACGTATTCATCCTCTGCGATCACCTCGGTCACGAACTCCTCCGCAACATGAACGACCTCCACAGAATCTCGAAGGTGTCGAGTTGAGTATGACACCACTAAGAAGACTACCTTGGTATTCTCGGTGTGAGAATCCAGAGGGTGGGTTTTGTTCGGACTTGGTATGAGGCAGATGAAGGAGGAAAGAACAATCGTGTACACGATTGGGCAAGTGGGAGAAGACAGAGACCTATCGTATAGGTCGATGCCCAATCATTTAGCTAAAGCTAAATGATCTTCTAGCAAAAGCTAAGCGATCGTTTAGCTCAATGTCTGTCGCCTACAGATACTACATGATCGTTTACTTTGGGCAAGCTGTCGCTTAATAAATACAGCACGATCGTTTTGCTCGCCCAAGCTGTCGTTTAATAAATCTATATTTACTTGACAACCACCGTGAGTTTTCTTTTTGCGAGAGAAAAACTCAAAATCAATTTTGTGTAAAAAATTACTAAAATTAGGAAAACAATTTTCCTTTTAACTCAAAGTTACCATGAATCACCAATAACCACCCACTCAATTGATTATTAAAGAAAAAGAATTAATTATCCAATAATTAATATTATTATAAATATAAATGATAACCAACTTATCATACTATATTTATAACCTATAGTTTTAATATTTCATCTCGTGAAACATATAAACTATAGTTTTTTTTTCTATTCCATGGTACTTAATGTAAATCTCATTTACATCAATCCTCCACTAGACGTATCTCATACATCAAACCGATTATATCATAATAATCAAAATTCCTCTTATTAATTTGAACATTTCAAATCAACACCAAGAATTGATCCTCAACTGAATCCATTGAGCTACCAAGGGGACCTTATGGACCTGTAGACCGACAGCTGAACTCTCCTTACCACAGATATATTATGTGTCCATCTTAACCAATCAGAACTATGACAACCCTTCACAGATCACTCGTAAGTATAGTTGGGCTAATAACCGTTATGCCCCTGTAGACAAGTCTCCAAAAGGTAGGCATGTTAAGTTGGCAATCTGGTCACTCTCACCCATACTAATCAAAGGACATGTAACGCCCCAGGCCCAGGATTCAGAATTCGGATTCGACCCCTAATGGCCCCGGAATTCCCCTACGTTTTGGCTATGTCATCCTCCCTTCTTCCTCCTCTTAACTTTGGAGTTCTTATGATTGAGCCATCGAAAAGGAAGGTGCACCTTGTTGGTATAGGTAGAACTTTCAATTCTTTTAAGCCTTTCTTAACCATACTTTCATGTCCTTAGGATCCCTCTCATTCGGATGTGATACCGGTTCATTCATGTACCCCCTTTTTGAACTCGGGTCGTTACAGGACCGCCTTGAAAGACAGGAGTTCCCAAAACACTTAGGATTGAGGTCGTGTCACCTATAGTCGTTTAGGTGAGATGCAAGTCTCTAGTATCAAAGGCGTTATATACAGAGTCTAGTCATCTCGTGGTTTAGGTCTTATACAAACTCTTTGTATAGGACACCCTCGTTCGCACGTCTCCATATGAATGGTCGGGATCTACCATCTGTAGTAGTTTACAGCACTTCCAAACCTCTACAAAGCTGGCCGTATCCGTAGTGTCACCAAGATCAGGTATCCCACCTTAATCCTTATACTACAAACTTATTTAGGTTATCACTTAAGGCATGATCTATTTGTATATCACATATACATGCTTAAGTTCACATAAGATAACCAATAAGCTTTGTTTATTGGATATGAGTAAATGCCATAATTAAATAACACTTATTTTATTCATTAAACAATGTGTATCTTTACAAAACAACGAGACTCCGGGAGAATTAGGACACCAATCCCAACAATCTCCCACTTGTCCTAATGACTCGGGAAACTAATGTACAATATACAATAAACTAGGGCATACCCCAGTATCATCTCCCACTTGCCCTAGACAAGATGTTGCATGTCCCCTAGACCCAAACTCTCCAGGTGACCCTCAAACACTTTAGCCGTGAGGGCCTTTGTAAAGGGATCAACAATGTTGTGCTTCAATGCGATCTTTGTGACTATCACATCACCGCGATGCACAATCTTCCTGATCAGGTGATATTTTCGTTCTATGTGCTTACCCCGATGATGACTCCGAGGCTCATTTGAATTTGCCATAGCCCCGCTGTTATCACAATACAGTGTGATAGGCAAATCCATATTTGGAACAACTTCTAAATCTAAAAGGAACTTCCTCAGCCAAATAGCCTTCTTAGCTGCTTCACAAGCCACTACATATATGGCTTCCATAGTGGAGCCCGTGATGCATCCTTTCTTGATGCTTCACTAGACTACAACCCCTCCATTTAGAGTAAACACTGACCCCGATGTCGATTTACGAGAATCTCGATAGGTCTGAAAGTCAAAGTCCGTGTATCCTGTAAGGATTAAATCCTTATCTCCATACACAAACATGTAGTCCTTTGTTCTCCGAAGATACTTGAGGATCATCTTGACCGTCGTGCAGTGATCAAATCCTGGATTGGACTGATACCGACTGACAATCCCTACTGCATAGCAAATGTTGGGTCTAGTACACAACATTGCATACATTAAGCTTCCTACAGTAGAAGCATAGGGAATCTGTCTCATCTCCTCAACCTCTTGAGGTGTCTTAGAACATTGATCCTTAGACAAAATGATTCCATGCCTGAAGGATAAAAACCCCTCTTGGAATCCTGCATTATGTACCTGATCAACGTACGATGCCTGAGACAGGGCTAACCGTTTGTTCTTGTGATCCCGAATAATCTGGATCCTGAGAACATACTGTGCCTCACCCAAATCTTTCATTTGGAACTGGGTAGCAAGCTAACTCTTAATATTAGTCAGATACCCTACATCATTCCCAATGAGTAGGATATCATCCATATACAGTACCAGGAAAGCTACTGAGCTGTTGATGATCTTCTTTTAAACACAAGGCTCATCAACGTTTTGGTCAAAGCCAAACGACTTGACAGTAGTGTCAAATCTGATGTTCCAAGATCTAGATGCTTGTTTTAGCCCATAAATGGACTTATTAAGCTTGCAAACTCTTTGCTTTTGATCTGAAACTATGAACCCCTCTGGTTGAGTCATATAAATGGTCTTTTCAAGATTACCATTAAGAAAGGCAGTCTTGACGTCCATTTTCCATATTTCATAATCATAAAATGTGGCTATGGATAGAAGAATTCTGATAGACTTAAGCATGACAACAGGTGAGAAAGTTTCCTCATAGTCAACTTCCTCAACCTGGGTATAACCCTTTGCCACAAGTCTAGCCTTAAAGGTTTGCACCTTTTCATCTACACCTCTCTTTCGCTTATAGATCCACTTACACCCAATAGGTCTTATCCCATCAGTGGATCAACAAGCTCCTAGACGTTATTGAAGTACATAGACTCCATTTCCTGGTTCATGGCCTTAACCTATTCATCTTTGTCAACATCCTTCATTGCTTTCTTAAAAGACAACGGATCCTTGACCCCATCATTCTTAATGACGTTATGGGCTTCAGTCAAACCCATGTAGCGATTTGGTGGGTTCATAACCCTCCCACTACGTCGAGGCAGTCTCAATTCTTGAGCTGGTTGACTAGACGTTCCGACCTCAACAACTATGGCCTGTTCAACAACTTTTGTTGAACCCTCAGCAGTCTCAGTCTCACTTAAGATCTCACGTAAAATGAACTTACTTCATGGCTTATGATCCCATATGTGGCTGTCTCTTATACACATCTAGATGTGTATAAGAGACAGGTTCAACAACTTTTGTTGAACCCTCAGCAGTCTCAGTCTCACTTAAGATCTCACGTAAAATGAACTTACTTCATGGCTTATGATCCCATATGTGATCTTCTTCCAAGAATATAGCATTTGTAGAAACAAACACTTTGTCCTCCCTTGCATCCTAGAAGTATCCTCCCCTCATTTCCTTGGGGTAGCCTACAAAAAGGCAAACCTTCGAACGCGGTTCCAACTTCTTTGGGTTAGTCGCTAGCAGATGTGTCGGACAACCCCAAATCCTGAAGTGGCGTAAACTACCTTTACAGCCTCTTCAAAACTCAAAAGGTGTTTCAGAAATATTTTTCGAGGGAATGTTGTTCAGGATATAACATGCAGTCTTCACTGCATAACTCCAAACTGAGTCTAGAAGATGAGCATAACTCATCATAGACCGAACCATGTTCAACAAGGTTTTGTTTCTCCTTTCCGATACACCATTCTACTGAGGTGTACCTGGGGCCTAGAGTTAGGACGTAATTCCATGTTCTATAATAGTTATGGAATTTGAGGTCCATATACTCTCCACCACGATCAGATCGTAGTGTTTTTATCTTCTTACCTAACAAGTTTTCAACTTCAGCCTTATACTCCTTGAACTTTTCAAGAGCTTTCGACTTACGTTGCATTAGGAAGAGATACCCAAACCTTGACTAATCATCTATGAAGGAGATGAAATATTCATACCCACCTCAAGCTCTAACATTCATTGGACCACAGAGGTCTGAATGTACAAGCTCCAAGGCTTCCTTGGCTCTGTAACTTTTTCCAGTAAAAGGTCATTTGGTCATCTTGCCTTCGAGGCATGATTCATATATCGGCAAAGAGTTTTCTTCTAAACTCTTTCGAAGTCCACTTTTCACCAACTTCTCAATCCTATTGAGGTTGATGTGACCTAACCTAAGATGCCAAATATGGGCATTTTCCTTTGGAGAAACCTTTGTTCTTTTAGCTGTTGTTGTCGTATTGAACATTTCAGTGTTAAACAAGGCTTTTATGACTAACGTCCTTAGTACATATAAGTTATTTTCCATTGAACCATAACCAATCTCCATTTCATTCTTGAAAACAAACACTTTATTCTAAAAAAAAAGGAGACGATATAGCCTTGTTCAATGAGACAAGAAACTGAGATTAAGTTCCTCTTAATATGAGGAACTACAAAAACATTATCCAGTAACAGATAACGTTTCTTTTCAACAAATAACTTTAGCTTGCCTACAACAACAGCTGAAATGTCACACCCCGCCCCGAGTCCACACTCTTGAGCCCGAGAAGAGGCATGTGGGACCGCAGATACCACCCTCTTGTGATACCTACTGCCCATTTGAACCTCTTTACTACACTTAGTAAACTTCAAGTCAAGGAGATAACAACAACTAGTTAAGCAAGCCCATTTTATTACAATAATGTAATGTTTATACAACTCCAAGACTTAAACTACAAAGTTTACAACAATAACTGTAAAATCCCAGAAGTGTAATTGTGGCTTGTGGTAGATCTTGACCTTAGTGGCACCCTGGAACTCCTCACCTTACGCTACCTGGGAAGAGAAACATGAAAGAAAAGAATAAGCTTCACAAATCTCAATGAGTGGTAAATAAATTCTAGAGTTTATTTCAACTCATAAATAACAATCACATCATAAATATGAGGTTACATTCAAACCTCAGCCTTGAATGAGTCTGTTTTCAACTTTATCTATGCACACGGTAGATAGCTAAACTGATAACTTCTTAGAATGACTCTATTCTCTACCTATACATATGGTAGATAGTTAACTGTTATTAATTACAACGCTTACTCTTTTGCATTCCCTTTGTCCCCTATGTCTCCTATGTGCACATAGCTCCCTGCTCAATTGGCTACAGAAGGCTAAGCCGATTCAGGACCCTACTGACATAGCCCATACAAGGACCATCCAACTAGCTCAGGAAACTAGGAAGACCTTCTCTCGGTCCCCTGACCATCCGTGAGTTCTTAGGCCGCTCAGAAACTAAGGTCTATATGGATCCTCAATCTGACCCATCTAAGAATCACATATATCTCAATTCTCATTGCTAGATAACCCATTCATTAACATAAGCACTATGATTACAGATTTACTCTAAAATATATGCTTAAAGACTTAAAGGAAATTAATCCAACTACACTTGGGTAAGGATAAGAAATATGTTCTCTTAGAAATTTCCATTTGATCTATTTCGGGCATCCTCTTTGAACTCCTTAATAATATTAGCTCAGAAACTGCCTCGTATGGGTATTGGGCCGGAATCTCAAAACATCAAGACTTGGCCAAGCTTACTCGACAGCTTGACACGCTTCTGTCCTTCTGCTACGCCTCTCTAGCCCGAATTACTTAAAGTGATTCTTCGGTCTTGGGCAGCGTCCTACTTTGAAAAACTAGACTCTAGAGGCTTTTAGGCGCTTTGCAAATCACTCCAAACCACTCGCTACGAACTATTCGGGAGAACTCCTTACCGTCCCAAGTTGATGCTACTTCCAGACTTACTGTCCGATCCGCATCTTCCCCACTTGGAAACCTTCTTGAACCAACTTCATGTCTTGCTACCACGCATGCATTCCTTCATCAATGCATAGATTCCTCATAATCAGCCTTCATACACTCTTCTTAATGTCCTTTGAGTTCTGATTTAAAAAGGAGTCATTGGCCCTATTTATAGGCGTCCAAAATCTCTCCAAGGCCGACACCTCCTACTTGACCGCATGTCCAAGTGTCTTTTCCCCACACTATCAACGCAACCTTCATGCCATCGCAATCTAAGGTGTTTTCCTCTTCCTTAGCCAACACATAATGCTTAAATTTGTATGTCTTCTTGTTCATCCACCTCATTTGCTTAAGGCCTAAGATTTCTTCCCAACAAGCCACATGTTCGGATGACGACCTTGAATGTGTCCATCCAATTTTATAGTCGCCCATCCTATCTCAATGTGTCCATCTGATCCTCATATGCATCCATCCAACGTCATATGCGTCCATCCAACTTCATATGCATTCGTCCAACGTCGCGCCCTTGCGGTGTCTTTTTAAATCTCAACATAACACCTTTCAAGCCATTGTCGCCTAGCACCTTGCCCTATATGCGGCCTACTAACCTCGATTGTGTCATTCCTAATTAACGCAACCTTACCTTGTGCATTTGATTGACGCAACTTGGTCGCATATGCTAGATGCTCGCAAGGCTCATCCTTGGCCGCATGCCCTCTACCGCATGGCTTACCTTTGCTCTATGCGCTCAACTAGGATAATGACCAACACTCTTCTAACACATACTATTAGCCTTGTCCTATACGCTCACATGCCCTCTGATGTCCAACGCATATAGCACATCACCAACGCATAACAACCTTATGTACCGCAAGCCTTAGCAACGCAAGACGTTTCACCATGCATCCACTATGGCTTGTCTCATCGCCGCATAGCTCATCGTCTAGTACCGTTGCCACATAGCACCATTACATAGCGTTGCCGCATAGCACCATCGCATAGTGTTGCTGTATAGCACTAGTCTACCGCACAGCTCTTGCTCATCGTGTAGTGCTGACGCCTATCATTTAACAAAGCACGACTATCGTCTAGCGCACACGTCCATCGCGTAGCGCCATTGATGCATTGCTTTATGCAGTGAAATAATGAAAAGTATTGCGGTGATGGAAAATGTGTTGTGTAACAAGTTTTCTCAACAGAACCCAAGTATAAATCCTGCTGAGTTTCCTGGTAAATTCAGGGTCGAACTCAGGGACTAAGGAAAACACTATGCGACAATAATTTTTAAGATTACTTTGCGGTAACCAATAAATTAAAAAGTTGTAGGGTTGTTGTTTACAGTATAAAATTTATGCGGCGGAGTTAAAAAAAAGAGTTAATAATTCGGAAGATATGATGAATATGCGGGGAACGTGTTGAGCAGGGGTTCAGCTAACACTTCCTAGGATTGCATTCATGTTATGCGATCATGCAGTACACATACAATAGCAAATAATCTCTCAATGCAAATGCTACGACTTCTAGTTTTAGAATGCATGCGATATATGCGATGAAGTCTATAAGACCTACACATAAGCCACTATTCTTGTTTATGCGATGACGAATGACATACACACGTACAAGGCGACCGCATAATACCATAACCTATCTCTAGGGTGCATGCGATGCATGTTGGCAAACAGAGCTTATCTCTAAGTCCCTATCTCTTGCTTATGCATATCTAATCTTGCTCTCTCGAGTCTAGATTCTAACCTAGCTCTCTCAAGTCTTAGGTTCTTTCTTTAGACTCTCTCTCGAGTAGCTCTAAAGGGGTGTTGGGAACAACATATGACAAGATGATTGCACGCAATGAAAATCCTAGGTCATGTTAGCTAAGTTCTTCTTAACCCATTCGATAGATTTAGCTACGCATACGTGCTTTTAAGAGGGTGAACAGATGTAGATAAGCAAGTTCCATTTTATAGATATGTAATTGAAATACATAATAACAATGCGAAATAAGAATAAAGAGGTTGGTAGCAATCTCTTGCTTCCCAAGGCTTTTACATTGTTCTTCTCTACTCTGCTCAAAAGATAATCTTACCTTCCCAAGGCTTTTACAATATAGAGGTTGGGTTTTCTCTCGAGCTGACCAGGGAAATCTTCTGACGTCTCTTCCCTTCTCTTGCTCTACCTTCTAAGTAAAAGAAAAACTATGAATAAGGTTATTTCTATCTAAGGGAAAATTATCTAACTGTCGAACTCCTTCACTGAAGGTGGCCTCTGATATTTATAGAGCTTCCGGGTGAAAGACTTCTTCTCTCTTATGATTGCACTGATGGGATAGATTAATTCTCTGTCTGATGCGCCGAATATTTTCACCGAAAAGTTGAGTGTACTTGCTACAGTAGATCGTTAACGGCTTTTCAACTTAATTCAGAATCGACCATCATCAGCTTTCTGTCCTATCGTGATTTATTATGCTTTTCACTCAGATGCGCCCACCAAGATGCGTTGGCTCTATGTGGCAACCTTCTCGAGCAGATATTCACGAGCGTAATTTTGGTCGCATAGCCTTACGTTAATGCAATCTCTTAATGCGCTCGGCCGTTGATTTCTTTGGATCTCATTTTCTGCCTTGCGTCAAAGCATATTCTGCACAAAAATACATAAGTTAACTGTTTTAATGCGATGGACGCATGCGATCGTAATATTGTGAACTTAATGCTTTTGGACGCAATATTGTGTATTTTTATCAACGCAGCCCTACATTGTTTTATAACTTAGCACTGTAATAACGTGCATTTCTGCCCATTATCACACCCCCAAATTTAAACAATGCTTGTCCTCAAGCATAAGCTAAAGATTTCCTTTAGAAAGCCGTCCGCCTTCTCTTTCCTAGATTTCTCAAGGTTGCCTTATTCAAATCCCATACACCAAAATTTCCTTAATTCTTACCCAAAAAATATTTCTAAAATTTAGGGACCGTAAGTTTAACCTTCAAAAAGACTTTACTAGATTCCAGGACATCGCATGATTTATTTAAAAAAAAAACTTTTTCACTGGGGTGTTAAATGATTTTTTATCCTTATGTATTTTAGACATTATTTTTTTCTTTCACCTTGCATTGATCCAAGTTCCTCACCTTCGTTTTGGCTTACCCCCACGTGTTTCATGCAGACATCCAACTACGAGCAAGATGGTCTTTCTCAGACTAAACTCATGCCCATTTGGCGGCGGAGTTGCGATCATTTATTTATGCGTTGATCATGATTCCTACCTTCGTTTTGGCTTTCCCCCACGTGTGTCATGAAGACATCCAACTACGAGTAGGATCCGATCACAACGTTATTATTATTATTATTATTATTATTATTATTATTATTATTTTCGTAAGACTAAAAATAGCAAGGTCGAAAAATGAATACCGCACCCCCAAATTTAAAATGTGGCAATGTCCTGATTGCCGAAAGATCGAAAGAAGTCATGCAATGTTCTTAGGAAGTTTCGTAAAGGGTCAGTTTGAAAGAAAGCTAGCAGACCACTAACTTCTAGAAATATTTCATGAGGTGACTGTCTTAAAATTAAGTCGACTCTAGTGTGTACGAAAAAATAGCAGCATGCATTTCATCATTGAAATCATCATTGGCAAAGAGAAATCATGCGGTGACTTACTAAATTGATCATTGTTAAATGATTGCGGCAACCAAAAAGGATGCGGTGATAAAATTTTCAAAATTAAAATGCTATGTGATAGTGCAAAATTTGGAATAAAGTCAAGGAAAGATACAACCCCCAAATTTGCACTGTCACTCGCATTATTTGTTGACGCATCCTGCTTTGCGGTGATCTATTTCCTTCGGATTGCGGTGACGAAATAAAGTAGTTGCATCTTCATGTAGTGCCTCCGCAATCGTTTGCAAAGAAAAACATAGAGAGGGTCAAATGATAACAAAAAAAACAAAGTTATCAAAATTTCTTTCTCTCTCTCTCTCTCTATTTTTTTTAAGCAATCAGATAGTGAAATGTTAATACTAAGAGGGAGTAGAGATAAGTTTATGAATTCAGAATTTCAACGGATACTTCACAAAACTTGCGTCCTGCATCCCTGATGAATTTGAATCGCATGATAGCGCAGGGACTGTCCACTTCTTTCTCATTCAAAGTTTCTCAGGTCCACGGAGGCGACCTTGCGATACTAGTTTTCTCCGCAATATACTTTCACTCGTTGCCCATTAACTTTGAATATGTTGGTCCCATCGTCATTGGATAACTCGACCGCGCCAAGGGGTAATACCTCTTTGACTATGAAGGGTCCGGACCAACGTGACTTTAATTTTCCAGGGAAGAGTCGTAGCCGTGACTTAAATAGTAAGACCTTTTGCCCGACTTGGAGGTTTTTGTCAATTAATTATTTGTCGTGCCAACACTTTACGCGCTCTTTGTAGATCCTGTCTCTTATACACATCTAGATGTGTATAAGAGACAGGTGTATCGCCCAACTTTGTTGCCCAATCTTTTCGCGAAGGCCTTACTAACTTCTCCAGTATCTGCCTGATCTCCCAGTTGGACACTTCGGCCTGACCCTGTCTCTTATACACATCTAGATGTGTATAAGAGACAGCTATTATCCAGCTTCATTGCCCAATCTTTTCGCGAAGGCCTTACTAACTTCTCCAGTATCTGCTTGATCTCCCGGTTGGACACTTCGGCCTGACCATTCGTTTGTGGATGGTATGCGGTAGCCACTTTGTGGAGGATATTATATCTGCGGAGCAATTCTTTGACAGTGTGATTGACAAAGTGGAAGCCTTTGCCACTTATTATGGCACGTGGAGTGCCAAAACGAGTGAAAATGTTTTTCTTCAGGAATTTGGGGACTACCGCTGAATCGCTCGCGGTGCATTCTATTGCCTCTACCCACTTGGACACGTAGTCGACGGCTAACAAAATATACTTATGACCATTCGATGGCAGGAATGGTCCCATGAAATCAATGCCCTAGATGTCGAACAACTCCAGTTCTAAAATGATGTTCATGGGCATCACATGTTTCCATAAAATATTACCCGTGCGTTGGCACTGGTCACACTTCATCGCGTAGTCTCTTGTGTCCTGAAATAGGGTTGGGCAATAATACCCAGTTTGTAATACTTTTGCTGTTGTGCGCTGTCCTCCAAAGTGCCCGCCATATGGTGAATCATGACATTGCGATAGTATGCATTGGTGAGCAACATCCGGTACATACAGTCGTAGAATCTGGTCTGACCCCCTTTTATATAGATTTGGCTCATCCCAAAAATAAGATCTGCATTCATGCCTGAGCCGCTTCTTTTGGTGGTCGGTATAATCTTCGGGAAATTACTCGCAAACCAGATAATTTACCATGTCTGCGTACCATGGAAATTCTTCAATCTGATATAGCTGCTCGTCTAGGAACATTGTGCTCACTTTTGACCGATTACGGTGAATCTTTGGATTTTCTAATTTGGATAAATGATCCGCAACTTGGTTCTCTGTCCCCTTGCGATCAATTATTTTCATATCAAATTCCTGGAGGAGGAGAACCCATCTAATCAACCTCAGCTTCGCGTCCTTCTTTGTCATCAAATATTTTATCGTCGAGTGGTCAGTGTGGATGAGTAATTTTATTCCCAGTAAATATGCTCTGAATTTCTCCAATGCAAATATTACCGCAAGCAACTTTTTTTTTGTGTGGTGGTGTAGTTAGGTGGTGTAGTTAGTTTGAGTAGAATTCAAAGTCTTACTCGCATATGCGATGAGATGTAATATTGTTTTTCTCTTCTGTGCCAGCACTACTCTCATCGCATACCCGCTCACGTCGCACATTAATTCAAAGGGAATTCTTCAATATGGTGCGATCAACATGGGTGCGGTCGTTAATGCGTTCTTCAAAAGCATGAATACGTTGCGGCAATTGTCATCAAAGTTGAATTTTCTATCGGCCTCCATCAACGCACTTAACGGTCGTGCTATCTTTGAAAAGTCTTTTACAAAACGTTTGTAAAACCCTGTATATCCCAAGAAACTGTTGACAGCTTTTACACTTGTTGGAGGTGGGAGCTTTTCAATTGCTTCAATTTTTTCCTTGTCCACCTCCAACCCGTCCCTAGATACCTTATGCCCCAGCACAATGTCCTCCTTCACCATAAAATGACATTTCTCCCAATTAAGTACGAGGTTCATCTCCTCACATCTTTTCAATATCTTCTCCAAGTTGTCAAGCCAGACTTCATATGTGTGCCCATATACAGAGAAGTCATCCATGAATATTTCTACAGAGTCTACCAAGAGTGTAACCATGAACAACAGTCTATAATAAATGAAGCAAAGTTTGACCACCACATCCAGAAGCATCAAGTTGTTTTGACAAGAAGTGGTAAACATTCTTTTTAAAACTAAAAAAGCATTTTTGAGCAGAAATTTGTAGTATAGAAGAATAAAGTAGGGCTTTGATATGATTTAGCAAGGATAAAAGGAAATTGCGTTGTTAAGTAATGTGCCTAAGTGGAGCATTCGGAGCAACCAATTGACGTAAAAATTTAGGATAGGAACTGAGCATTTTTGCCTTAGTAGAAGATATGCTTGTGGACAAGCATATATTTAAATTTGGGGGTGTGATAACTTGTAGAAATACAAGTTATTTATATTGCTTTATTTAGATATTGCGGTTAAAAGAGAGGAAAGTTGCGTCAATTGTATGGAAATTAGCTAAGAAATACAAGAATTATAAGTTGTCGTCAATACACCCACTGACACCATTGCGATGGTAGAAAAGAATATTTCAAGTTTTTTTTGCAGGAAATCAAGTCACCGTATGCGTTTATGGCTCAAGAGAAAAAAACCAACGCATCTACGTCGCATTACGCCCATCATTCAGGAATGAATGGACAATCAACGCAATGACGGCACATGCAACAATCGATCAAGAGCTTTGCGATCAACGCAACTTCAACTGCATGCGCTAATAAAAAACAACACTGCATGCGGACAAACGATCGAAGATGAAAATGAGCAACGCAATCACGGAGGATTTTGACACGTGTACAACATGCCGTTGTGCATTTTTGACGGATTGATTGCATAACAGAAGGAATATTTATTCCACCATTCTTGGAATTTCCATAATAATAAAGTGGGGACCACACAGCAGAGAGTCAGAGCATTCATTTATAAATACCTTCAGAGAATTCACTGAAAAATATACTTGATACGGGGGATAATTGATACGAGGCTATTGAGGGAAAGGCTGATCTGAGTGCTGATCGGAGAAGATCCGGGAAGAAAAGAGACAAGGCCGAGAGGTGAGTCTCAGGGTAGAATCATTCCAAATTCCCACTGTGAAGCTCTGTACCTAGATCAACTCTTCCGGTTGAGCAAGCCTGAGAGGGAAGCTCATCCTTCCGTTCACTCCATCTACGTCGGTAAGCAATCTCTCCATCCAGATCAGTGTCAAGACATTGGCACTCTTCTGTATCTGTTCTAACTCTTATTTATCAATTGTACTTCATCTTCTTAGTCTAAATCATTCACAACCATGTATCAGACGCTTTATTTTATAATTAATTTTCGTGATCATTTTCATTTCCACATTTCTATCTATTTTTGTTCCTCCATTAATCGCTTTCTCCATGATGTTTTCTTAATCCCATGGTGATTAATATGAATTAAACAAGTAACTTAATCTATGACTAAAGAAATATAGATGTTTAGCTAAAGCATGCTAGACGACATCTTCATCTGTGAGAGCAGTAGTGAAGATGCCATTCTGATCTGTCGAGAGAATGTTAGAAGAATGCGTTAACTAAAGCAAGAAGTACTTCCACAGATGGAAGTAACCTTGCGTTCACTACGTTTATCCCTGTTTCACCACAGAGATGTGGGAAACCTGGCCGATCACCGAAAGGTGTACGCCAAGGGAAAGCGGAACCGTACTTATATCTTTAACCAATTAAGAAACTTGCGCTGTTTATATTAATTATCATTTCTCTTTCTGCTTCGCACATAAGCCTTGCCACCACATATCACGACTTTTGTATAATCTTCACAGTCAGTCTCAACCTCGGTATCTTGTATAATGTAACCTGTATCTTGTATCATCATAGCTTAGGTTTATTTTATCGCAATTTACTTTATTACCGCATTTTTATCGCTTATCTTTACTTTACTGCACAATTTACTTTATCGCATGTACAAACCACACTTTTATTAAATTGAAAAACCCCAGTTGCATATATCACGAACGTAACACAATCAACCTAAAACAATCCCTATGTTCGACCTCGGATCACTCCGAGAAACTTGCGGTGAAATTATACTTGGTTTCAACGCAAGGAAACTTGTGACAATGCATAGCATACTACAAGCATATCGTTAATAATGCATACATCTAGAAGTAGTATCGCATATCATCACAATCATCCATGCGTTGTATGACATAAGAAGATAAATTTTATGTGCTACAAGTTTATGGACTAATTTTATGTCAACAAGTTTATGGCGCCGTTGCCGGGGAACTGGTAATGGGAACATGGACTTGTATCATGCATCATATATTGTAGTGTGTATGCTTAAAATAGAAACATAAAAAATTATGTAAACAAGTTTATGGCACCGTTGCCAGGGAACTAGTAACGGGAACATGGACTTGTATCATGCATCATATATTGTAATGCATGTGCTTAAAAAGACAACATCGAAATTTCAGCGTCTAACCACTTGATTATCTCCTTCTTTACAACCTCTTTCATCGCAGGGTTGAGTTTGTACTGATGTTCAATCGATCCTTTGTGGTTTTCTTCGAGACAAATTCTATGCATACCTTATGCGGGCCTCGAATGTCTGCGAGCGTCCGGCCAATTGCTTTTACATATTTCCTCAGAATGTTCAGCAGCGCATTTTCTTGGTTTACATTAAATGCAGAGGAAATGATTACTGGTAGCTTCTCATTCTGCCCCAGAAACGCATACTTCAAGTGGTTAGGAAAGGTCTTCAGCTCTATTGTTGGTGGTTGTTCTAAGGACGGTTTTGTTATTTTTCTTTCTTCATTCATTGTCAGACTAACTCCTTGGGATGCGATCACCTCATCTTCCTTGTTTAATTTTTCTGTGATCGCATTGCATGCTACAATGGATGTGATCGCATCTTCATCTTCAGGCTTCTCTACTTCGTTCAAACTCTGTTCATTATCGAATTCATTAAGGTATTCTTCGTCAGGATATTTCATGGCACGGATAATGTCAAACTTGAGCTTTTGTCCATTCATACTCAAGGTGATCTCTCCTTTGTGCAGATCAATCTGGGCACGACCAGTTGATAAAAATGGTCGCCCCAAAATGATGGGCACATCTTTTTCTGCTTCGTAATCCAAGATGATGAAGTCTGTTGGCAATATAAATTTGTCAATTGTAACCAACACGTCCTTCATCTTCCTGTCTAGATGCTCTAGAGATCTATCGGCTAATTGGAGAGTCACGGTCATGGCGCAAGTTGCCCCACATTCAGCTGCTTAAAAATTGACAGAGGCATCAAGTTAATGTTGGCTCCAAGATCGCATAGCGCTTGCCCGATCCAAAATCCTCCAATGGAGCAAGGTATAGTAAAACTCCAGGATTGCGCATCTTCGGTGGGATTATAGATTTTGAGCTCTGCGTCAAAGCCACTGTGGCGAACTTACCAGTGCCTCTCTTCTTTGTCACCATATCCTTTAGAAACTTCGTATATGCGGGCATCTCCTCAATTGCTTCCATGAATGGAATATTAATATGCAATTGTTTTAACATATTCATGAAGCATTGGCACTGTACCTCATCATTTTTCTTCTTTTTGAGTCTCTGTGGGAAAGGTGGAAACTGTACTCTCATGGTCCTTTGTTCTTTTGGCTCTAAGGTGGACGCAATCTCTAGCTCTATCGCTTCTTTTTCTCCTGCTTCTTCTTGAGTCACCACGATCTCGGGTTCTAGCGCTATAGGAGCAGTCTGACTAGGCTTCTTCTTCTCCCTTAACACATTCTGTCCACTCCGCAATATCACCACTTGACACTACTATTTACCCCTACCCCCTTGGTTGCGTGGGAGTTCACTTGAACTCGACAGGGCCCCTTGCGGTCTGTTCTTGAGTTCGCCCGCAATCTGGCCTATCTGTATTTCCAGGTGTGGATAGATGTCGCTTGGTTTTGAAGCATAGTTTCGTTCTTTTCAATATATTGCTTGAACAAACTTTCCAAAGAGGAATACTGCGGTGTCTGCGAACTGTTGGCTTGACTACTCGTCTGACCGTTGTTTCGCGGGAAAAATTTGGATGGCCCTTCTTTTTGCTCCACTGATTGAAAGTTTTGCTATTGATTTTTCCACTCAAAGTTAGGGTGGTTTCTCCACCCAGGGTTGTATGTGTTAGAAAACAAGTTATTCTTCACAAAATAAATTGACTGTAGGTTTTGCAGGCATTCCTCCATTGTGTGTCCTTCACCACAAGTAACACACCTTGTGGTAGTCTGGTTGATTGCGTTCACTTGCCCACTAGGCGTTGTTAGGTTGTTGATTGCGATTCCCTGTATCAAGTTCATCATTGCAGTCATCTGACTCTGAAGGGATGCAATAGAATCATTGTTCACGTCACTATCCTTTATTCTCAATCTTTGATCGCTCTCTCTCCAATCCTCGTGATTTTTAGAGATGTGATCAAGGATGTTCTTGGCCTCATCATACGTTTTGTCTAGCAGGCCTCTAGCGGCTGCTGCATTGGCAGCGGTCTGCGAAGCAGGGTTTAATCCGTGATAAAAGATCTCCATCTGTAAGCAGTCCTGTCTCTTATACACATCTAGATGTGTATAAGAGACAGCCTTACAGCGGTCTGGTTGATTGCATTCACTTGCCCACTTTGCGTTGTTGGGCTGTTGATTGCGATTCACTATATCAAGTTCATCATCGCAGTCATCTAACTCTAGCGGCTGCTGCATTGGCAGCGGTCTGCGAAGCAGGGTTTAATCCGTGATAAAAGATCTCCATCTGTAAGCAGTCTGGTAAGCCATTATGCGGGCAGTCTCTTACCAGCCTCTTAAACCTTGCCCAAGCATCGCTGAGCGATTCGTCCATGTCCCCTTCAAAATTGGTTATTAACTTTCTTCTTCTGACATTTTCCATTGATGGAAAATATTTCTTCATAAACTTCTCTACTACTTGATCCCAAGAAATAATCTCCCCCGGTTTGAGAGAATACGCCCATTTTCGTGCCTGGTCACACAATGAAAATGGAAATAAAGTTAGTAGAACTTCCTCGATAGAGATATTCGGAACACAAAAGTGTTGCAGATTTCTATGAAACTCCAGAGGTGGGCGTGCGGGTCCTTGCCACGCCTTCCTCCAAACTGTCTAGCAGTTTGAATCATCTGCAGCATCACCGGTTTTATTTTGAACCTCGATCCATCTAATGCTAGCCTCATGATTCATGGGGAGAAATTGTAGAGGTTGGGTGAAGCATAGTCCCAAATGGGTCTATTGCGGTAATTCGCCAGAAAGATGGGGTTGGTCATTATATTATTTGCGTTTGCGGCCCTCTCTTTCAGTTGTTCTGCCATTTTTGGAGTTCTGTATTGTTGTTGGCGGTTGTCTCTCAATCTTTGTCGAAATGTTCTTTCAATCTTCGGGTCGTAATTCGCCAGAGATTGAAAGCTGCAAAAAAATCAGAAAAATTACCGTTAGCACGATGTCTTGTCGAAGTCCTCGGCAAAGGCGCCAAAAACTTGATGTGTTGCTTTATGCGGTGAAATAATGAAAGGTATTGCGATGATGGAAAATGCGTTGTGCAACAAGTTTTCTCAGCAGAACTCAAGTATAAATCCTACTGAGTTTCCTGGTAAGTCCAGGGTTAAACTTAGGGAATAAGAAAAACATTGTGCGACAATAATTTTTAAGATGACTTTGTGGTAACCAATAAATCAAAGAGTTGTGGGGTTGTTGTTTACAGTATAAAATGTATGCGACGGAGTTAAGGAAAGAGTTAATAATTCGGAAGATGCAGTGAATATGCGGGGAACGGGTTGAGAAGGGGTTCAACTAACACTTCCTAGGATTGTGTTCATGTTATGCGATCATGCAACACACATACAATAGAAAATCATCTCTCAATACAAATGCTACGACTTCTAGTTTTAGAACGCATGCGATATATGCGATGAAGTCTATAGGACCTACACATAAGCCTCTATTCTTGTTTATGCAATGACAAATGACATATACACATACAAGGCGACCGCATAATACCATAACCTATCTCTGGGTGCATGCGATGCATGTTGGCAAACAAAGCTTATCTCTAAGTCCCTACCTCTTGCTTATACAGATCTAATCTTGCTCTCTCGATTCTAGATTCTAACCTTGCTCTCTCAAGTCTTAGGTTCTTTCTTTAGACTCTCTCTCGAGTAGCTCTAAAGGGGTGTTGGGAACAACATAAGACAAGATGATCGCATGCCCAAGGCTTTTACACGCAGACTTGTTGAATAAGAATAAAGATTTAGCTCCAATTGCATTTTACACTGTTCTTCTCTACTCTGCTCAAAAGATAATCTTGCTCTCGCAAAAGTTGGCCCTCTCTCTATTTTTCCACACCTCCTGGGTTCTCTCTCGAGCTGACCAGGGCGATCTTCCGGCATCTCTTCCCTTCTTTTGCTCCGTCTTCTAAGTAAAAGAAAAACTATGAACAAGGCTACTTTTATCAGAGGGAAAATTATCTAACTGTCGAACTCCTTCACTGAAGGTGGCCTCTGGTATTTATTGAGCTTCGGGGTGAAAGGCTTCCTCTCTCTTATGATTGCACTGAAAAGATGGTATTAATTCTCTGTCTGATGCGCCGAATATTTGTTACCGAAAAGTTGAGTGTACTTGCTACAGTAGATCGTTAATGGCTTGTCAACTTAATTCGAAATCGATCGTCATCAGCTTTTTGTCCCATCGTTATTTATTATGCTTTTCACCCAGATGCGCCCACCAAGATGCACCGACTCTATTCGGAAACCTTTTCTAGCAGATGTTCGCGAGCGCAATTTTGATCGCATAGCCTTGCGTTAACGCAATCTTTTAATGCGCTTGGTCGTTGATTTCTTTGGATCACATTTTCTGCCTTGCGTCAACGCATATTCTGCACAAAAATACATAAGTTAACTGTTTTAATGCGATGGACGCATGCGATCGTAATATTGTGAATTTAATGCTTTTGGATGCAATATTGTGTATTTTTATTAACGCAACCCTACATTGTTTTATAAATTAGCACTGTAATAACATGCATTTCTGTCCGTTATTAGCCATCGCCCAACGTCATCGTCTAACGTTGATGTCGATCGTGCACTACCAATGCCTCATCGTTTAATGCTATCGTATAGCGCTATCGCCTAGCTTCCCCGTTTATCGTCTAGCGCTTACACTGATCGTGTAGTACTTTGTCTATCGTATAGCCCAATCGTCTAGCGCCCGCCTACACGATCGGCCATCGCCCATGCCCGCGCAAACTTGAGGCTGCTGCATGCTTTGCTAACCTCTCAAGACATAGGGTGCCACATGCTTTCCCCGTATAGCNCCCGTTTATCGTCTAGCGCTTACACTGATCGTGTAGTACTTTGTCTATCGTATAGCCCAATCGTCTAGCGCCCGCCTACACGATCGCCTACCTCATCGTGTAGCTCCCCACTTTGCTACATAATGCTCCAGCACCCGCCTACACGATCGCCTATCTCATCGTGTAACGCTGCTCACTTACTATACGATCGTCTACCTCATCGTGTAGCGCCACTCCTTTGCTACATGATCGGCCATCGCCCATGCCCGCGCAAACTTGAGGCTGCTGCATGCTTTGCTAACCTCTCAAGACATAGGGTGCCACATGCTTTCCCCGTATAGCCTTTCCTCTCGGCCATACTTCAACCTCTTTCAATGCCCAAATAACCTCTCAAATGTTCATGGCCAACGCATTGTCAAATACTTAGCCATTTCTCTAGCTTCCAACGCATAGTCCTTTTTGGCATCATACTTAAACCAAAATTTCACCATTTAAGGATTAACTCAAACTACTCAAGGAAAATCTATTCAACACTTAGAAATTTCCTTCACTTCAACATAGGATTTAACTTCCACTTAGTTAATTCCCTTAATCATATGCTTAAGTAGGGAAAATAGAAATCCGGGTTTCATATTTACTTCCCTCTTAAGAAAATTTCATCCTCGAAATTTATTCGGACTTACTCCGGTTTAAGGTTTCACAACTTCTTTGTTGCAAACTCTTATAACCTTGTCTATTACCACGCTTCCACTGCGTTACTCTGATATTAACTCCTTAGTTTGTCTAACGATACCTTACCTAGCCATCTCTAAGCTAGATGTTGAACCAAACTATCAACAACATAATCATTTCTATCTCAAATACTAAATGAGAATAACATAAATTCATACTTACCTTCCTCGGTAGATCTTCAGGTAGCGTTGTGAGTTCCAGCTCCGGTTGCCTGCTAGGTCATGCCACTTCCGCTATTCCTCTTAGTCTTACTTTGACCAATTCTTAGGTTTCTCCTTAAACCTTTACTCTACCACACCCTTTGGTTTTACTGAACTCAAACCTCAGGTTTTTCTAACTCAACCCTCTGATTTTCAAGAATTTATGCGTTGATACTGGACTAGTATCAACTCAATCTCAACCTTTGCCCAGGTTTTACGTATAACTTTGCTCTTATATGAAGTTGTCACACCCTGCCTCGAGTCCACACTCCTGAGCCTGAGAAAAGGCGTGAGGGACCGCAGATACCACCCTTTTGTGATACCTACTACCCATCTGAACCTCTTTACTACACTTAGTAAACTTCAAGTCAAGGAGATAACAAAAATTGGTTAAGCAGGCCCATTTTATTACAGCAATGTAATGTTTATACAACTCCCAGACTTAAACTACAAAGTTTATTATAATAACTGTAAAACCCCAGAAGTGTAACTATGGCTTGTGGCAGACCTTGACCTTAGCGGCACCCTGAAACTCCTCACCTTACGCTACCTGGGAAGAGAAACATGAAAGAAAAGAATGAGCTTCACAAAGCTCAGTGAGTGGTAAACAACTTCTAGAGTCTATTTCAACTCATAAATAACAAGCACATCATAAATACGAGGTACATTCAAACCTCAGCCTTGAATGAGTCTGTTTTCAACTCTATCTACATGCACGATAGATAGCTAAACTAATAACTTCTTAGAATGAGTCTATTCTTTACCTACAAATACGTTAGATAGTTAACTGTTATTAATTACAACGTTTACTCTTTTGCGTTCCCTTTGTCCCTTATGTCTCCTATGTGCACATAGCTCCCCGCTCATGGGCTCAGAAGCTAGACCCGTCGGTCCTCTGAACATCCCATACAAGGATCCTCTCATAGGCTCAGAAACTAGACCTCTCGGTCCCTTGACCATCTTGTGAGGTTCCATTTAGGGCTCAGGAACTAGGTCTATTGACCTCCTGACCATCCCGATCACATAATCTCATTCTCATGCTAGATACTCATTCATAACATAAGCATATACAATTTACTCTAAAATAAATGCTTAAGACTTAAAGGAAAGTACCACTCACCTTGGTAAGGATAGAAAATTTTCTCTTAGAAGTTCCTTGATCTTTTCGGGCTCCTCTTTTGAACCCTTAAAATATTAGCTCAGAACTCCTTGTGGTTTGGCTGGAATCCTCAAAATTTCAAGATTGGCCCAACTTACCCAATAGCTCGACCCTTCTGTCTTTTCCTCATTCTCCAGCCCAATTCCTTGAAGCTTCTTCTCCGACAGCCCTACCTTGAAAACTAGACTCTTAGAGCTTTTAGGTGGCTTTGAAATCACTCCAAACGCACAAGTATTCCGAGAGTACTCCTCGTTCCAAGTTGATGCTACTTTCAGACCACTGTCCGACAACATCTTCCCCGCTTGGAACCTCTTGACCAACGTATGGTCTTGCTACCAACGCATGTGTTACTTCATCAATGCATAGATTCCTCATAATCAGCCTTCATACACTCTTCTTAATGTCCTTTGAGTTCTTATTTGAAGAGGAGTCATTGGCCCTATTTATAGGCATCCAAAATCTCTCCAAGGCCGACACCTTCTACTTGGCCGCATGTCGTGTCTTTTCCCCACACTATCAACGCAACCTTCGTGCCATCGCAATCTAAGGTATCTTCTTCTTCTTTAGCCAACACATAATGCTTAAATTTGCATGTCTTCTTGTTCATCCACCTCATTTGCTTAAGGCCTAAGATTTCTTCCCAACAAGCCACATGTCCGGATGACGACCTTGAATGCATCCATCCAATTTTATAGGCGCCAATCCTACCTCAATGTGTCCATCTAATCCTCGTATGCATCCATCCAATGTCATATGCTTCCATCCAACTTAAGTAGGGAAAATGGAAATCCGGGTTTCACATGAAACTTCCCCATTAAGAAAATTTCGTCCTCGAAATTTAGCTCGCCTAAGCTATCATTTAGTAAATCTATATTTACTTGACAATCGCCGTGAGTTTTATTTTTGCGAGAGAAAAACTCAAAATCAATTTTGTGTAAAAACTTACTAAAATTAGGAAAACAATTTTCCTTTTATCTCACGGTTACCATGAATCACTAATAACCACCCACTCAATTGGTTATTAAAGAAAAAGAATTAATTGTCTAATAATTAATAATATTATAAATATAAATGATAACCAATTTATCATACTATATTTATAACCTATAGTTTTAATATTTCATCTCATGAAACATATAAACCATAGCTCTTTTTCTATTTCATGGTATTAAATATAAATCTCATTTACATTAATCCTCCACTTGATGTATCTCATACATCACACCAATCATACATATATAATCGATTTACCTCTTGTCAATTTGAATATTTCAAATTAATACCAAGAACTGATTCTCAACTTGAATCCATTGAGCTAGCAAGGGGACCTTATGGACTTGTAGCTTGAAGCTCCAACGGTACGTGAATAAACTGAGTAAACTCTTTAGTCACAGGATCCACCATTTTTTAACTGCCAGGTACTCCACTAAAAGACCGACAAGCTGAACTCTCCTTACTATAGATATATTATGTGTCGCTCATATCATACATCGATAAGTTGCGATAACCCTTCACAGATCGCTCGTGAGTACAGCTGGGCCAATAACCGTTATGCCCCTGTAGTTACATTTGTCTCCTTAAGTACCATCGATCCCTCTAATGAACATAAGTCATAGTTCTACTATGACTGGGTCTTCTCTTCCAAAGAGAAGCTGTGACCACTATGTTCAAGCCCCGGAATTAGCCCTCAAGGGAGCAATCTCTCTATTTATCCCTGCTTCGAGAAATGAGTGAATTCCATCTTGTGGATTAAGTTCCCAGCTCCCATATCAGACAAGTCCCCAAAAAGGTAGACATATTTAGTTGACAATCTGGCCGCTCTCACCCATACTAATCAAAGGACCGCCTCAAAGGCAAAAGTTCCCAATACTCAGGATTGAGGTCGTGTCACCTATGGTCGTTTAAGTGATATGCAAGTCTCTAGTATCAACGACGTTATATACATAGTCTAGTCATCTCGTGGTCCAGGTCTTATACAAACTCTTTGTATAGGACACCCCCGCTTGCACATCTCCACATGAATGGTAAAGATCTACCATCTGTAGTAGTTTACAACACTTGCAAACCTCTACAAAGTGGGCCGTATCCGTAGTGTCACCAGGATCAAGTATTCTGCCTTAATCCTTATACTACATACCTATTTAGGTTATCACTTAAGGCATGATTCACTTATATATCACATATACATGCTTAAGTTCACATAAGATAACCAATGAGCTTTATTTATAGGATATGAGTAAATGCCAGAATTAAATAACACTTATTTTATTCATTAAACAATGTGTATCTTTACAAAACAACGAGACTTCGGGAGAATTAGAACACCAATCCCAACACATAAGAAGCTACAAGTGGAGGAAACCCTAAAGAAGGGAGTGTTGGACACATAGATAGAGTGTTGGGTGCATAGATGGGCGCATGCTTGGTGGAAAAGTAAGATAAAAAGGACACATGCCTAAGCCTTTGAGTTTGAAGAAGAAAACTATGCTTCGAGAAGAAGATAAAAATCAAGGAAGAATGAAGAGAAGGAAAGATGGGCGCATCGGTCTAGGCTAGCGCATAGAGGACCTTGTGGATTTCATTTTGGGTCTATGACGAACAAGATGGAAGCCCAAGACAAACCCTTTGGAAAGAATTATACCAAGGAAGCCGAAAAATCTTAGTTGGACATATACCTAAGAGGGAAAAGTGTAGGGTGGGTGCATATCCTTGCTATGAGCCAAAGAAAGAACTATATTATGAGATGGGAAACAACTTGGTAGTATAGATAGGGAACCATACAAAATTATGTGTTAATCACACCACATGGGCACATAGGGGAAGGTGTTAGATGCATATAGAATGGTTAGTGAAGCAACCATGCGCCCAACATATGCTGCTGATAACATGTAGAAATATAAGCTATTGTAGCCTTTTACTTAGAATTATGAGGGCTAATAAGCATAATGTACGTTAACAATAACAAAAATTCAAGTGGAAAAGTGAGCTTGTGTCGACCAGCACAAAAAATCCTCACTAACCCTATATTATGTGTTATTCTGCATCAAATTGTATTTTTTCAGATATTACAGGAATTGATCGCATGCGTCGGTCCCAGATCGCCACATGGCTGACCACATGCGTTGATCATCATAAAGACTAGTTCGTATGGAATGCTGCGTCCACAGAGTGATAATCATAATGGAAGATTGATCGCCAAGTGGGTGGAATGCGTTGACACTTCAGGAGAAACAAGCTTGAACGCATACCTTGGGAGTATTAACAAGATAAGGTGATACTGACATTTCCTATACCACGACGAAGGTAGCAGTGAGTTAGAACGCAATCATCACTGTTGTCGACGTTTGAGCTCTATAAATAGAGCTTTGGATCTTCATTCTAAACCATCCGATTTCTGCCTTAAGGCAGATCCTTGTGATCATAGATGAGAGCATGAGCAAGACACTCTTTGAGGATTCTTCACCTCCACAGCCCCTTTCGAGTGACGATCAGAGTTTCGCTGAAGATAGAGCTCGAGAGAGACTTCTCCTCCATCCATCCATGGCACTATCAATAGCCTTGATGGATTTCGGATGAAAAGCAAGAGATTTCTTACATCTAGCCCTCCACCTCTCCTCTTATCTTTGTATTGTATTACATTTTGGCTTAAGACATTAATACATTTTGTAATCAATGCATATCTTAGTTCCTTAAGCACCATCTTCATCATCTTCTTCTTCTCGTTCATTGTTTAGTCAGGTATCGAAGCAAGTCGCATAATCAGTCATGCGACTTAGAGATAGGATGCATGTAGAAAACCACCGAGAGGTGTGCGTTTCGTGAGTATAGTGAGTCAATCCTCTTCTCTTGGTGTGAGGTTGTCGCAAATTAGCTACAACTAACTGCCCGATAGAGTAAGTAGCATAACACACTAAGGAAAACTAAGCTTTGTTCCTAGAGATAGGAACGGTCTTATGCTTGACGCAACCATGCATTATAGAGATATAAGCATGCGACTGGCCACTGAGAGGTGTGCGATGCGTTAGTGCGGCGAGCTGGGATTACTCGAGCGACCAAACATAATGAAGCCACCTTCTTATGCATTAACAGTTGTTGCATATCTACTAATTCTCTTAGATAAACTTACATTGCTCAATCTGTTTAGTTAGGAGTAGAAGTAGCACATATTCCATTAACTTATCTATTTTTACTTTTATTCATCGCCTCAAGCGCATTACTTCACAAATATTATTTAGTTACAAATCCTTGTGTTTGACCTTAGATTATTCCGAGAAACTTACGTTATCGTTATACTTGGCGAGAAAGTAAGAAAACTTGTGATAAGAATGCATGGTCATTGCATATGAGATTAACACATAATGCATATTTTCTAGTCCAACGCATGACCGTCGATGCATGGAGATTAACGCATAGCATAAGACAAGCATATTTTCCTCTCCCCTTTTCCTAACCAACAGTTGCCATGCATTAACTTGAGAACTTAGAGAGTGAGGTCGAATTGACAATAATGTGGGGTACGTGGCTCAACCAAGTAAAGTCTTGGCCAAGCCAAGGATGAGGTGGGCACATAGTAGGACATGAAAAAAGGCCAAAATAGCATCTTAAGAAGGAGCTATGCAATGGACTATGCATGGTGAAGTCACCTCAAGCTCGCATGCAAGTAGAAGATGGCAAGGAAGTAGGTGGTGGCACAATGTGGTGAAGACACTCAAAAGGGGAGGTGTCATGCGTTGATGGCATAAGAAGGATGATGAGGTCACTCTTGTGGGCCTATAAATACCCTGGGAGAACTTCATTTCAGCTCACAACTCAAATTTCCTTCAAAGAAGACTCAAAAGAAGAAATTTGGAAGAATTGGGCTTTTGGGTTAAGGTCTATGTGTTAATTCAGGTATGCGTTGATCTTGATGCCATGCGCCCAACTTGAGCCTATTTGTTGATCAGAGTAAAGTAAATCAAACATGAGGATTTCCATGAGCAGCGGAATGATCATTCCAAATTCCATTTGTATTTGAACATACACAATTACAATAAAGAAACAGGCACTTACAGGTCATGCATAAAACAAAATTATAGCATGCTTTCAAAAAAATCAAGGGAAAAATTACCATACCTTTGAAGACTCATCTTTAAACACCCTCGATCTCAAACACTCAAACAATCAGCAAGACAATAATCATGAATGCTCGAACACTACTACCGCAACACAACACGATCACAATGACCACAAACACAACGATCTTCAAGATCACGAGCACAGCAAACGACCTCCAAAAACCTCGACTTAGTCGAGTTAAGTATGACACCACCACAATGGCTACCTTGGTATTCTCGGTGTGAGAATCCAGAAGTGTGGGCTCTGTGTGGACTTAGTTAGAGGAAGAGACCAGAATAATAACAATCGTGTAAACGATTGAGCAAGTGGGTGATGACAAAGGTCTATCGTATAGACGATGCCCAATCGTTTAACAAATGCTATGCGATCGTTTAGCAAAAGCTCCGCAATTGTTTAGCTAAAGGCCACCTGAGTGAACTATCGTGTAATGTCACTCCACGATTGTCTAGTCTCCCTTCAGCAATCGTTTAGTGAATCTAATCCACTTGACAGCCTTTCCGTGAGTAATTTACGAGAATGGAAACTCTTTTCAACAACTGCTAAAATTAGGAAAACAATTTTCCATTTATCTCACAGTTATCATGAAACCACCAATAACCTCTCTCAATTGGTTTTAGTGAAAAAGAGATAATTATCCAATAATTAATATTATTATAAATATATATGGTAACCAACTTACCATAATACACTTATAACCTATAGTTTTAATATTTGATCTCATGAAACATATAAACCATAGCTCTTTTTCTATTTCATTGTACTTAATGTAAATCTCATTTACATTAATCCTCCACTTGATGTATCTCATACATCACACCGATCATACATATATAATCAAATTACCTCTTGTCAATTTGAACATTTCAAATCATCACCAAGAACTGATTCTCAACTTGAATCCATTGAGCTACCAAGGGGACCTTATGGACTTGTAGCTCGAAGCTCCAACGGTACGTGAATAACTGAGTAAACTCTTTAGTCACGGGATACACCATTTGTTAACTGCCAGATACTCCACTAAAGACCGACAACTGAACTCTTCTTACTATAGATATATTATGTGTCCATATCAACCAATCGACAGTGCGATAACCCTTCACAGATCGCTCGTGAGTACAGCTGGGCCAATAACCGTTATGCCCCTGTAGTTACATTTGTCTCCTTAAGTACCATCGATCCTTCTAATGAACATAAGTCATAGTTCTACTATGACTGAGTCTTCTCTTCCAAAGAGAAGCTGTGACCACTATGTTCAAGCCCCGGAATTAGCCCTCAAGGGAGCAATCTCTCTATTTATCCCTGCTTATGGGAAGGAGTGAATTCACTCTTATGTAACTGAGTTCTCAGCTCCCAAATTAGACAAGTCCCCAAAAAGGTAGGCATGTTGAGTTGGCAATCTGGCCACTCTCACTCATACTAATCAAAGAACCACTCTCAAAGGCAGGAGTTCCCAAAACACTCAGGATTGATGTCATGTCATCTATGGTTGTTTAGGTGAGATGTAAGTCTCGAGTATCAACGGCATTATATACAGAGACTATTCATCTCGTGGTCCGGTCTTATACAAACTCTTGTATAGGACACCCCCGCTCGCAAGTCTCCACATGAATGGCCAGGATCTACCATCTGTAATAGTTCACAACATTTGAATATCTCTACAAAGCAGGCCATATCCGTAGTGTCACCAGGATCAGGTATCCCTCCTTAATCCTTATACTACAGACTTATTTAAGTTATCACTTAAGGCATGATCCACTTGTATATCTCATATACATGCTTAAGTTTACATACAATAACCGTGGAGCTTTGTTTATTGGATATGAGTAAATGCCAAATAAAATAACACTTATTTTATTCATAACAATGTGTACAGTTTACAAACTACGAGACTATGAGAGAATTAGGACACCAATCCCAACTATCTCTCACTTGTCTTAATGCCTCGGGAGACTAATGTACAATACATGATAATCACATGTACAATATATAATAAATTTAGGCATACCCCAGTATCATCTCCCACTTGCCCTAGACAAGATGTCGCATGTCCCGTAGACCAAAAGATTCTAGTTGACCCTCAAACACTTTAGCCGTGAGAGCCTTTGTAAATGGATCAGCAACGTTGTGCTCTGTTGTGATCTTCGTGACTATCACATCACCGCAATGCATAATCTCCCTGATCAAGTGGTATTTAGGCTCTATATGCTTTCCTCGACAATGACTCAAAGGCTCCTTCGAATTTTCCACAGCCCTGTTGTTATCACAATAAATAGTGATCGACAAATCCATATTTGGAACAACTTCCAAATATATAAGGAATTTCCTCAGCCAAACAGCCTTCTTAGTTGCTTCACAAGCGACTATGTATTTGGCTTCTGATGACATGTAGAAATGCCTGTCATCTTAGGCCTTTTACTTAGAATTATGAAGGTTGTTAGGCAGAATATGCGTTGATTATGATAGGAATTCAGGAGAATATGAGTTTGCATTGATCAGCATGTCGAATCTCAGCTAACCCGTTGTTTTGCATTAATTATGCGTTCAATGTTCTATCTTTGTAGCTAATGCAGAAAATGGATGCAAACGTGGAAACCAGACCACCGCATAGACGACCGCATACGGAGACACTCTCCATCGCAAGGCAAACACATTAGATCAACGCATGGGTGTTGCGGTGATTAGCCGCATGCGTCCATCGCATGGGGATTGCGCTCGTCAGGTGATTGCAGTCATCATGTAGAGTTGCGGTATTAAGCGAATGCGCTCATTGAATGACTGCGGCTGCATGACAATGAAAACTAATGGGATCAATGCAAGGTAGGTGGAATGAACGTATCAATGCATCTACCTCGAGAAAATCCAAAAGATGATGTTGACATTTCACCTACCACGTCGTGGGTGGCAGAGGTTCAGAAAGGACGAATGCGTCGAACGTCAGACTCAGAGCAGTCCAATTAATGTTGTCGATGACCCAAGCTCTATAAATAGAAGCCAACGAGCGAAAATTCAAGTTATCCAGAGATTATCCCTCATTCTGGGGATTTTTCCCGCTATCCAAACAAACTGCGTGAGAAGATGACTGAGAGTTCTTCACCGCCTTCATCCATTCTGAGTGATGATCGGAGCTAGATCCCGAGAGAGTCAGCTCCTTCGCCCATCCATGGCACCATCGGCAGCCTTGACGCACATCCGCGGTCATTTCATTTCCCTTTCTTTTCTTACATTGTATTGTATGACATTTTGTGCTTAAGAAATTAATACAATTTATTTTCAATGCATTTCTCTGTTCCTGCGACTCCATCTCCATATTCTTTGCTTAGCATCTTTACTTTCATTGCAACAATTAGTGGGATCGCTTGGGTATTGCATACTTAGTCATATGGATTAGAGATATGAAGCATGTAGCAACCCAACGAGAGGTGTGCGTTGCGTGAGTGTGTGAGTAATCTTATTTTGCTTAGTGTGAAGCTGCTGCAATGCTTATCTATAGGCTAACGCATTGCTTGTTTATGAGTGAAGTCAGCAATAATCAACTGCCCAGGAGGGTAAGTGGTTGGACGCGTTAAACAATGTATGCGTTGTTCACTAAAGATAGTAACAATCTTGCGTCGACCAAGTTCATGCAATTGTTTTATATTATGTATGCTTCATTCGTCCATTAGGGATACTCGGGAGGGTAGTCTAAGGACAGGATCTAGGCTTAGGAAGGTCAGGTCAGAATCTAGGCTCGGGAGAGTCAAATTAGAAAACATAATACAAGAGACAGGAGTTTAGGAATAAGCACTGTTTACTATAAACCCATCGCATGCATCCTAGAGATAGGATACGATTGAGTGCGGTCACTGCAGCATTGTGTGCATTTTGCATCATCATATAGGAAAAGAGTAGAGACTTAGGAATAAGCTCTATAGACACTTTTGCATTCAACACATGCGTCCTAGACTTAGGAACACTGCATTTCCATTGGAAAATGATTTGATGCGCATGAGTGTAGCATGATCGCATTGGCTTGCGTTGACTAGGGTTGCCCTTGCAGTCACTCTTAAGGGTTGCAATGAAAACATCTCCGCATTTTATCTATTCTCCCACTCATTTATTTCATGTCAAGGTTTGTCGTATTTCTACCTCTCATGCATATTCTCATTGCGTTGTCTATTAGATAGGAGTAGGAGTAGGATTAACTTAGCAACATTCCCTCCATTCTTTATTTATACTATCGCATGCATATCACCGCACATATATAGCTACAAGTCCCTGTGTTCGACCTCGGATCACCCGAGAAACTTGCATTCATGTTATACTTGACGTGAACACAAGAAAACTTATGGTAGAACGCATGGTCATTGCATACGTTCATTAACGCATTATCAATCCAACGCATGACCATTGATGCATGACTATCAACGCATATCTTAAGAACATGCATTGCATACCGCGTCCAAGGGAATTTAGTTGTTCAATAATTCGACTTCTAATTTCCCGCCACCAAGTTTTTGGTACCGTTGCTGGGGACTTGACAGCTAAATGTTTGTTAAATTTTGTGTCTCTGAGAGCAAACTTTTTATCTTGGGAGTATTGCAGCTTGTGAGACCAGGTTGCAAACAATATTGAAGTGTAGGCGATGCGCTAAAAACTAATGTTGACCCTAAGGTAGAAGGGCAATCAGTCGCAAAAAAGCTGAAGGTGATTCTAAACACATGACGGCCGCATGCGCCCAACAATTGCCAGAAGTTCCAATGGTCAAGGCAGCTTGACCCGAGCAGTTGAGAACCATTTCCTACATGGAAGACTCCTTACGGTGACAACACTCTTATTTTTCCGGGGACGTCTTCTGCTCTATCTTTACTTTGCTTTCTTAGTATAGGTTAGTTATTTTATTTTTATTGTTATTTTGGATATATGGTTGCTTCCTTGGTTGTGGTACGTTCACTCTTGTAGGTGCAACAATAAGTCTCCTCGGTTCGTAGAACAACGGAAGAATTCCTTTCATCCTCCAACGTAAGGCTTCGATCGCGTGGATTCCGATGCATGATCGCATGCATTGTTCCGCCTAAGGCCTTTTCTTGTTATCTTGTATGCCTTATCCTTTTGAAATCCCCTTTTTCCCAATTGCGTTGTTTTGCAATGTTTCTATAATGGTACGTATAGTTCACCGCATCTTCTAACTAATCAACGCAAGGCATTCTTTACTTAACCTTTATTCAAACATTGATTATCGCATTCTTGTAATTCTGTTTTTAGCTTTGCGGTGAGAACGCTGCCAACCTCTAAGTTTGGCGGTGGCAGCAGTCTTAGAGAATTGCGTTCATTGCATTGTGATCATTTGAAAAAAAAAAGTGAAGCAAGCTTTTGAGAATAATAACTCCACTGTCAACGCAATGGGAAACCCTTGTTGATAAGAGATTAGTTGTGAAAGACACTTGCTCGAAGTTGGATGTCCGCATGACACACGTGGGGGCAAGCCAAAACGAAAGCAAGTTGCCAGGATCAGCGCATAAGCGCAACTCGTTTGTCCGGCGCAAGCCAAGTCAAACGAGACAAGAGTTGAGTTGAATATGGAACACAACCGAAGTTGGATGCTCGCATGACACACTTGGGGGTAAGACAAAATGAAGGGCGTAACCAGGTTCAACGCCGCATTTAAATAAGCCATCGCAAATTTTTGAAGTATTTTGGCTAAACACAAAGTTGCGGTGAATGAATAAAAGTTTTTTAGCAAAGGCTTGCTGGATCTAAACTGAGACAAGATCTTTTTGAATAAGCAACCAAAGTGGAGGAGAGTATTGCGATGATGGTCAAAGGTGTGTGTAAATTATATTCTGAGAAGTTGGTCATCGCAAAGGAAAGCATGAAGGTGAGTTAGAATTTCTTGAGTATAATGCATGCTTGAGGACAAGCATGATTTTAAGTTTGGGTTGTTGCATGTCATCTTAGGCCTTTTACTTAGAATTATGAAGGTTGTTAGGCAGAATATGCGTCGATCATGATAGGAATTCACGAGAATATGAGTTTGTGTCAATTAGCATGTCAAATCTCAGTTAACCCGTTATTTTACGTTAATTATGCGTTCAATGTTCTATCTTTGTAGCTAATGCAGGAAATGGATGCAAACGTAGAAATCGGACCACCGTATATACGACTGCATACGGAGAAACTCTCCATCACAAGGTAAACACATTAGATCAACGCATGGGTGTTACGGTGATCAGCCACATGCGTCCATCGCATGGGGATTGCGCTCGTCAGGCGATTGCGGATATCATGTAGAGTTACGGTATTAAGCGAATGCGCTTGAATGACTGTGGCTGTGCGACAACGCAAACTAATGAGATCAACGCAAGATAGGTGGAATGAACGCATTAACGCATTTACCTCAAGAAAATCCAAAAGATGATGTTAACATTTCACCTACCACGCCGTTGGTGGCAGAGGTTCAGAAAGGACGAATGCGCCGAACTCATATTAGAAGTCGAATTATTGAACAACTAAATTCCCTTGGACGCGGTATGCGATGCATGTTCTTAAGATATGCGTTGATAGTCATGCGTCGATGGTCAAGCGTTGGACTGATAATGCGTTAATGAATGTATGCAATGACCATGCGTCCTGCCATAAGTTTTCTTACGTTCACGCCAAGTATAACATGAACGCAAGTTTCTCAGGTGATCCGAGGTCGAACACAGGGACTTGTAGTTATATGTATGCGGTGATGTGCATGCGGCGGTATAAATAAAAGAATGGAGGGGATGTTGTTAAGTTAATCCTACTCTTACTTCTATCTAATAGACAACGCAATGAGAATATGCATGAGAGGTAGAAATACGATAAACCTTGACATGAAATAAATGAGTGGGAAAATAGATAAAATGCGGAGATGTTTTCATTGCAACCCTTAAGAATGAATGCGAGGGCAACCCTACTCAACGCAAGCCAATGCGATCATGCTACACTCATGCGCAGCAAATCATTTTCCAATGGAAATGCGGTGCTCCTAAGTCTAGGACGCATATGTTGAATGCAAAAGTGTCCATAGAGCTTATTTCTAAGTTTCTACTTTTTCCTATGTGATGATGCAAAATGCACACAATGTTGCGGTGACCGCACTCAATCGTATCCTATCTCTAGGATGCATGCGATGGGTTAATAGCAAACAGTGCTTATTCCTAAGCTCCTATCTCTTGTCTTATGTGTTCTAATCTGACTCTCCTGAGCCTAGATTCTGACCTGACCTTCCCAAGCCTAGATCCTATCCTTAGACTACCCTCTCGAGTATCCCTAATGTACGAATGATGCATACATAATACAAAACAATCGCATGAACTTGGTCGACGCAAGATTGTTACTATCCCTAGTGAACAACGCATATATTGCTTAACGCGTCCAACCACTTACCCTCCCGGGCAGTTGATTGTTGCTGACTTCACTCATAGACAAGTAATGCGTTAGCTTATAGACAGGCGTTGTAGCAGCTTCACACTAAGCAAATAAGGTTACTCACACACTCACGCAACGCATACCTCTCGATGAGTTGCTACATGCTTCATATCCCTAATCCACATGACTAAGTATGCAATACCCATGCGATCCCATTAAGTGTTGCAATGAAAATAAATATGCTAAGCAAAGAAGATGGAGATGGAGTCAAAGGAACAAAGAAATGCATTGAAAACAAATTGTATTAATTCCTTAAGCACAAAATATCATACAATCCAATGTAGGAAAAGAAAGGGAAATTGAATGACCGGCTGGAAGCAAAGGCTTGCTTCCAGCGGATGTGCGTCAAGGCTACCGGTGGTGCCATGGATAGGCGGAGGAGTTGACTCTCTTGAGATCTAGCTCCAGTCGAAGGCTCCGGTTGTCACTCGGAATAGATGAAGGCGGTGAAGAACTCTCAGCCATCTTCTCACGCAGTTTGTCTAGATCGTGGGGAAAATTCCCAGAATGAGGGATAATCTCCGGATAACTTGAATTTCAGCTCGTCGGCTTCTATTTATAGAGCTTGGGTCATCGACAACATTAATTGGACTGCTCTGAATTTAAATATGATTTAAATATATAAAGATGGATATGTGTTAAAATTAATTTAATATTTGATATTAAACTAATTAAGTTTTATTTAATCATTAATTTATGAAATTAATTAATTTTTCATTTTTAAAATCAAATAGATTTTTAAATCAAAATTTGATTTTTGGATAAAATTGAAAAAAGAAAAGAAAACTAAAACACAAATGGAAAAATGGGTTTTTCCATTATCCACTACTTAACTAGCTCATACATGAAGCAACCATTTTGCCTTGTCTTCTCCAAGCATGAGCTACAACTCATGCAGCTCTTCTCTTTACATGTTGATCTGCAATATAATGAGAAGGTTGAAGTGAAAAATTGGGCATGCAATCAAAAGGTTTTTGAGAGAAAAACTGGTTTGAAGAAAGGTTCTTCAACCTGGTTGCAACAGTGAGCTTTTCTCTTTCATCCCTTGATTCAAGCTTGTTTTGAGTCCCACAACTCAATCTAGAGCACCAAGAGAATAGTGGGGAAGATCTTGAGGTGGTCTACAACAAGATATGGAGAAGATTGCAGCTGGAGATGGAGCTTTGAAGAAGTTCTTCAAGAAGTATGTCTTGAAACCCATTTTTCTGCAGAAGCATGCTTTATATTATGCCAAAATTAGTGAATTTGAATGCTTAGATGATTCTTGTTCTTCCACTGCGATTGATACAATCATATAGTTCTTACGATCCCGAATGATCTGGATCCTTAGAACATACTGCGCCTCACCTAAATTTTTCATTTGGAACTAAGCAGCTAGCCACTTTTTAATGTCAGTAAAAAATCCTACGTCATTCCCAATGAGTAGGATATCATCCACATATAGTACCAGAAAAGGTACTGAGCTGTTGATGATCTTCTTGTAAACACAGGGTTCATCAGCGTTCTAATCAAGACCACATTGTCAAATCGAATGTTCCATGATCGAGACGCTTGTTTCAGCCTATAAATGGACCTATTAAGCTTGCAAACTCTTTGCTTTTAATCTGGAACTACAAACCCCTCTAGTTGAGCCATGTAAATGGTCTCCTCAAGATTACCATTAAGAAAGGCAGTCTTAACATCTATTTTCCATATCTCATAATCATAAAATGTGGCTATGGGCAGGAGTATCCTGATAGAATCGAGCATGACAACAGGTGAGAAAGTTTCCTCATAGTCCACTCTCTTGACCTGGGTATAACCCTTTGCCACGAGTCTAGCCTTAAAGGTTTGCACATTTCCATCTACACCTCACTTTCGCTTTTAGATCCACTTACACCCTATAGGTCTTACCCCATCAGGCAGATCCACAAGCTCCCAGATGTTATTGAAGTACATAGACTCCATTTCCTGGTTCATGGCCATAATCCAGTCATCTTTGTCAACATCCTCTATTGCTTTCTTAAAAGACAATGGAACCTCGACCCTATTATTATAAATGACGTTTTGGGATTCAGTCAAACCCATGTAACTATCCGGTGGTTCATAACCCTCCCACTACGTCGAGGTAGTCTCAACTCTTGAGCTGGTTGACTAGATGTATCGACCTTAACAACTCTTGTTGATTTGTCAGTCTGTTCAAGAACTCTTGTTGAATCCTCAGTAATATTAGTTTCACTAGAAATTTCACGTAAAACAAGCTTATTTTGTTGTTTATGATCCCGGATTTGGTCTTCTTCCAAGAAGATAACATTTATAGAAACAAATACTTTGTTCTCACTTGGATCATAGAAGTATCCACCCCTCGTTTCCTTGGGGTAGCCTACAAAGAGGCAAACTCTCGAACGCAGTTCCAACTTCTCCGGGTTAGTCACAAGCACATGGGTCGGACATCCCTAAATCTTGAAGTGGAATAAACTACCTTTACGGCCTCTCCATGGTTTAAAAGGTGTTTCATAAACACTTTTCGAGGAAACGTTGTTCAGAATGTAATATGCAGTCTCCACTGTAAAACCCCAAAACGAGTCTAGAAGATGAGCATAACTCATCATAGACCGAACCATGTTCAACAAGGTTTTGTTTCTCCTTTCCGATACACCATTCTACTGAGGTGTACCTGGGGCCTAGAGTTAGGACGTAATTCCATGTTCTATAATAGTTATGGAATTTGAGGTCCATATACTCTCCACCACGATCAGATCGTAGTGTTTTTATCTTCTTACCTAACAAATTTTCAACTTCAGCCTTATACTCCTTGAACTTATCATGGGCTTTAGACTTACGTTACATTAGGTAGAGATACCCGTACCTTGAATAGTCATCTACGAAAGAGATGAAATATTCATACCCACCTCGAGCCTTAACATTCATCGGAATCCAGAGGTCTGAATGTACAAGCTCCAAAGCTTCTTTAGCTCTGTAACCTTTTCCAGTAAAAGGTCGTTTGGTCATCTTACCTTCGAGGCATGATTCACACACTGGCAAGGAGTTTTCTTCTAAACTCTTTAGAAGTTCACATTTCACCAACTGCTCAATTCTATTAAGGTTTATGTGACCTAACCTTAGATACCAAAGATGGTCGTTTTCCTTAGGAGAAACCTTTGATCTTTTAGCTGTTGTCACTGTATTGAATATTTCAGTATTAAACAAGGCTTTTATGACTAACGGCCTAGTACATATAAGTTACTTTCTATTGAACCAAAACCAATTTCCATCCCATTCTTGAAAATAAACACTTTATTCTCAGAAAAGAAGACGGTATAACCTTGTTCAATGAGACAAGAAACCGAGATTAAGTTTCTCTTGATATGAGAAACTACGAAAACATTATCCAGTAACAGATAATGATTCTTGTCCAAAATTAACTTCCGCCTGCCTACAGCAACAACTAAAACAACCTCACCAGTACCGACTCGAAGAGTCATCTCTCCCTGTGGCAACGTTTACCAGGAACTGAATCCTTGGTAAGAGGAACTGACGTGATTAGTAGCACCCGAATCAAAGATCCAGGCATAATCATCATTCTCTTTAACATGTTTCCAAGACTAATAAATCATATTTATTGTCTTTAGACATCATCCTCTTTTGGAGAGTAGTGAGATCAGTATCAGAACCTAAATAAGCTCCAAGTTCCATTTCAGAGAACACTTCTTGTTGATGAACTTCAACAGAGTCACCAACAATTGCTTTCTCTTCCTGGAGTTTAACTTGGGAACTGACACTACTGGTATTGTCATTCATCCCTTTGTGCTCGAAAAGTGAGAGCTGACATTCAATTAAACCTTGTAATGAGTCCATGATCTCTTGTGCAATGACCATGTTCTCAACCTTTTTGGCCAAAACATCAGGTATGCTAGTCAATATGTGAAGTCGGGCCAGTGAATTAACCTTCATCCACACCTCATATGCATTACGAACACTTCGCGATGCATCAAGGGTCGAAACGTGAGGATATTCCTCAACCATGACAAAATCGAGGTCGTTTACCACGAAATACGTTGTACAAGACTTTTTCCACTGTATGAAACAGGTCAAATTAGAAGCATTAAACGAAAAAACAAGCATGTTGCTGAAAACAAAAACATATTGACCTACATTAGGTTTTAAGCAAATACCTGTTAAAAAAAAACATACAACATCCAATATGGTTTAGCAAAACTAACGTGAACCCCGTGTGACATCTAGTTTCGTAATGACACTTCAAAGGTTTAAGACAAAAACCGCCGAAGGGTGGTCAATTCATCCTTCCTCTGAATTGAGACATTCTCAACCAGTCATTAATACCAGAATAACTCTTGCTCCTATAACGACTAGCCATCATTAATTTGGTCAAGAAATCATTAACTTACTTAATAATTTCCCATAAGTATGACCCGTCATTTTAGGCCCTAGAGTTCTACCTCAAACAGTCAATCCGAAGGGAAAAAAACTGATTGGGGCAAAAACTAAAGTGACCCTATCCATATTTAGAGTTCACCTTGATATTGACCAGCTGCACAAAACCCATCCGAAGGGGGATGCTCCCAGGGCGCCACGAGGGAGTACAAAATGATCTCACGAATGCGAATCAATGACAGAGACCGTAGGACGTGTTACACACACCCTTCACCCACTTACTATAAATACTCTCTCCGTCTACCTTGATATTGACTCATGCAAACACCATCCGAAGAGGGATGCTTCTAGGGCACCAGAGGCCAGCATGAATCTCACGGCGTGAACATTCAAGGAGAAACGTGAATGGAATCATTAACATATCAGATACATCTCTTCCTCCACTGAATATTTTATAACCCAGGGTTTAGTTTCTTAGAAAAAAAACGGCTAAGAATTTTAACTAAGTGACTGTTTAGTTTTTCCAATAGTAACTTTTCCCTTGGATAATTGAAACAACTATCGATCATCATCCTTAAACTCTTTAACGAAGCTTTTGACCAATTGTTGCATATAATTCACCTTTCCAGGTTGGTTCCTAGGTAGGGGTGTTCCGTTTTCGTCAGCTTAGTTAGCCTAGACAGAACCCGCCTTAGACAAAAGGTCCCTTATAGATAGATTTTAATACAATTTTAATCTTTTATGCCAATCAATTTAATCCTATTAAACCGATTTAAAAAGAGTAAACTAGGTTGCTAATCCCATTAGAACCTTGAACTTAGGTCTATCTCAATCCAATTTTAAAACCCTTTTTAAAACATGAGTTTGCCAAAGTCTGGGTGCAACTCTTTCTTATCGATTTTAGTTCTATTTTCTATTATAACTCTTATAACATAAACAACCAAAACCATGCACAACGCAAAGTAAACACATACAAGGAATTCATAACGTTTATAAACATCCTAAATGTCATGCTCCATGCATTGTTCATTCATTGCTACTTTTTATATAACTCTTATATAACACAACAACGAACCAAGCAAAATATGCTTCCATTCACCCTTATACTATAACGCTATATAAAGATGATGCATGAATATTCTTACTGCATGCATAAATATAACTATTATATTTCATGATGCACGCGCATGCGTTCTTGTAATTTCATCATGCCATATTATAACACCTATAATACATGATGCATGAATAATTGCACAACCTAAGGTGTGTTTCAAATCTATATGTCATACACTATGCCATATAAATTACATACATCTCATGTATATTAAGCAAAAATTGATGAACCGGAAAAGTTGCCTCAAATCCTAAAAAATAAAAGCTAAACGATTACAAAAACAATGAGTCTTCGATTCAAACAGGCGAATCGGGTCTTAAACCGTCTGGTCGAAGTCCGCGTCTTTATTAATTGTGTACCAAAACCCAAGCGATCAATTCAAACAGGCGAACCGGGTTGGGTTGATTGGGGTTTTTGGGTCATCGATTTTTTTGAACACACCTAGTTGGTTAGTTAAACATCTTGTAACTAATTTCCTCTTATAAATAAGATCCTTCTTGGAGAGAGAATAATTTTCATTCAAGAATTAGTCTTTTGGTATTGCACCAAATTTGGTATCAGAGCACTCCAAGATTCAAGGGTCAAAGGCTGAAAGAAGAGCTAATCAGCCGATCAATGGAGAAAACCGTTAGCAAGAACAAGAGGTGGAAAAAACCCCCACCCTCTCTCCAAGAACTACAATGAGACGCTTGCTGTTCGTTGAAGTCTCGTTGGAGTGAATTCATGGTTCGTTGAACTACCATTAAGAAATGATAGGAACATTTGTGAGAATGATGGATGCATTGGTGACACCAACCCAAATTGAAGAAGATGTTTTGACATTCAATGAAAATTAGGGAAGAAAAGGAAGATGTGGAGTTGGACATCTAAGAAACTTTCAATTTTAGGAAGAAATTCATCAAGAAAGGGTTCTAAGAATGCATAGGCAACTCCAAAAAAACCCAAGAAACGACCAAATATTCAAGAAAGATTCCAAGAAGACCAAGATTGGGATTCTTCGAGTGAAAGTGATCAAGAAGAAGAGTTTTATGCTCCAAGAAGAGGAAGATAAGGAAAATATGAATCTAGAGATGATCCACATGATTATAAAAGGAAGATTGACTTGCCTTTCTATAATGGTAAACATGACATCGAAACTTCTCTTGATTAGATGAAGAGGATAGAGAATTTCTTTGATTACATGAACACATCGGATCACAATAAGGTTCGATTGATTTCCTTCAAGTTGAAATGAGGAGCTCTGCCTGGTGGGATAAATTGGAAGTAAATCGATAAAGACAAGGTAAGAGGCCTATCCAAACATGAGAAAAGATGAAACGGTTGATGAAAGAAAGATTTCTTCCTCCCAATTACGAGAAAACACTGTACAATTATTGCCAAAATTGTAGACAAGGTCCTCAAACAGTAGCTAATTTTGTGGAAGAATTCCACCGTTTAGGAGTAAGAACTAATTTGGCAAAAAAATGAGTAGCATCTAATTGCACGATTCATTGGCAAGCATAGAATGGACATTAAAGAGAAGGTAAAGCTTCAACAATTTCATTGGTTAACTGATGCAATTTCTTATGCTGAAATAATGGAAGAGTTAAATGAGATTCACTCCAAGAAAATTTCAAGAAAGGCTCATTGGGATGTTTTCCTTAGTAGAAAAGCTAGCACTTCGAATTATGCTTCTACTAATAACTCTTCCCCACCAACAGCAACTAAAGAAAAAGGAAAAAAATGCACAAAAAAAGGTTGGTGAGAAGGAAATAGAGGATGCTTACAAGAAGAAAGTTTAAAATCCTTATAACTGGCCTACATTGGGCAAGTGTTTTAGGCGTGGCCAAGTGGATCACTTGTCTAATGAATGTCCTCAACAAAAAACAGTAGTATATGTGGATGAGAAAGAGGATTATTTGGCTGAATGCAGGGAAGATAATGAGGAAGAAGTCAATTATATTGAGGTGGATGAAGGTGATGGGGTGTCTTGTGTTCTCCAAACGGTGTCAATTTCTCTAAAAAGAGATTTTAATCCTCAAATACATTGCAAATTATTTGTAAGAGAGGGACACTAGGGTTGACAAAATTTTTCGCGAGGACCCGCCCCGATCAGAGCGGGGAATCCCCGGTTTGACTGGGGATGGGGTCAAACCAGGGACCTCTTTAGGGTCCCTGAACCGGGGACAGGGCGAGGATGGGGAGGGTGTCCCCGCCCAGATCCCGACCCCATCCTGATTAGGTTTTTAAATATTTTTTCCATATATATAATTAGATTTTTAAATATATTATCTCTCTCTATATATATTAGGTATTTAACTTTTTACATTTAGCTTGCTTTTTAATTTAGCTCAATCTAAGCCCAACTAAAGTGTCCAAGCCCAAACCAAAGATAATTTTACAAATTTTTTTTTTTTTTTAAAAAGTCCCCATAGGGAAATAAAAGGAAAAACGGGGAATGGGTTCCCGTCCCCATCCCCACCTTGAAATGGCGGGGATGGGATAAAATCCTCCATTGGGAATGGGGACGGGGAACCTTCCCCCGGCCTAGCCTAACCCGACCTTGTTACCAACCCTAAAAGACATGATATATTGGGCCTCATAATTGCTAAAAAAACAAAAAATACAAAAAAATAGTGAACACATTCAACACTTTATTGACTTGGTTCCGGGTGCTACAATCCATCATCTTCCTCACTATAGGATGAGTCCTAAAGAGTATGGGTTTCAACATATTGAAGAATTGTTAAAAAGAAAATGCATATTTAACCAAACCTTAGCCCATGTGCACTGCTAGCCTTACTCATGCCTAAAAAAATTAGTAATTGGAGAATGCACACTGATATTAGAGTTATCAATAAGATTATAGTGACGTATAGTTTTTCAATCCAAGAATAGGCGAATTACTTGATCAATTTCGAGGAGCCTTGATTTTTTCGAATGTGGACTTGAAGAGCGAATACCACCAAATTCGAATAAGGCCGAAGAATGAGTGAAAGACTACATTTAAGCCCTAGTTCCCATTCCCTGACCAATGGCCAAACCAAGTTACCACATTGAGTTGCCTTGTGACCTACATATTAATCCAGTTTTCAATATTGTTGATTTGAAATGATATTATGCCCCGGATGACTTTCATTTAGCTTATTAGCTCACTTGAGGACGAGTTTGATTTTGGGAGGGGTGGATTGGTGTAAAGTCGAGCCCTTTTGTAAATTACTAGTTAAAAAGGATATGAGTTAGTTATTACTAATTGTTAGTCGTTATGTCAGTTAAACATCTTGTAATTAATTTCCTCTATAAATAAGATCCTTCTCTTCCATTTCAAAAGAGAGTCATTTTCATTCAAGAATTAGTCTTTTGGTATTGGACCACATCCCTTCCTGTTGCACTCATAAAAAACCAATTAGGATGCAACAATTTTTGGTTGTTTTGTAGGGCTAGGTGCTATTATTCGAAATTTGATGAGATAGATAATGCTGGTATTTGAAGCTTACTAGGATATGGATGATCCTGTTGAATCATTAGAAACTTAACTCTTTTTAACGACACTACTATCGCTATTAAAACTAGCTTGCATCTTATTTGGGATAGATCAGAAGATGTATTTGAATGAATTGTAATGTTTGATTGATGCTCTTCATTCAAAACAGAACAACGATTTCATCCACGGGTGTCCATTCATTAAGTGTGGAGGAAATACTATGACTCATGATCTTGCAATTCACACTCATCTTTGGCTGGTTTTAGTTTTGGTTTTGGTTTTGATTTTGATTTTTACACTTAAAAAAAAAAAAGTAAATTGTATAATTTAAGGTTAATAAAATAAAACAAAAATTCGTGTGAGGTCAAGTCTACTACTAGCTATGAGCTCGAACCGACCCGAATCCATGGCCGCTTTCATTCACTGTCTCGAGGACCAAAAAAGTTCCATTTAACTTACTAGTTATTGGCATCCTCCTTCACTGTTCTTCCTGTCACCGGAGCCTCCATTTGGGGCTTTAATCGTTCGGTTTCCAGATGATGAACGGCGGCGGCGGCATCAAAACGGCGCTTCTCAATCCCAAAGCCGATTGTTTTGGGTTGAGAACTGCATTGTTTCATTCTACGCCTGTCCTCGACCGCAAAAGACGCAATCATTGGGACTCTGTAAGTTCCTTTTCTGATGCATGCCTGCAACTGTTTCTCTTTTGGCTGTGGTGCTTTCTTTATATGTATAACAATAGCGTGGATGAGACCGGAGTTTTTTCCTTGGATTTTTCTTTAAGGAATAGTTATGTTGTATTGTTCAAATTAGTGTAATTTTGGCTTTCCTCGCCCTTTTTTTTTTCCTGATGCGAAACTAAAGATTTTGTCATTCTGCATATTGATTTTGAATCTCCTGGTTTGCGTGGTGAATTTTGTGAATCTAGGCTTAGTTGGGCAGGGTTTCAGAGGCGGCAAAAATGTGTTTGATAGAACCATTTCTGAATCTTTGAGTAACACGAACTCTTAAAATGTGGGATTAAATAACAAATCAGCTTTACTACTATTGGGCCTCCAGCTCCCCGTAGCATTCACCCACCAACCGCCCAAATGAATGCCCTATAAACAAGTTGAATGTAAGGACTTGTCAGTTATTAATCACGAAACTGATAAGTTAGATGATTTGGGGACAAGTCAACTATATTTTCTTTATTGAATTTTCTGAATGATGTTACCTATAGGGTTGCTTGTTGGCAATTCTGTTTGATTTAGTAGAATTTGGGTAATAATGCCTCCTGTATTTTTTAACTTCAAAACTTCTGAATAGTTTGATATGGAGTTTTTCTATATCTCTTCGAATTTTAGATGCTAGGCTGCATTAATATGAATATGCTTCTACTTTTCTATGCATGTCAGAGTTCCCTTCATGGTGTTTGATATCTAACAAGCCATTGGATGTGTACCGAATTGGCTGCATCTGTTGAATTTGACCAACTTGGGACGTTTGAGAGTCAGACTTTATGAGATTTTTGGCAAAGAACCATTTTGGGTCTTTCCCAATGCGATGCCAAATTTCCATGTCTCAAATCTTTATCAATGAGAAGTGTCATTGGTAAAGAGACTGCTGGTTTAGTTTCTTACTGAGTTGATTCAGTATTTCCCGATCGAATACTAATATCCCAATGGTTATATGATTTGAGTTTGTTTATTGGATCTTCCTTGGAATGACTAAATGACCTGAATATTAGTAAGGTAGCATGAGATGCCCTTGGATTTCTAATATGAAATGATCATACTTGATTGAGAACAATTCTTACTTAAACCTTGGGAATGGGAGAAGAAAGATTTCTGGCTTAATAAGTGGATAGAAAGCTGAACTTCGAAGGATAAATTTCCAAGCTTATTTAGTGTAGCTATAGACTGCATAGGGACAGTGGGCACCTAAGGTATCCAAATGGGTGAGTTTGGTCCATTCCTCTTAGCAGAAATTTGCTGTATGAGAATGAGTTGATGGCATGCCTTAATGGCTATTCACCAAGTGAGAGGGAAAATTACAGATGGTGAAGTGTTCACTCTTTAGGTTTAAGTAGATTTCTGCAAAATCCCCCTTTTTAATTAGCCAATAGACTGCCAAAGTGAATTTGGCTCAGTGGTATTGGCATGACCTTCGTCCCTAGAAGTCGGAGGTTCAATCCCCCACCCTGTAATTAGCCAAGAGACAAGATGATACGTTGTTTAAAAGAGCATAAGGTTCATTTCAACACAACACCTTGTTTTGGGGATCACTATTGGATCTCGACTATTGTTAGGATTTAAAATTTAAAATGTTATCAGTACTGTTACAGTAATAATAATGTATTAACTTAACAGTTGTAACAGAACTAATAAATGCTGGTTCTTTGTAAATTTGTCACTAGTTTCTTTTTTAGTCCTGTATCCCCCCTCTTCCCAACTCATATGGGTCGACATTTTTACAATAAATGCTGGTTCTTTGTAAATTTGCACTAGCCTTTCAATGATTAAGGCTCTGCTTGGGTTTATATTCTTTTCAACTTATTATTGTTATGTTGTAACCTGGATACTAACTAGTTATTCAAAATGATGCTCCCTATAGTGAACCTCTCTCTTTATATTTTGTACTAATATTCATACACTTTTCTGCAGAAATGCAACCATTACACGAAGAGTTTTAGAAGGATTAATTCAAAACAAACATTGCTGCGCAATGTCAGTGCCTATGCAGAATTCCTCTTTCAGGTTGAATAAGTTGCCATGTTAACTTTGCTAATCGATCCTTTTCCATTGTCATGCATCTTCATTGAAATCAGGTTTCAATACTCATTTAGCTCATAGGAGATAGCGTTCCATTGATAAGATTCTATGAATTCGAGTTCTATCTTTGAATCGTGAGGAGGCTCTTCTCTTTTCTGGTTAGAATCTCAAAGTGGTTAGAATCTCAAAGATGAAGTCATTCCTCTCTTATGATGCTAGAATACGAAGGAAGAAATTAGAGTTTTCATCACCTTTTTTAATCCATTTCAGCAACCTTGCTCATTTGACAAGTCTTCTCAGTCGCAGTTCCAACTTTTTAATTTTCAGTTCCTGCATCATGCAAGGTCATTTTTGTGCTTGTGGCTTAATGTTGTTGGGCATGTTAACTGACAAGTAACATCTGACTGATGATCTTGGAGATCCTGATCATAAAAGTTCAGGACATTTTCGTTTTGACCAGAATAGTACCAAATATGCTTTTACTTTCAAAAGGATTTTTGCATCATCCTTATTGCTTTTTTGGAGTTTCAGAGTTGGCAGGATGAGAGTGAGGCGAATGATCCTTCCTCGAGTAGAGGCACTTCATGGTTTAAAAGGCAGTACTCATTTAGGGGCTCTAAAAAAGATCGGAACAACCAGCGACCACGGTGTTGGAGCAGAAGTAAGCGACCTCTTTATTACATATCCTCAAGAATACTAATGTATATTGGCACTTTTTTTAATACAAAAAAAAAAAAAAAAAAAAAAAACCTTCAAACTGTCTAGTCGTTTTACCATGTAGAAGCTGAGGAGTTGTAACTCACAATGGTTCGCAAGTAAAACAACTAGTGAGACATGAATTGCAACACGGTTTCATTGACAATGATTTATAAAAGAATATATTTCTTTTTAAGTTCTAAGCGATGAATTTTTGGATGAAATTCTAAGCCTTGTCTTTGGTTAGTATCATTGGTGGTGGCAGTATTTCTATTTCGGATCTCTTCACCATTTTAAAAATCATGTTGACTAAGTTTTCCACTGTTGGTTTTATTCCATAATGGTGTTAGATTGAACTCTCAAGCTTCTTTGGGATATTATTTAGAAAATAGTTTAGGGGGCCCCGTCTCGTATTGATTTTGTTTTTAGTTTTCTGTTTTTGAAATTTATGCTTGCTTTCTCTTAAATCTCATGCTATAGTTTTCACATTTAAAGAAGAAACACTTGAATTTTTAGTCAAATCTAAAAACAAACTGCTTTTTGAAAACATTTTTTTTTTCCTTTTTTGAGTTTTCAAATTTTGGTTTAGTTTTTTAAAACATTGGTGGATAGTGGGAAACTTTAGTAGTATTTATAAACTTAATTTTCAAAAACCAAATGGTTAACAAACGGAGCCTTCATGCTATTGCTTCCCATAGATGTTTATATTTTTAAGAATTAGGATCAATTGACCACTGTGAAGGTTCAGCATGTTGAAAATTTAAAACACTATTCTTTCAAAAATGAAATTAAAATCACTATTCACAAATCTTAGAAAAGAAAATATAAAAAATTCACTATTCACAAAATCTGTGATTTAAATTAAAGGTTACTTTAATTTATTCTAAGAAAATAAAACTCATCCAGTTATCTCTGAATTTTTGTTCGTATTCTTCCTCACCAGGTTTTGAGTTTACTGAAGATGATCCTGATCTTGAGACTGTCTTCCAATCTGCATTTGGTGGAAATCGGTCTTATTACTGGTCTTTCATTAATGAAGAGAATCCTCAATGGAGGAGCTCAACAAATTACTCAAGTAACTATGGGAGATCTTGGAACTGGCGACATAGGGTCCATGAAGATTCTGACTCTTCTAATGAAGATGAGGATTCAGAGGCAAATTTGGTGTCGCATAGGCTTGCTCTTGGACTACAAGCATCTGGTCCGCTCAAACTTGAAGATGTTAAACATGCGTGAGCTTTCATTCTGATCACTTTGACTTTGCATCACACAAGTGTAGCATATTCTATTTTATCTTTGATTGAGAATCAGAGATGCTGAAAGGCTCTTCTTGAATCTTTCCTTTTTCTTTTTGTATTTTTTCCACTTTATGAAACTTTTTTCCTTCCATTTTAGGTATCGAGCATGTGCAATGAAATGGCATCCAGATCGTCACCAAGGTTCCTCCAAGGTAATAGTCAAGTAATTTAGTTTGGTTAGCATGTCCATGTCCGATACGTGACAAACATTTGGACACTTTGATACTAGTTAGCAGTGTTATTGAGGCGACTCCGGGCGCACGCCTGAGGCGAGAGGCGAGGCGACCGGAGCCCTCCACGCCTTATGTGGCACTGAGGCGTGCAGATTGAAGGAGGCACTCGCCTTGCCGTGCCTTGGCCAAGGCGTGCACCTGGGTGAAATTCTTCTTTCTTCTTCTTCCTCTTCTTTTTTTTTTTTAAAAAAAAAAATTATAAACGTAAGCCCACGTAAAAGAGGCCCACCAAATCCATGCAACCTAATATTAAAATATACAACCAGCTATACACGAAAAAGCAAAAATCAATATAGAAAGACATGATTGTCTCTTCCTATTCTCCACGTTTGGGCTAGTTTTTTTATCTTTCAAGTTTGAAGTTCTCCTTCTCCTGATATTCTGAGATTCTTCCAAAAAGAAGGGAAGACGTTTTCTACAACTTTTCCCATTCAAGTTCTTTGGCTACAATTTTGAAGGGTAGAAAAAGCAATAAAAAAGGTTATTTTTTTTCTCTCCATTGTAGATCTTCTCGACAGATTCGGAGTGGTTTCATCTAAAAAAACCAAAGGCTTTTTTTCTTAAATTTTTTTTTTTTTATTGTAGTATAGTTGTTCTCTTCAACTTCTGTGGGTTTATAAAAGGAAGCATTTTTTGCAGTTTTCATTCAACTTCTTCAGCATTATCTTCATTGTTTTCCCAAAAAGGTTGATTTTTTTTTTTATTATTTTTGTTTTTCAGCATACTAGTTGTTTTTCATGTTCAAGTTTTTTTTTTTCAGATTTTCAGTATGTCGTTTCGTATGCCTTTTCTTCTGTTTTTTTTTCTTTTTTTGTTTTTCATATTCAACTTTCTTTTTTTTTCAACTTGTTTTTTCCCGATTTTATCATTTTCGTTTTTTCAGTATACTATTTTTTTTTCAGACTTTTAGGATGTTTCGTATGCTTTTTCTTCTGTTTTTTTTTTTAGTTGTTTAACTTTCTTTTGAACAAAATTAGTTTTTTTCAATATACTTTTTTTTTTCCAACTTGTTTTTTTTTCTTTCTTTTTTTTTTTTTTCCAGTGTTTTTCATATTCAACTTTTTTTAAAAAGATTAGTCTTTTTTTCTTTCTTCAGTATACTTTTTAAGTTTTTATTCAATTTTGAGTGGAAACATTTCTAAAATAGGCTTCTTCCATTTTTTTTTAAAGTTTTTTGGTTTATTTTCATTGGTTTATAAAGAATGGGAGAAGGAGAGCAAAAACGGAAACATCCCGGTTGGTAATATGTCATCTTAGAAAACGAAAAAGATACGAACACATGTAAATGTATGTTTTGTGGAAAAATCACAAAGGGTGGCATTTTTCGGGCAATACAACACTTAGTGGGTAGAAATCGAAATATTAAAGTATGCTTGAAATGCCTTACCAATGTAAGAGAGGAATTGAAAGAGTACCAAATGAAGACAAAAGCAAAGAGGGAGGAAAGCAATGCCCTCCCCAACTATGGTGGTGCTTATGATTTGAATATAATTGATGGAGATGAGATGGAGGATGAGATGGAAGTTGGTGGATGTGGATCAAGTATCGGAACATCTAAAAAATGAGCAATTCAATAACAATCACAACCGCAAGTACATCCATCACGAACTAAAGGAGCAATGGGTAAATTTGTATATCTAAATCTAGCCAAGGTAGTTGATGAGCGGAATAGATTAAAGAAGCTGAAGCAATCAACCATCACCGAAAAATACAACAAAGAAGGGAGAGATGCTATAGTTCAATTTATCATGCGTTGGATTTATCAAGCAGGTATTTCTTTGAATACAATTGGGTTGAAAAGTTTTCAAATAATGATTGAAACCATAAGACAATTTGGACCTGGGTTGATACCTCCTTCTTATCATGAGGCTAGAGTGACATGCTTAAAAAAGGAAGTAGAATATACAAAAAATTTAATGAGCAACCATGAGGTTGAATGGAAAAAAAAATTGTTGTTCTTTGATGTCTGATGGGTGGACTGATAGAAGAGATAGAACCTTGATAAATTTTTTAGTGCATTCTGCTGCGGGGACATTGTTTTTGGAATCGATTGATGCATCTTCATGCATCAAAACTGGAGAAAAAGTATTTGAACTCTTGGATAGCATGGTGGAAAAGATAAGAGAAGAGAATATTGTCCAAGTTGTGACTAATAATGCCTCAGCTGACAAATATTTGGAAGCTAAGCGGCCACATTTATATTGGACACCATGTGCTGTCTACTGTTTAGATTTGATATTAGAGGTCATTGGAAAGATCGATTAGATCAAAAGGTGCCTTAAAAGGGCTGTAGCACTAAGTGGTTTTATTTATAATCACATGTACATACTTAACATGATGAGGGAGTTTACCAATCAACATGAATTGGTGAGACCGGCGGTTACACGTTTTGCAACATCATTTTTGACCCTCGCAAGCATCCATAGGAATAAAGCGAACTTGAGAAAGATGTTTATTTCTGATAAATGGACGACTTCCAAATGGGCAAAAGATCCAAAGGGAAAGAGAGCAGTCGACACCATTTTGATGTCAATGTCATCCTTTTGGAACTCAGTGGTGTACACTTTAAAGACATCTGGACTATTAGTTCGAGTACTTAGACTTGTCGATGGTGATAAACTTGCAATGGGATATATCTATGAGGCGATGGATAGGGCAAAAGAGGCCATTAAGAGTGGGTTTAATGATAATGAGATGAAGTACAATCCAATTTGGGAGATTATTGATAGAAGATGGGATTATCAACTTCATCGACCATTACATGCTGTTGGCTATTATTTGAATCCATCACTTTTCTTTGACCATAAGGATAGAATTACTCAAGTTGTTGAAGTCATGAGTGGTCTTCTTAAAGTTGTACAAAGATTGATACCATCTACTAGTGATCAAAATCGATCCACGATGGAATTAGAGTTATATTCTGAAGCCACGATGGAATTAGAGTTATATTCTGAAGCTAAAGGCATGTTCAGCCTTGACTTAGCAATCAACACAAGAAAAGTTAAGACGCCAGGTAAGGACTCACATTCCCTATTACATTAATAATGTATGTGTATATAAGTATGTTATTTCTTCTAAATCATGTCAAACGTGTGAACAACATCATGGTGGGCTCTTTATGATGGTAGTACTCCAGTTTTGCAAAAGTTAGCCATGAGAGTCCTTAATCTGGCGTGCAACGCTTCTGGGTCTGAGCGCAATTGGAGTGTTTTTGAACATGTAAGTGATCGTTTTGTTTTCCATATTATTAATTTAAAATTTAAAACAAACTTCTAATTCCATATTGGTTAATAATTTGTAGATTCATACGAAAAAGAGGAACAGGTTGGAACAGAAGCATTTAAATGATCTCGTTTATATAAAGTATAATCAAGCACTTAAAGAGTGCTTTGATTTAAAGGATCAACTTGATCCAATCTCCTTAGACATAGACGAGAGTAATGAATGGTTGGTCGGAACATTGGATGAAGAAAATAATGAAGCTGAAGTTGATAATGAGCTAGTTTTTGATGATGATGACCTCACTTGGGGAGATGTAACTCGTGCTAATGGCGTTACAGAATCCATCACGTATACTAGATCAAAAGGAAAGTCAGCTGCCTCTACCTCCACTTTTAGAGTTCAAAAGCAAACACCAATTATACAAGTGTTTGGTGATGAAGATGAGGACGACGATGAAGAGGAATTAGACATTGAGGAGGACAATGGCCAAGGGGGAGGAATAGATGAAACCTTAGATTTAGATGGGGATGATGTTGAATTTGACGTTTGATCATGTCTTGAACTTTTACTTTTAGAATTTTGTTCATTTTTATTTATTAGATTACTATTATTAATTTTTGAGGCTTTGACATTTGTATATAAACTTATGTTTTTCTTCTACACGTATTATATATTTATTTATTGCCGTTCGGGCGTCGCCTTTTTGTTGCCTCTTGCCTTGAGGCGATCAAGGGACTTGTCGCCTTGAGGTGTGCCTTGCGCTTTGAAAATACTGCTTGTTAGACACATATCAAAGACTCGTTAGCACAATAGATATGTGTTACAAGCTAATTGTATAAAATCATTATAGGTCCAACATTTGTTAGACATAGTGAATCCTTGTTAAATACTTAATAAATACATAATATTATAGGACAAAAATAATAAAATCTGAGAGTGAAATGCTTCAAACTCCATTTCTTAAGTGCATATAAATACATACAATTGTGCCCTAGATTTTCATAAAATGATGCATTTCTTTGTCGTATCCGTATCTCTGCTATATAGGTGGTAGCACTACCATGAACCTCCTCCTCGATGTCTTGAGATTGAATAGGAAAGTTAAAACTAACATTTGTTTGATCAATTACTACTTTGTTTCACAAATCTACCTTAATATTGATAGGGTATTACCATTGGTGCAACGATTACTAAGCGTAGATCCATCAGTACTGATCGATTACTCAAATGCAGGTGATGGCGGAGGAGAAGTTCAAACTTTGCAGCGTAGCATATCAATCATTGTGCGACAAGTTAGCGGTAAATTAAGGATAGCATCTTCCTAACTTTCATCTCCATCCAACCAATTGCAGATCATTAAAGATGATGTCACACACATAGGAACCTTTTTCTTTCATATCTCGATTAACAATTTTGTTGATGTGATAATTTGTCATATTTGAAGACTGAAGTTTTGGTTATTAGTCTCTCTTCATTATTGTCGATGGTGGCCTTGGGTGCTGCTGTTTGAATGGACAAGGCATAAGGGTACTACTGTATCCGTTTTTATGGCAGAGTTATCTATAATTATAGTAGTTAAACTCGTAAAATTTACAACTGTTTTTAACTATATTGAACTTGTTAAGTTTTTAGTTTATAACATGTCTGTACACTCTGGATTAAGAAAATTTTGAAAAATACACATGTAGAGTTTAGATCTATATCACTCCTTTGACGACCTTGAACAGGATCCGTTCTATAGGTTGTACAACTGTGTTCTTGAGTTCTAAAAAGATCTATATCACTCCTTTGACTGTCCGGTGGTCGGTAATTCTTTGGTTGATAAAGTGAAAAAAAGGGATCTTGCCACCTGTCCGGAGATTTACCTGGAATTGCTTCTTTGTCATGGTTAATATATCTATTGAAAATTTCTCATCTTTTAGTTGAGAATATATACTTAAATTTGAGTGCTACTATTTTTATTTTATTTATTTATTTATTTTTGTTGGTATTAACATATCATATTTTTTACTATTCTTTTTTCTATTTTTTAAAAGAAATTTATGATGGCAAAAAAGCATAATTTTCTTAGAATTCAAATGCATGGGAAGTTGAGCTTGCAAGTTTTTTTTTTTATTACTTATAACATAATTATTTATAAATATATTGATTTTAATTTTATTTAATTCCAATATTTTTTTGAATAATTTATTCTTCAACAACTTTTAAAAATAATTTCTTTGCACTCTAGAAAAAGAAAATTTTCACTATTTAAATTGAAATTTAGTTGTTAATCTTAATTCAATATATGAAAATAATTAAATAAGATTTTTACATATTTATGTTGTGTTTCTTTTTATTAGAACAAAATTTTAAACAAATGACTTGATTAAATTGAACCAACCCAACCCAAATATTTCATGCTTGTGTTGGGTTGGGTTCATTTTTTAATAAGGGTTATTTGAGTTGAAGAAATTTATAATCCGAACAATTGGGTTGAGTTTAAAAAAATTTTCAACCCAACCCATGAACACCCCTAATTTGCATATGAACTTAGTTAAGTGTTTGTAATCTTAATCTTATAATTTGAACATTCTAATCAGTTATCGTTAAAAAAATGGATTATAAAATATATATATACGATGTGAAATTAAAAAAAAAATGAGAGAAAAAGCATTATTTTATTTTATTTTATTTTATTTTTGTTAAAAGTTATGAATTTTAGTAGAAGGTAATAGTTAATTAGTGCATGGATCGAATTTAACTTTTGGAAACACTTTTGTGTTATTTAAACTATCGAGGTTATGAAGTTTTCTACCCTACTTTTCTGGATAAAAATTAGTGACAATTGAAAGAGGAAAAAAATTGCCAACACTTATTTATTTAAGTTTTGGTTTGAGTTTAAAACAGCCACCTTTTATAAAATTACCATGGTTATGAGGAACATACCAATATCCCCTAAAATTTTATACTAATCATAGTATTAAATTTCTGTCGAAATGTCAATATTTTTACAGATATTTTCATATTTTTTTGATTCGATATCAACATGAGAGTAAATTGATATTTCTATTATATCTTTTAAAAAAATCCATCAAACACAACAAATAATCATCAAAATACATTAATATTAATATAATATAAATAATATACATATTAACTTATTTGGAAATCATAAATATTTATTTACTAACTTAAATTTATTTTTTGAATTTTTTGTTTTTATAATTTTTCTATAAATATTCCTGAAAATCAATATTTTAATCAAAATTTCTACAAAATTAAGGTTTCAATATTTCTGTTGATATAGATATTTTAATGTTATTTTAAACTAGCTGTAATTAATGTAAAAAAAAAAAAAAAAAAAAAAAAAAAAAAAAAAAAAAAAAAAAAAAAAAAAAAAAAAAAAAAAAAACCTTTTTGCCTAATGTTCCGTAATCTAAAATTTGGATAAGAACATCACCGATGAGACGAATCCGAAGAACATTCGCCCAAACTTTCAGAACTCAAATTCAACGTGAGATTTGGGTTAACCTTTGACGCTACTGCTGATTGCCAACACAACCCAATTGGAAAAATGGTAGAAAAGAGATGAAATGATTTCCAAGCTCCTCATTGGATGCTCCTTTTCTTGGTTCGATTACGAGTTACGACTTCAAATTCCATACTGATTCAACGAAATTGAAGATAGATAATGCTAAAATCTGTTCATCTGTTCGGTTGCTCATCTGGGTTCGTTTCAAATCTTCTGAAACCCAATAGCATTGTTGGATTCAGTCTTACTTTCATCTCTTCCAAACGGTTGTCAGCGTCTTCTTCATTATGTTGTTCTTCTTTAAGATTGTCATGTCCTAGCACCGCTCCGCTTTTCTTGGCTCCTCGAACTGGTTCTTTCAAAGCATTTTGTGGGTCTACATGTTCCGAGGCAAATCAAGACGGCACTTCTTCGTCTCCCTTGTCTATGTCAGAATCGCCGCCGCCATCATCTTCAACTGTAGTTCACTCTTCTGTGAGTCATTCTCGTTACTGACTGGTTTCCTTTTGATTGATCTTGTGAGTCATTCTTTTGATTGATCAGAATCAATTTCACTTATGGTGCCTGTTTTCGTTTATTTGGGTTGATTATGATGATTGCTTATGTATCTGGGGGAAAGTGGAACATTACCCTATTAGATATTAGTCCCCTTCATGATGTTAGAAACATATAGCGCAAGATGGGTTGCTATTATTTATTGAAGATCTAGACAATGATAACAAATGATGCATAAAAGGTTTATGTTTGATTAACGAAACATTTCCAACCTTTGGGGATTTGTGTGCATTTCTTTTCATTTTTTTGGCTTTAACTATTACGTTCATTGCGCTGGCTGGGCTATATGAAATAAATGAAGTCTCTTATGCAGGAGAAGATTCGTAATATACGGTTCTGTCAGTGGTGTGGAGGCCAAACAAAGCATGGCATACCTGATGGAGAGGAGAAATTGAGAGCTATTTGCACAGTTTGTGGAAAGATAACGTATCAGAATCCGAAGATGGTAAGGCTCCAGTATTTGCTTAGATCTTTGATCACTCTGCGCCCAATTGCCATCTAAACATTAGATTTTCTATTGCTGACCACTAAAATGTTCCAAGATTAGGCATGGACTGATTTGTGTAGTTTGCTAGGCCAACTTTAAAATTGGACAGTATGGCATTTTTTTGGTTGCCAAATACATTACTGAAAGTGAATATAAGAACAAGATAATCATAGATCTTCATTGATTCAGTGAGAAAGATGGATAACTGTTGAGAGTTGAATTAGGTTTGCTTTACTATTGTAATTTAGCAGGAGTTTACTGTAAGCATGGTCTGAATGCTTATGCATATGTCGTAGTTTTCTATTTGGTAAAGGTTTTTTTGTAAGGATATATCGGCATTTGACAACATAATTTGCCTACTATTGTTATAATTTGCACTTTCTGTTTGTAGTCTCTGTTTCTGTTTTTATTTTTTCCTCGTGGATTTGTTTTAGAGATATATATTATGCTAGCATTAAAGAGTTTGTATATGCAACCTATAACCACGTCCTATCTGAAAAGTGCATTGTGGACTTTGCTATATTTTCCTGGTCGTTAGTTTATTCTCACATGGATAAAGGCTATTCTTCACCTGTTTTCTGGATTGATATTTGTAGGTCGTGGGCTGTTTAATTCATCATGACGACAAGGTCCTACTTTGCAGGAGGAAGATCGAGCCATCTTATGGCCTTTGGTATGTATGTTGATCATGTTTAAAGATAAGAAAGGGCAAATCATCCGATTGCAAAAACTGTCCCAAATTGTGACAGAAACCAAAAGTTAGATTCTGGTGTTATGAAACTCATAAAAATGTCCACGAAGCTAAACCAAATAACTTTTTGACATTTACTTAATTAATCATTCCTTCTTTAATAACTTTTATAATTGTATTTGAGATCTAGTTGTTCAATAGGACTCTTCCAGCTGGTTACTTGGAAATTGGGGAGTCAGCTGCCGATGGTGCAATTAGGGAAACCTTGGAAGAAGCAAATGCTGAAGTGGAAATTACATCCCCTTTTGCTCAGTTAGACATCCCTCTAATTGGCCAAGTAAGAAAGAAACTTTTTTCCTTAAATCATATTTTGGTGTCCAATATACTTCATATATGACATAGTCCATGTTTGTTGTTGCAGACATATATAATTTTCATGGGAAAGTTGAAGAAACCCCATTTCTCTCCTGGTCCCGAATCCCTTGAATGCTGCCTTTTTCCTCTTGACGATATACCTTTTGATTCTCTTGCATTTTCATCCATGCTGGTTACGTTAAGACTGGTATATGCCTTTTGAACTTCAGTACATTTTGAGTTTTGTACAATAGAGACCCATGTGGTGAAGTTCATGTTTCTAGTCTTTTAAGAAAGAAAGCATAATGCTTTTCGTAGTTCTTGTTATCTAAATTTTAAAATTGTTAAATAGAAAAGATTGACTTCAATTAATGAAAATAAAATACTCAAAAAATTTATTGATATTTGCTATGCAATATATGAGAAAAAAAATGTAAAGAATAGCAATTTCACCGGTGTGTTGAGAAATTAGAAACAGGAAATAAAGACTAAAAAATCAAAATTAGATGAGAAACTAGGAACTAAGTATTATCAAATGCAGCTAATTTTTCTTTGTTCATTATTCAACTCTCTGTCAATGCAAGCCCTGTTAGATGCACGGAATTTTGCTTATTCATACACCTCACACCAATCTTTTGCCTTCTATTGAACGTTCTATTTCTTTCCAGCCAAATACTCCATAGAATTGATACATTAACCCTTTGTTTCTAAGCTTTCCTCCTAAATGGATGACCACAAAGCATTTGAACCTTATTATCATAAAAAGAAAAAGTGTAGGCCCCAAGAAAACCTAAGCATTTGATGAAGCAAGGCCCAAATTTCATGCTGAAAGGACAATGGAATAATAAATACCAATTTCTCAACAACCGGAAATTGAAAACTTGAGTGGTTACCAAGTGGCCTTAACTTTTCTACAAAATACTTTCAAGGCTTTAAGCAACTGGATCTTGTACTTCTGATTGCAGTATGTTGAGGATGTCAAGGCAGGAAGAATCATATTCCATTATGGCACCATCAATAAAAGGTACTTTAAAATTCACATATTCGATTAAATGCATGTTTCAGAATGTCAATCAGGGTTGTTTTGTGATGTAGGAAGTCAAACTCTGTATTTATTGGGGATATATTTTATACTAATGTAATACATATTTAAGTTTGATTAGAAAGTTTTAGTTTGATCAAGCCATGGAGAGAAGAATGGGTGATATTCGTATTCTTTAATTGGGTTATTGATTACTTAGAATTTAATCCAATTGACCTATTTCTTCATTGTTATATAAATTTGGATTTCTCGACCTACCTTTCATCCTTTGTTGTGCCATGACTTTCCTCTCACTCTCTACCTCTTTACTAAAAACATAAAGAAAAGGTTATGTTTCTGTCATTTCCTTTTTATCGTGCCACATCTACAAAAGATGTTAAATCTTCCAGTCTGTCAGAGGGAAGAAAGAACAAGAAAAATGAAAAAAAAAAAAAAAAAAAAAAAAAAGATCAACAGTGAATCTGTAGTGTGGAGAAGTCATTATTTGACTTTCCTCCTAAAAATTTGGCACTGCAGTCTCTTGGTTCCCTTTATGCAGCTCTGTGGGTGTCAGATTTTGTGCTTGTCAATTATCTGATAGCATCTTGATATGATGTCTTTGGTGTAATTTACATTTTATGCATGCATGAGGAACTAGTTTTGACTGATCACATAGTAAAACGAGTCTTTACTGTAATTCACTAATAAACCCTGGAGCCTATTACGATATATTTAATCTTTTATGTATATTCTTCGTATGTGTAGTTCTAGATATTAATTTAATTTATCAAGTGTAACAAGGGAATTATAATATCACTTGGGGAGGAAATGACAGGTAGGAGTTCAAATAGATTTTGAATAGATAATCTCTCCTATTTTGGTACCATATTAAACTATCACTAAACCAAGCCATAGATTTCGTATAGTTCATTTCTGTGAATAATCATGCTTTCTAGTTCTGAAACCTTCTTACTCTTACCTACTAGCCGATATATTCTGCCAAAGGCTTTGATGCAGTTTAATTCATTGGATGTTATCTCACTTTCCAATTGTCGTTTCATTGAAATGCATGTTCTTGACATTTAATTTTCTTTGTTGATGGTTTTTCTTAGGCCTGGCACAGGTGCTTCAGATATTCATGCCTATACTCTTGATTATCATCTAAGATCGTGACAGGGTAATTCCTCTTGCGTAATTATACAAGTATACTATAGAAAAGAGAATGCAGGAATAATTTGGCTCCTCCTTTCCCTTTCAATATCTAGTTGATTTGTTAGTTCATGATTGATCATTTGAACTGAGGTTCCAGGTTCTTCCAAGTGTTCTTTAAATCCTTCGACCTTGATAAGCCTATGCCGAGAGTGTATATATATAAACATGAAACTGTATTTTTCCTGAGAAGAATTTAAAGAATACAGAGGTATTGCCCTGCAGAAGGAGCTAAGCTAAAACAAGGAGCGACTCCAAACTAGCAAAATAAAACCTAAAAGGATAATTTCTAAAATCCTCGTTCACAAAGATCCAAGTCCAAAAGAAAGACATGAAACGTGACAAGGGACCGAACCTCCACTCAAATACCCTACTCGAGAAATTTTATTGTTTGTTTCAAGCCAAAGGCTGATAAGCCACCAAAGAAAACCTTTATCATGAGAGGCATCACTGTTTTTCTTCTTGAGCAAAGAAAACAGGAATCACCTGTGACCCAATTTGACAGGACCACTGTCCAGTTTTCATGCCGTCCTTGACTCCCTAATCCGAAAAGTTTCGAAATATCGTTCTGGGCATATTTGTCATTGACTAAAAAGACCATGTTAGAACTGTTGTTTTAAACAAAATTTCTCAAGCAGTCTTCCAGTGGTTTGGCCTCTCCCCATGATTAGTCTTAAAATCCGTTTTTAAATTCCTTCAACTTACTGTATTTACAATAACTTTTCTAACAAACTCTTCTTATGTTTCAACTTCTGCTTCCATTGTTTCCCTTTGTATTCATTTGGAGGACTTGGGATCCTCCACTCTCTAATTCTTTAAAAGGAAGTTTTCGAATTTAGATCGTCGGTCTGCCCTGCTTTAACGAATCCGACCCAACAGAAACGACTGAAGAAAGCTAATTTCCTTGATATGCATCCTCTGCTTTCTTCACTGTTTTCCTTTATATGATGCAGTTAAGGGAGCTCAAAGGGTAGGACTTGAACTTTTGGGGGAGACTAGGTCCCAACCCATATGATTCCTTCCAAACTTGAGGGCACACTCAGTAGAAATATGGTTCACTTACATTCAAGTGGAGACAAGACAACTGCAATTTTTTGAAGTTCATAGCAATTTTATTCAACCTTGAATTCTGTAATGTGATAAAGAGGAACATTGATATGTCTGAATATGTGATTTCAATCCCTGAGCTTGTACAATTTTTGCATTGTCTATCATCTACATTTGTTCAGTTGTCAATTGTTGAAAACATAAAAAGAAATATGCAGGATCATTGTCTTTTAAGAATATCACAGAATGTCTATGAGATTATAGAATCTTTCAGATTGAGAGAAAAGACCTCCTTTTAAGACAACTGTTACCAATAAAAGAAAAGAAAAGATAGTAATGAGCTCAAATCCTTTACTGAAAAGTAATAAGGATATCTATTACTTTTTTGTTGTCATCACATCAACATTGGATTCACTAGGAATTTTGTTTCGGTTTTTCTTTTTGAATTACAACAAATGTGGGGCAGAAATCTACACTTCTATTCTCGAGGGAAGGAGTAGATGCCTTAACCGTTGAGTTATATTTATGTTGGTATTATTACTGTGACGGAAAAATTAAAATAATATGGTAGTTTTGAAAACAATTTATAAAAATATTGTACTTTTGAAACTATTTAGAAAAATATTATTGTTTTTTTATTTTTTATTTTTAATAGATTGAGGGTTGAAAATTCGACCTACTAGGTCGAATTTTCAACACTTGACCTTTAGCTATTTTTTTTTTTCTTTTCAATAATTTAAACATCGAATGTTGAAAATTCGATTCACCTAGGTCGAATTTTCAACATTCGACCTTTGTTTTTTTTAAAAAAAAAAATCATTTTATAAAAAATTTCTAAAAATATTTTATTATTTTATTATTTTATTTAAACTCTAAAAAGAATAAATTAAAAAAATAATATCTCATAAAAAATAAAAAGTGGAAATTAAAATATCTCATTTATATAAAAATAATTACAAAATTAATGTGGTCCCATAAGGCGGACCGTCGTCGATTTCAAAACTGCTAGTTGTCGGTCGTCGACTTCGAATTTAAGGTTGCTCTGGTTCTTCTTGATGTTGCTCTGGTACTCTGCAGACGCTTCATGATATAAATATCATTATGCTCTCTAACGACCCCGACCATGTCATATGCACGTATGAAGACAAAGGGACTAGCCTCTGAGTCATAATGTCCTGAATTCAAATTGATGGCATTATCATCGGACTAATATAAATCAGTTTGACTTCTACGTCTTGTTCGATCTCTATAAATTATAAAACAATTAGATAATATTTAAATATAAAAATAATTAGATAATATTTCATTCATTTACCATGATGACCACACGCTGCTCCCGGACGAGTGACGTAGTGCCTTGTTGATAATTATTATACCAATTAATGTAAGTCTTGAGTGACATCCCTGTTTCAAAACTTGTTCATAAGAAACCCCTCTACAATAAAATTGCCGATAGTGCCATCGCCACTACCAAATGTGCAACTTTTTTCGAACCAATTTACAGTCTTAAGTTCAATAATCATGAGTAGGGGTTCAATACAGCATCTTCATTACCTGCCTAATATCAGGCGATGGGACATCCGGCTGAAAAACCGAATTGTCTCATCACCCTGTCAAGAAGATGTCACTCACCAATGTGAAAACATATGAGAGGGACTCATCGTCCGCCATATGTTTTGACCATTCGTACAGAAATTGGGCAAAGAGTATGCATAATAATTTTGTACGACTCCCAAATAACCTGAAATACAAAATATTATATTGGGAGAACATTAAAGACAAATACAATAAAAACGTTGTATAAAATAATCAATTAGGTTCAGTGTAATGACCTGATCAGGTTAAGCAGAATCAAAACATGTATCTGTACTGGCTTGACTTACATGTGTGGCTGTCCTTAGTCACACAAAATTTGTCTCTCCACCTAAATTTTTTCAAATTGATAAATTAGAATCTAAATTAACTAGATCAGTGATATAAAAATTAAATTGAATTAAAATAACATACCGAGAACCGTAGGCTCGTCCAGCTAACTGAGCGTCATTAACATGTTGTAGCTGTGGAAGCCATGGTTGGAAAATCGCTTCCCAAGCCCATAGTTGCAAAAAGTTATGAGAGGTCCAGCTATCTCTCGAACCTCAGGTCTTGTTGCATTGTTGTCTATACAACCATGCCAAAACATGCTCCACCCCACGAATCCGCCCTACATCATAGGGTTAGCTAATAGTGGCAGGAACATCAAGTAAAACAAAATGACTTGATTGTCGGAAAACAAACTTCCACCCATCATTTGTAGTATATATGCTCGCGCATATCTTATTGACAGTTTTCTCGTCTACATTCATCTGCGAGCTCACGAAATTTGTGTTCCTAACCATATCAAACTTAACCTCGATCCTTTAATTTTGGTCGGTAGGTGGGGTTCACACCGAGGTACAGTTGACAAATTATGACTAGTCATCGTACATCACTCCGGTGACCGGTCTCACCGTCAACAGGTAACCCCAACAACACTTCTATGTCTTGTAGAGTGATAGTGCACTCTCCAACAGACATATGAAATGTATGTCCATCTCTCGACCAAGGTTTGTGATCAGATGTCAGTCCAATTGAATAAATCCCAATCTGACAACCCCATAGAATCCAGATGTGCACAGTAGCGGTAGTATTCGAGGGTGAAGTGGATAGTGCATGGAGAACTGCCTCTCGACGCCTGCAAGATATTTTCTCCAGTAGTACGGATCTCGCCATACAACAAGATGATCGATGAATGGACTGGTCATACAAAAACATCGAGATCAACTGGTTCTGGGTTTAAAAGCCATTGATCTGAAAGAAAAAAATATTTATTTCTCAATTTAAAAAAATTATTTGTTTCTCAATTAGAAGAATAATGTTCAACTTAATTAACTTAATTAAAAGAACAACGTACAACTTAATTAAAAGAATAATGTATAACTTTATAGATTACAATAAAAAAATTGGAATATACAATAAATTATTATAAAAAAAATTGAATATACAATAAAATGAAATATATAATAAAAAAAATATATTTATTTCTCAATTTCCTAAACTATCTGGAGCCCATCTTAGTAACGAAGGACATCTTCCTTCGATTATGGCCTAACTGATTACAAAATCCACAATCTGTTTGTCGAGTGACTGGTTCTGTCCAATTCATCTCGTTGTAATAACGTGAACTTTTTGGTCTACCAGGTTTCTCTCAACAGCGATGGCATCAGGATATAAGACGGGCATATTAGGGTGCGTATGATCCAGTTAATCTTCATGCGGGTACAAGTTGAAATTTAGGAGAGTAACATTCAGCATACGTTTGACAAATTATAGTAGTCCTCAATAAAGTCTTTCGTAGTTCATGTTAAAATGTGAGTAAACGGCCATAAAATGCGAGCATGGAATGACGAATGCTTGCCACTTGTTACATTGAACAGTACCGCTCGACCTGTTTAGCCTCATATTTTAAACATTTCCTCCTTTGGCATTTGAGACTATTGACATTCGTCTTCACATGAAATATCTTCATATCGTATGATTGTATTTCATGTTTACTAGATCTTACAACCCATTTATTATTTCTCGTGTGCGTGGAATTTTACTCCACTTAGTATTATAAAATATGTTTGAAATAATTGTTAATAATATAATATTATATATATATATAATAATAATAATAATAATAATAATAATAAATAATTAATAATAATTACCTGGTGTATTTATCTTGACGCTCCAATGCATCTCTTATTTATTCTCTTCTTTTCTCGAAATAATTCACATATCTGAGCAAGAGCATTTATAGGCAACATTTGAGCTCCTTTGAGGACTCCATTTATGCACTCTGATAGATTTTTCGTCATCCACCCATATCTGAACCCTATATCATGTGCTTGAGTTAATTGCTCTAAACTAATGTTGTCAAAAAAAAAACTCAGCTCCCCTTTGATATCTTCAATTGCTTTATTGAACTTCTGAATTTGAAATTGACACCCGACACGATAAACATAATTTTTTAATGTATTAAATCTATACTTTTTATTAAAGATGCTGACGATATGTCGTAAGCATAAACGATGGTGACATTTTGGTCTCATCCAACCATTTGCTGGATTGTTCACTGCGATTATGCCAACATGTCGATCTGAAATTAAATATACCTCTTCGTGTGTTACAATTTCTCTAAGGTGTTTCAGAAACCATCCCTATGTCGATCTCTAAAGTGTTTCAGATGGCCGTTGGAGTCAAATGATGTAGCAATCAACAATTTTTCTCGATATTTGTCGTACAAATGTGTACCATCTATCTGAATTATTGGCCGACATTTATTAAAAACTTCTATACAAGGACCAAATGCCCAATACAGAAGTTAGGATAACATGGCTTCAGTAAGCGTTCCTTTCACTCTCCACTCTACACGTGTTCTGGGATTGGTCTACTTAACCATATACAACCACCTGGGTAACAATTTGTAAGACTCATCCCAATCACTGAACACTTTAGCCAACACTTTTCTTTTGCCCTCCCATACCCTATGGTAAGGAACATGATATCCAAACTTTGAATTGATGTCGAACTGCAGTTGTGCCACACTGATAGATGATTTTTCTCTTACGGCATTACAGAACTCTAGTGCAATCATTGATGAATCCAATTGCACATGACTTTGACTCAGTTCTGAATAAAAACATGTATGCTGCTCATCGTACTTAGTGATTTCGAACAAGCCATGCGATTTTTTCTTTATTGTACGAAGTCTCCACTTACAACCTTCCTCCCACTTCTTATACTGAATTTTTTAAATTGTCGGTGTCAATTCAACAACCTCATATGGTGCGTGACATTGTATTGCAAAATATTTAACCGCGTGTTGTAGCATTTCTTTGTCTTGACAAATCATCCCTTTATACAATTGAGTATTGTCAACGTCCACAGGGGCTATAATTGGGTCATGTTCTAGAATGCTATCCAGTACATTCATATCCAAATCGTTGAATGTATTTGAAAGTAACTCATGTTCACGACCATCGAAATCCAACTCTTCAAATTCATCGTTTCAGTTTTGAAATTTCTATACAGGTTGTTAGCCGCCATATCTTCATTATCACATAGTGATGCAACTGACTCCGGATCAGGATCAATACATTCAGTTGGATCTTCAAACTGGCTAAATGATGTATTCAAGTTTATATCCACCTCTATCCTATTTACATTTACATACAAATACACTAAATTCGGCAGTGACATTGCGATTGAGGACATCAAGTTCATAGCTTGTGCATTCGAAATAGGGAATAACATAAACCTTATTGATATTATTTTTATCTGATTTGTTCCCATATCTACACTAAGTGACATCCCAACCATTTCAATGAATTGTTCAAATACAATTCCACTGTTCACATTTATGCTAAAACTTCCACTTGGTGGTTGATCATAGTCAACTTCATCAATACCATCAATCATATTACCATTTGTAAACAACAAAAATCCCAAGCATTTGCCCGCCATTTTCTAAAAAAAAAAAGACAAACAATACATTACTAATTGTTCTACTAATTATCAAACTTAAACAAAAACAAACCACAATAAAAATCACAATAAGAAATATATATAGGGAATATAAAAAATTTGTGGGTAAAAAAATATTAAATTTTGTATTAAACTAAAAATATTAAACTTTTTTAAAAAATCACAATAAATTGTATTATACTTATAGAAGTATATTAAAAAAATCACAATAATTTTGTATTAAACTAAAAATATTAAACTTTTATTTATAAACATCACTTTCTAAACATAACAATAAATTAAACTTTTTATAACTATTTTTAAACATAACAACAAATTAAACTTTTCAAATATTATAAGAAATTTATACAAAAAATCACAATAATTTTGTATTAAACTAAAAATATTAAAGTTTTTAAGCTATAAACATCAACTTTTCAAACATTACAATGAGGTAAACTTTTAAAACTATTTTTTTCAAATTTAATACAAAATAAAAAATTAAATTAAATTAAACTTTTTCAAACTATTTTAAACTATATTTTTCAAAGTTAATACTAGAAAAATCAAATTCATAAGAAATATATTTCAAAAAATCATAATAATTTTGTATTAAACTAAAATAATTAAAGTTTTTAGTTATAAACATCAACTTTTTTAAACATTACAATGAGGTAAATTTTTAAAACTATATTTTCAAATTTAATACAAAATAAAAAATTAAATTAAATAAAAATTTTCAAACTATTTTAAACTATATTTCAAAGTTAATACTAGAAAAATCAAATATCATAAGAAATATATTTCAAAAAATCATAATAAATTTCTATTAAAAACTAAAAATGTTAAAGTACAAACTTCACAATTAATGGACAAATGTTATCATAAGAAACATAACAATAAACTTACTTAAATACAAAACAAAAACAAACAAAATATAAATAAGATTAACATGTTGGTATAATATCCCAACCATAAGATTAACACTAATAACAACTACTAAGATTAACACTAATAGAGAAAGAACTATTAACATCAATATGTAAATATTATTGAATTCAACATGATAGATCTACTAAATATAATAAAACTAGTAATAAATAAATAGTAAACTCACAAATTTAACGTACCTTTTTTGTTCTTTGTTTCCCAAACAACAACAAAAACTATAAAAAAAAATATAATAGTATGAGAATAGGAACAAAATGTATAGTTCTTTAAAAAAAAATTAAATTTTGTATAGTAAAAGGTACAAACCTCACAATTTAATGGACGAATGTGAGAGAAGAAGAAGATTTGCTGAAGGCAGTGAGGAGAAAATGAGAGGCTGATCTTAAAGGTTGAAAGGTAGTGAGGAAAAAAGGCAGTGAGGAGAAAAAGTAGTGAGGAGAATGAGGGAATGAAAGTAGTGTGTAACGACCCGAGTTCAGGAGAGGTACATGAATGAATCGATATTGCATCCGAATGAGAGGGATCTTGAGGACATGAAAGTATGACTAAGAAAGGCTTAAAAGAATTGAAAGTTAATATTTATACCAACAGGTGCACCTTCCTTTTCGGTGGCTCAATCATAAGAACTTCAAAGTTAAGCGTTATTTTTATATGACTAATATAGTTGCATTCAAGGCAAAGGAGGATGGGATGATGACATAGCTAGGTCTCAGGGGACATAGGGGAGTGTGCCGCTCATCGTGTACTTCCACTAGGCGAGCGTGTAGTATAGCTCAACGATCGTGTAATAGTAATAGTTAAGCGATCGTGTAGGAGTGTGGTCGATCGCAGAGGATTTAGTAAGCAATCATTTAGTCATACTGAGCGATCGTAGAGAGATTGTAAACAATCGTTTAGTGTCTAATAAAGAAGTTGTTCATCGTTGTTTTTAATTTTACTAAACGATTGTGTGCGATCGTATATATAATTACTAAACGATTCTTTAATTTCCTTTAGGTCGAGGGTTTGTTCTTTAATTACTAAACGATTCTTTAATTTAATTTAATCAATATTTTTATATGACTAATATAGTTAATTTAAAATCTAAAAAATTAATTTAATAATATAGGTGGAGAGACCAATTTTGTGTGACTAGGTTAGCTACATGTAATGAGTCAATATAGATACATGTTTGATCCGCTCCAACTTGATCAGGTACATAAAAACTGAACCCAATTAGATTTTTCATAAATATTTTTTTATGTACTTGTCTTTAATATTTTTAATATAATATGTTATATGTCTAATTTCTATATGAACGACCAAGACATATGATAGACGATAAGTCATCTCATATGTTTTCACATTGATGAGTGACATTTTCCTGACAGGATGATCAACCACTTTGGTTTCCAACAAGATGTCCTATTAGAGTGCAATATTGAACCCTTACTGCATGATATTGACCTAAGAATTGCAGAATGGTCTAAAAAAGTTGCACATTTGGTAGTGTTATGACACTATCGTAGAAGGTTTATTGTAATGGAGGTTTCAATTGGGAAATTCGATAGGGATGCAACTCAAGATTACATCAATTGGTTTTATAACACAAGACATTACATTACTCGTCTGGGAGCAGTTGTGCATCATTTGGTACATAACTAAATATTGTCTAATTTTTTTAATTTAAATTTATTTTAAATATTGTTTAATTGTTTTATAATTCAAAAAAATCGAACAACACCTGCCTCCATGATATTGCAAATGATCCAATCCAAGTCCTTACTAGAGAGCTACATGGAATAGATACATTATATATACGATATACCTATTGCACCCCTACCAGTTCCTAAGCATAAGGGACATGCTCGAGTAGAAGAAGATGAACTTGATGAGGTTGACCACAATGTGGAAGAATTGTCTTTTATGACACAAATGCAGAGCCAGACTAGTTATGCTAATTCGATGATGACGATGCCAGTATTTAGTTCAAGATATTATGATTCAGAAGTCAATCCATCGTCTTCATACATGCATGGACATGGGTGCAGCCATGAGGAGCATAACGGATATTTATACTATGAAGCACCTACAGAGGTACCAAAGCTACTAGAGAATCCAAAGGAATCAGAGCAACCTAAAGTTTAAAGTCGACGACGACAGCCAACTCGGAATCGACATCTGCCTCGTGGGGCACATTGATTTTTTTTTAATTATTTTTAAATGAATGAAAACTAAATTGTTGTATTGATGTGGACATTTTAATTTATATTTTATTATCTTCTAATTATGAACAATAATAATAATATGGAAAAAAAAAATAAGAATTTGTTATTTACTATAATGTTTCTTAAAGTTAGAATGTTAAAAATAAAACTTACCGTATATTTTTCTTATTACTAAGAAATAAAAGGTAAATTTTGTAAATAATATTTTTCTATTAAAAAAAGAAAGGAAAAGGAAGATTATAAAATAAAAAAAATATTTTTCAATTAAAAAAAGAAATTAAAAGTAAATTATTAAAAAGGGATGGATGAATGTTCAACACTCAACCATTGCATAAATGATTAAAAAATTAAAATATGTTGATTGAGTGTTCAATACTCGATCAATTTAAGGAAAAAATTTTCGCCAATTACATCATCAAAATTACCACATTTTTTTTTTAATTATTTTCAGAAATATAATATTTGGATAAATATTTTCAAAAGGTACATTATCTTTCTAATTTTTCTATTTATTACATTTCTGTTAAAGTTTATTAGTTAATTTGCTGTTTCTGGGTTGGAATCGGTGAAATGTAGTATAACTAGGCAAAAATAGAACACTCATTTAAATACAAAAGAAAAGATAGAAATAGATTAAGATTCCCAACTTCAAATAAAAATGGAATATATTTTTCTTGGGATAAAATTAATTTGGAGAAATATATTAAATTTTATAAATTACAGTAAACTTTCCATTTAAACTTAAATAAAATAGATATTGCAATTTTCGTCTCTCAACTTAATTAGACATATATTATTATCGAAGAAGTCAAAACTTCGATTCTCTTCCCTTCTAAAGGTTGTTGAGCTAAAAAATGTAGTAATCTTTATTTTAAACTAAATTTTTATTTGAAGAATTATTAATTTTTTTTCATATGTTCAATGAATTGTAAAATATATATTTGGTAAGTAATTGATGGAATTTAAAGAAAGTCGATGCGACAAATAATTTCTTAAAAACAATAGTGAATTTTGGTTGATTTTGTAGCAAGAGTGAGATTTTGTAGAATTATTAAATGAATAATTTTATAGTTGATCAAACTTAATTTTGTGTTCTATTACTCATCCGTTGCTTGAAATCAATAATTCAAATTTTCATACTTCATCGTTCTTGTACTAAAAAAAACTCAGGGTGTGTTTAGCTCACAAACATGAGTTGAGTTGGTGTATTGTTTGGCCCACCAACTTTAAATGTTGGTGGAGTTAAGTTGGTATATTTTACCAACTCACCCCAACTCACTTCAACTCTCCTTTCTTTCCATGTTTCCAATGACACTATTCATTGACCACTCTCACACTCTGAGAACTAACTTTGGGATCCGACAACTATCTCCAATGACAACTTCAGTGACCAACTCCGGGTTTTGACAACCACCTCCAATGAAAATTCTAGCGATAGAATTCGAACTCCAACAAGCACCTCCGATGACAGCTCTGACGACCAACTTCGAGCTTCGACAACTTTTGCGCGACCAGCTCCGACAACCAATTTTGGCCTTCGACAACCACTCGGTGACCCAACTCTAAGTTCGGAGTCTAAATAGATGCCGTTAATTCTACCTAATCCGAAACAAATACGATTTATAAAGCTCAAACCACAACCTAAACTAACTCGTAGTTAGAGTGGAAGTAAGAGGTTGATCCACAGGGAAGATTTGTTTAATCTTTCCTTAAACTAACTTTGACTATAAAAGCAATAAAATAGGGGGTTTTGCTAAAGAAAGAAACATACTAAAAATCAAGAGACAAAGGATAAATGTAAACAAGTATAGAACAATCTTGCTCATTCAAGTTAGAGGTTCAATGCAATTCCTATCATCGAATTCTACAAATTAAATTCACAATCGAATTATTCTCGCAACTACTTACTTAACTCGATTAAGCTAGTTTATACAAAGGCTGAAAACTAGCAATAACCTAGTCAAGAGAGTGTCCTAAATATTGATTAAGGTTGGATAGGCATAACCCTAATCAACCTACATGCTTCTACATCTATTGGGTTTGATAGCAACCATATAGAAGAGAAAACACGCGCATTAAGTTCTAGGATTCAATTGCGCCGATTAATTGTCAAGATAGCTTACTCAATTAACCGAATTTTCTTCAAATCTAGTAATTAATGCGTCCTAGGATTAGCCATCAAACACACAAACATTATTGCCTCTTGTTGAACTTGGCTAGACAGTCTATCGAACACATTAAAAGCATCCCATTCAATAAAAAACCAAGCATTTAGGCTATACATGTTCAAGATATAGATTATTCAACATGCTTCAAGAATTAAATCTAGATTCAAGAATGCTAAATTCATATTGCAAATGATAAAGAAAAAGAGAAAACTCAAAAGAATTATAAGAACCCTTGAAATTAGAAACAAGATTCAACAACTATTTCACAACTCAGACAAATTCATGAAGAATTACAAAAATGTTGCTTATAATCCAAAAAAAAAAAAAAATCAAAATCTAACCTAAATGGGAAACAAAATTACGAAAGTGACAAAATGATACAGAGAGAAATCTTAGCCTCCATGAGAATCGTGCTTTCTCTTTTGTAAAAATGAAAGAAAAAGTATTTATACTCGCAGGGTAGCGTCGTGACGCTGAGATAAGCGTTGCAACGCTAAATCGCAAAAAGGGCAAGAAGCGTTGGGCTTGAGACTTGACGCTGCCCTCGATGCTGGGTTGTGCAAGGGGCGCGCGTGTGAACAATCCCGTCAAAATCCGGAGCGTTGCAACACTGCTCTGTTTTGTAGCAAATGGATGCTTTCTGCCTTCAAGCGTCCCTCGACGCTTTTGAGAGGGTCATGATGCCGAGGTTGATGACATTTTGATAATTTCTTTGATTCTCTTTAACTTTGTTGACTTTCTTAGTCATTTTTATCCTTTTTAGCCCAATTTCTCGGAATGACTGCTAGTCGCTCCCAGGACCATTTTACCTACCAAATGAGCATTAAAAGCAAACAAACAACACAATTTTGAGGGAATTACCGTAGAAAATATATACCTTTTAAAGACCTATCATCCGACAACCACCTTCGAGCTACCAACTTTGACGACCAATTAGCTCCGACAACAAACTCCGAAGAAAATTACCTTCGATGATCACCTTTGAGTGAGAAACTTCAATGACCAACTCGTGGCTTTGACAACCACCTTCGACAACAAAATCCGACAACCAACTCTAATACCACCTTCAGCGACTAACTTCAGGCTCCGACAATCACTTTTGACTACAATCTCCAGCGAAAATCATCTTCGATGATCAACTTTGACGACCACTTTCACCCAACCAACTCTGGGATTCGAAAACCACCTCCAATGACAAACTTCGACAACCAACTCCAATACACCTTCATGCAACCAACTTCAGGCTCCAACAACCACCTCCAACTACAAACTCTACCAAAAATCATCTTCATGAATCAACTTCGATAACCACTTCCGACTATTATAAGATTGATGACTGTTAAAGTATATTGTAGGGTTGATTACATAAAAAATATTATTTTGTCTACATTAAGTGCAATATTTATATGTAAAAATTTGTAAAAAAAAATATTTTTATTTAATTGAATTCACATATTAAATGAGTATTAAGAGTATTTAGAAGTATGTATATAGTTGTAAAGTATGTAACATATGACCAAAAAAAAAAATTATAAAATGAAAATTTTTTCCTGAAACATTTTCCAGCAAAAATTAGTGAAAAATAAAAATATGTTGACTGATGATCCTCCAAATTTAGAGGAAATGAAAGTAAAATTGTTGAAGAAATGTGGTGACATTCCATTGGCTGTTACGAAGATGTGGGAGATTTAATTTAAAAAAATTCATGACATAGTAAAAATATAGAGCAATAATAGAAAGAAGAAGAAAAAGAAGAAGATGATAATGAAATTCATGGAGAAAAATTAGCTAGAATCAAAAGTTTTGGTTTCGTTTTAGTTTCTCATTTTATTTAAACATATTTCTATAAGAAATGTAATGAGATAGTTGTTGTTCATGGCTCGAAAAGAAAAGAAAGAAAGAAAAAACGAAAAGAAGGAAAAAATTTAAAAATTAAAAGAAAAAAATTGAAATCCATATTTTACTCAAACAAAGATCGATAGAATTATTGAATAAAGAAGTTTCAAAACAAAAATAGTAATCATAAAAGCATATTATTAAATAAAAAAGTTTCAAAAAACCGCATAGATATCCAGATATATGAACTCTGCATCCAGACATATGAACTCAGACTAAATAACTTTGCATCCCAAACATAGATATATGAATTCCACATACATATGAACTCTATACATCCTATCTCAACCTTGTGCCCCAAACAACCCCTTAATTTTGTGTAAAGCATAATAACACACACCTATATATTTTGAGATTCTTATGTTGTTTTTCTTTTCTTTTCTTTCTTTTCCTTAATGTTGTTTTTCTATTATGACTTATAAGCAAAATATTAAATTTCAGTTGACATGTTGGTATTTCTATTATATTTCCACGTTTTCATAGGTTCGATATTGACATAAAAGGTGAATTGATATTTCCACTTTTTCATAGAAATATTCTTGAAATATAAAAGTAAGTAACAAAATGTCACTAATAATTAAATATAATATAAATAATAGACATATTAACTTGTTAAAATAAAAAATATTTTAAAGATTTTTTATTTTATAATCTTTTTAAAAATATCCATCAAAATTGCATTTTATCTATATTTTCATTGAAATTTTTTTAAGATGAAGACTTGGATATTTCCATATAGATCGATATTTTAACTTTGCTTATGAGCAGTTAAATTAACAGAAAAAAAGAAAAAGAAAAAGAAAAATTGAAGGCGCCGTGCAAAACGTTCCATTTGTACAAATAAAAGTTCTTCGTTTACTAACAAGTCTTCAGCCATCGCCATTGTCCTTTGCTTCCAACCAATTTCTGTTTTTGTTTCATTCGATTTTCTTCACTATTCCAATTCAATTTTGAAACCCAGAGATTTTCTCTATTCACTTCCAGATCTCCTACATTTTAATCCCCAAGTTTCTGCGTCGAATTTGATGGTTTTGATGGTTTTCAGGGTTTTGTTTCCATAGCTTCCAAGTTTTATGCAGGGAGAATCCAATTCCCCCTCGTAAAATATGGACAAGAGCGGATCATTCAATCACCATACTGCATCAAACGATTCCCAGAATTCCTGGAATAGAGATACCGGATTTGGCGCCAATGATCGGAGGTTCGCTTTCTCGCGTCAAGCTTCGTCTAAGCATTGGCAAGACCTGCCCCATACTCCGATTCCTATCAACTCCGACGATTCGACGAAGCCTTTGCTTTCGCGGAATATGTCGAGCATAAACATTCCGCCTGGGGGATACTTTGCTTCCGAAAGTAACAAATTCTTTAGTGTAAAGGATAATTCAGGTGATAAATTATCGGTTTTGTCACTGGCCTTTTCAATTTTAGAGAATGTGAGATCTGGGAATCGGTATATGAAGAGGCTGTTTCTGATGATTTCGCTTAATGTTCTGTATTCGACTGCCGAGTTAGCTATCGGTCTCCTTACTGGCCGTATTGGTATGGACGTCACTATCCTTCCTCTTTTAATTTTTCATCTTCCTTTATGTCAAAATTTATTCTCAGTATGTGAATAATTTGTTTTGTTTGTTTTGTCATGACTTCAGGTCTGGTTTCTGATGCATTTCATTTGACTTTTGGCTGTGGTCTTTTAACATTTTCATTGTTTGCCATTGCTGCTTCTCGGAGTAAGCCTGATCATGCTTACACCTATGGGTAAGGTTTATTTGCTCATCCCTGTTAAACCAGCTGAAGTATTTGAAGTTCTTAATTTACTTAGTTAGCTGTTACTGATTTGATTAGTTTTTACCCTACTGAACGTAGTTTCTTGGCATTTTTGAGTTCCGTGTTTTTTTTATTTTTATTTTTATTTATTATAATAAATGATTTTCAATTCTTCTCATCTTTTATAAATTTCAGTTTCATCATTTAAGTGTCAAGCATTTTTAATCAAGTCCCTGTTATCTCTCTAAACAGATATTGATTATTAGTTGAGTTAGAAACATAATTATTAGTTGAGTTAGAATCATCTATGTTTTTTAATTCAATGAGTTGCACTTGCACATACCCTCTTAAGTATTGAAAGCTATTGACCATCTCACATTGGAAAAATCAAGAGACATCACAACATTTATAAAATATGTGGGCTACTCCTCCCATTGTTAATTGGTTTTGAGATATAACCTCATCTTATCTGGGATCAGAGCTCATATAGCTGAAACAGGTATTCGGTCAAAAAAAAAAAAAAAAAATTCAATTCAAGAATGGTGAACCCAAAGAAGAACTATCTTGAGGGGGCATGTTGAGGATTTCACATTGAAAACATCAAGGGACCTCACAATGTTTATAAGATATAGGGGTTACTCCTCCCATTGCCTTTTGATTTCGTGATGAAACCACTGTACTAACTTGACTGACTTATGAGTTGTTGGGTAAGATGAAACCATGAAAAATGCAACTATACTATTAACTGCCCATCTCATTAGAACATACTAATTTTAAAACTGACATAATCGTTCTTTTTTACACATCTATTGATGTAATTGAATATGATACGTCGTGGACAAAATTATATATATATATATGAATTAATTGAAAGATAAATAGGGTGTCACAATTTGACCACATATCGATGAACTTGCAATTTTTTTGTTGTTTCGGATAGCTGACATATCTTTTTCGGTTTGCAAAATTTTATTTGATTAATAGAGATGGTTAATAGTAGTGATTTGTCTTACCAGGTACAAGAGACTGGAGGTTTTAGCTGCCTTTACTAATGCTGTAAGTATTCAAAATTTTAAACGTTTATGAATATTTACTGTTCCTGGAACTCTTCTGTTTGATGCTATCCTTTCTTGACTGATGGCTGGTTGGTTCATGTGCTTTTGATCTCTCAAGTTTATGTATTTGTATCATTCTTTAAGTCTTATTCTTATGAGGTAATAACATTATGGTTGTTTCTGTCTTATTAAGTAAGAAGTACCTCCTAAAAGAATTCTTTGCTTTCTTATGAGCTTATCAAAAAAAGTTACTTTGCTTTTCAATTATTATAACCACATATTTCAGTGGAAAAGAAGCAAGAACCTGGATTTTAAAATGGATAACACCTCTTGGAGCAGAGTGATGTTTTGCTTCGAACTTCAGTTTTAGATGCTAATTTCAATTCATGGTCTGATTTTTCTAATTTCGTAACCTCTTGAAGTGATTTGATTTAGCTGTACATTTTTTACAAATCATGTATAAGAAAATTTTGTTTCATTTAACTTTGAAAATAAAGTTCTATTTAATATTCATTTTTGCTATTTGGACATTTACTATGTTACATGTGTAGACAGCTATTTCTTCTGTTTCTGTCTTTCTCATTAGCCGTGGAAGCACTTCATGCATTTATACAAGATGAATCTGAACACAAGTAAGTAGTTCCCTAAACATTGATTTGGGGATGTACTATAACTTTGGATCTTTATTAGAATACAATCTAGAAATTTTTCCACTATAAATTCGTTGGTAGTAGTCTAATTTTCTGTTTTCAGGCTCATGCCACTTGTCGTATCTTTTCATGGTTTAGGTTCCTAGTTTTCCCCTGTGTAGCTTATATTCATTGACCTTGATGCCCCTGATTCATAGGTGTTTCCGTTATGCAAAATTTTTGAACTTTTCCTCCGATTGTAATTTTTTAGCTGGCAGGATTCATGTCCACAGGACATGACACAGACACAGTGACAGATTCTACTATGAGACAAGGTCTCAGTACAAATGTTAAACACTTTTTAAGTTTTATGGAATCATATATTTCATAAATCTATCAACTTATAATATATCGCTCTTAAGCTGATAAAAATGCCTTGCATTTTTGTTGCTTATTATGTTTGTGTTACAGTGTGTTGGTATCTTATACTCTTTGATTAAGATACCTTTAGTATATCTATCTATATGACACTCTTAGTATATCCAGGCCTTTTTGTAATTATGACCTTAGATAGTTTGTGTCATGCACCGGTTATCATCTATCCAGATTCATTGGTTTTAAAAAAAGGTGGACTTAATGAATGAGTTCTTGTGGTTATATTTTGTCATAATATGGTATTTTGTATATCTGATAATTATTTTCACCTTTCAGGCACTACTTAATTGTCTCAGCCGTAACAAATTTAATGGTCAATCTCATAGGTGTTTGGTTCTTCAGGAACTATGCTCGCATTAATCTAGGTGAATCCCCTTTTCTTATAGGTTACATCATTTGATCGTTTCATTACCTTTCAGGCTCTACTTCATTGTTTCTTGATCAAGTGATTGTTTAATTTTTATGGATAACAATTGTTTATCCTTGAATTTGGGATTTGAACACACAATCAGGAGGTAGAAATGATGGTCTGGGCGTTCATGTCAACCAGCAGACCAAGGAGGCTTTTTTACTGTTTATCCTTAAATTCAATACAGGATCGTGTTTTATATTAAAGATCTTTCACTTACTAGACTAGACTAGTCTAGATTAGGTGTAGGATATTGTATTTCTAGAAACTACAGCATATAGGTCATTGCATTCATTTTTTTTTTACATGATACAGTCATATACTCTCCCAGCCTGCCGTAAATTATATATTTCTATAATATTCATTTGTCTTTGTAAAAAAATATTTATTTAAGTGTGAATGTATTTTATGAACAAAATGTTCTCATACCTGTAATAAAACTCTAAATTAACATATTGCCTCACTTTCAAGAACGAATATTAAAAGCTAATTGTGAAGAATAAAATATCTGAGTTAAATCATGGTAAAATAATGAATTGTCTCTGTATTTATTTAAGTGTGAATGTTTGATTGTATTTTCTGAACATAATGTTTCATACTTGTAATAAAGCTCCAAATTAATGTATTGCCTCATTTTCAAGAGAAAATATTAAATGCTAATTGTGAAGAATAAACATCTATAGTAATATCGTGGTAAAATTATGAATTTTGTCTCTATGCTTTGAGGTTTGTGTTAGGTACTTAAGCACCTTGGAGAACCACACCCCAAAAGCTAGCTACTGGGTGGGAGAGCCAAGCCACTTTAAGTACCATATTGATCATCTCATTCTAACCAATGTAGGACAAAGGCATCCCATAACCTTGGTTCCTAACAGTTCGTGTCTATATAGTTCTATTTTTTTTTAAAAAAAGAAATTTTCAATACATCTTCAACATTGCCCTTAGTATTTGCTTACCCAAACCATTGAGTTCATCTGTGTCATCCAAGACGATCTTAATACTTATTGGCTTATCATTCAAGCAGTCAGGTTTGTGATTATGATGATTGTCTCATCCCTAGATCATTACTTTTAGTGTACAGAAAAGCTGAAGATATGAACTACCATTCAATTTGCTTGCATGTTCTTGCAGATTCTATCCGCAGGTAAAATATATTCCTCTCTCGTTCTTCCATTTCTACATGCATGCTTGCTCTTTTTGTAACCGTGCGTGAATATAAATCTTCTTTTAGTGGGCATGTTTATCTTTAAGCGGTTTCTTTCAATGATTCTCAGTGCAGGTCTGATACTGGCATCCTGGTTTTTGTCTCTTGGGTAAACTACCAATGCACAACTGACCCTTTTTTCCTAGTTATCTGCTTCAACACAAATCTCACTTGGGACATGTGTTTCCCCGTTTGCAGAGTACAAAATGCTGAAGTTTTGTGCTTAGGACTGGTTTCAGTTGCAGTCTTTATGATTGTCATGCCTCTCTTTAGGGCAACCAGTGGTGTTTTACTTCAAATGGCACCGCCTAGCATTCCAACTTCGGCATTAAGCAAATGTTGGAGACAGGTTTGTGCATAAGCATGCATTATGTCATGCACAATGAAAGTTATGAAATAAACTGGACCATGAGGACTTATTTGATATCTTTTTTAAATTTTTTCTTCAAAAAGTGAGTTCCATAACTTTTTTGTTCTTAAAGTAAAAGTTTCTACTCACTTTTCTTAAGATAATAAATGTTTAAACTGAACTAGAACGCATTTTGCATTGCGGGTGTCAATTTCATGAAATCTTACAAATAAAAAGTTAGGTTTACATCTTCATAAACTTTGTTTGGAACCATTTTCAAAACATAGGTATGATTTGCAAAATAGACAAACCATATGGTTGATTAGCAACTATCCCAATAAAATGGGAATGGTAAGACACATTCAAAAGAAATGAAGACTAGTCATTTAATTCTCCTAGAAAAAATGCGTTTGGTCAAATAGTATGTTTAAGACGATACCCAAATATGTAAGATGAAATAAAAAGATACAGGCTTTCCATGTGGACAGAAATTAAGTAGAAATATTATATCTTTTGATGAACGGAATCTAAGATTCTGATTGAAAAATCTGAAATGTGGGTTTTATTTTTTTGGAATAAAAAGTTTGGTATCAATTTTAAGCTTAATGTAACTAAATGGATAAAATGAAATTATGAAATCGACTATATTTGGTATCACTTGTCATCTACTCGACATGATATTGCAAGAATGTTCATATTTTTATATTTTGTCAGATTACATCTCGTGAAGACGTATTAGAAATCACTCAAGCGCGATTTTGGGAATTAGTACCTGCTCAAGTTGTTGGCTCACTCTCTCTAACGGTAGTGTTAAGGATGCTTGTATTCTGTCATTTCTAAGATTGCTATGCATTGACAGTTCATAATGCTTATTTATATGTTGTGGTGTTATCTGGTAGTTCCATTGTGTACATATGATTTTTCAGTTCTGATATTGATGAAATCACTGTTGTTACAGACAAAGAAAGGAACGGACAATCGCCAAGTGCTTGAATTTGTGCACGATATGTATCATGAATTGGGCATACAGGACTTAACAGTGCAAACTGAAGAAGCTTGAGTTGCTGCTGCTTTATATTTCTCCTTATTCTCCATATGACTAATGGTGATGATATCTGTAGGTTACCCATACTATCAATTTTTTGAACATCCACATTAGGTTTATGATATATGCCAATTATCTCCAACATGTTCCTCAGTGTCGATGATAGTTGATAATGTCTTCATTTTAAACTTCTTCCTTGTCTCTCCCCCTGCACATCCCATATCCTGCATCATTCTTATATTAACTTTTTTTCTTTTAATGTAAAGTTACTGTAGCTTTAGAGATAATTGTAGTGAAATTTTGTTGAGGATTATGAAAATTGATTTAAGGATTATGATTAGTTATTTTATTACTTTCCAACGTTACTTCTTGAATTTTTAGTTTGGTAGTCTATGGATTTATGCACTTCTTCAAATCCTAAGAAACATGCAGTCACCATGTGCGAAAGTGGGACAAATATAGGGACAAAGTATGTTGCTATTTTTACCAGGAAGAGAAATATACCTCTTGTTTATATGCGTCTACATGTACAAAATACTAGAAGAATACATTTAAATTGAATGTGGGATGTATTTCATCCAAACATGAAGACGTTTAAGAGATCCTAAGTCAAATTTATCCAGGGGTTTTTATATGAAGGTGTTAGTACTTTCATAGGTTCAATGGAAGCAACATGCAAAGCTATATGAGGAGTTTATTTATAACACTTATATTGGATAATCCTCACACGTTAGGTGATTACTTCTTATGTCATTTCTATTTTCTTGAATGAACTTCAAGAAAACAAAGGAAGAATCCTCTATCACCTCATTTGCAACCTAGACCGTAGAATCACTAGGCAACCCACTTTCTGTTTTGAAACCTCTCATCAACCATGAACTATTTGAAGCAATACAACTTTCCTTTACATATAGTAATTCTTATCTCCATTAACCTGCTACCCCTAAACTATCTAGGTGGGGATGGATTACATATTAGAAGAGTTTGGAATGCTACAGAGAAATATTCTATGGGATCCAAACACTCAATCATTGGAAGTGCGACAAAGAGGGAGAGAAGACACAGGACATGAATAGGAGGAAGAAACCTTCCATTAAAATATTATCTTACAGTAAGTTCTGTGAATAGAGTAAGCTGGCTTTCTTTCGGTAAGATGTTTGCGTCTTCTTTGATTGATAGAGGCATGGGTGGCCACACAAATGAAGGCCTCTCATTGGGTAAAATTGGTGGGTTTGCTTCCCCCTTGAGCACCTGCAAAACATTTTTCATGTTGGGCCTCTGGATGGGGTTAGGTTGACAACAAGCTAACCCTAGAATTAACAGATACTCCATTTCTCTAACGAATTGCCCTTCAATGCTCTCATCCACAGCTTCAACAATTTTCCCTCCCTTGTGAAACTCCCATGCCCAATGCGCGAGACTGCCGTCGTAGTCACCAATCTCAGATGGATTTCCAGGCCTTCTTCCACATATAACTTCTAGAATAAGAACTCCAAAGGCATATACATCTGTTTCTCTCGTAGCTCTACTAGTTAGAAAAGTCTTTGGAGCCATGTAGCCTGGTGTTCCTGCTATCTCTTGTTAAGTGATGTGTCTCTTTGGTTTGACACATCATTCGAGCTAATCCAAAATCTCCCAACTTGGCTTCAAACTTCGAGTCTAACATGATGTTGGATGACTTCATGTCTTTATGGAGGACTGTCTTCTCACATCCATTGTGAAGATAATCCAAAGCCTCAGCCACCCCATAGATTATGTTTCGTCTAGTTTCCTAGTTGGGTGGAGAGCCTATCCCGTTGATCTTACTGTAGCCAAATATCAACTTGTCCAAGCTGCCATTAGGCATGTACTTGTATATGAGCAGAAGATCTCTTTTCTCGTAGCACCATCCAGTTAGCTTTACGAGGTTTTTGTGATATAGGCTACCAAAAGTAGTAATTTCTGCAATGAACTCTTGCTTCCCTTGACGTGAGTCCTTTGAAATTCTCTTGACGGCTACCTCTTTATTCATCAAGATTCCCTTGTAAACGGTTCCAAAACCACCTTGCCCAAGCCCATTCTGAGGATCAAAATTGTCTGTTGCCTTCTTGAGTTCTCTCAATCTGAACTTTGTGCTAAAACTCCAGCTACTGTGGGCCGAATCCACTTTGGGGGTTCTTTTCCTACACTAGAATCTGTGCTGTAGAATTGCCACGATTTCACAACATTCAACTGCGTATGATTGCTCGTTGAAGCTGAGAATCCCCCGAAAATGTCGTCTGGGAGGATGGAGAGGACCAAGGGTTGAAAAATGACGAGATTTTTTAGTTGGTCCTCCATTGAGTTGGACATGGAAACATAGATAGAAATGTACTTCCCTTCATATCTGATTATCCCATAAACAGACTTGCCGGATGAAAAATTAACCTGAAGTCCAGTAATGGTTGTTGAACAATGGAATAGATACTGTTCACGTTCAAACCCACATGGTTGCTATCAATGTCATTTGGAAAGTTCTCCCTGGTGTCAAATTCGATTGCCTCTATTTGTGCCATTGACGTTCCATTCGTCGAGGCATTGATAATTCCTAGCTACTGTCCACAGCTTCTGGCGGGAGGTAAAGCATCGGCGGTGAGTATGAAGGCCATCCCTACACCACCCTCAGGCAACGTTTGCGGGCTGATGTTATTTTTGAAATTGGTGCTAAAAGAGGTGATTTTACTATTGTTTCTAAGCTTGAATGGCCTTTTGTAAACAACCCTTCCAGATTCATTGGTGATCGGAGCTCCTCGGACGTCTGGTGTGACTTGAACGGCGTTGAGGAAAATGCGAGCATTGTTACTCGGAATGAGCTTGGTCTCGTTTGACAGTGAAGAATGTGAAGTCGAAATCGAAGCAAAGTGTGGTTGATGGTGCATCCGAAGAAGATGGCAGCCAGCAGGAGAATCCTGATTGTTGCTTGACAACTGCTCATCATCTTTGTTTGTGAGTGTATCTCTCTCTCTCTCTTCCCTTCTCTTTCTTGAGAGCATGCAGAGAAAAACAATGGCATTTCACAGAGAATCCATTGAACTCTCCTTTCTAAGGTCAAACAAAGAGAGAGGATTTGTGGGGAGGGGCTGAAATTGGTGATGTTGTATGTGAAAGAAGTTTCGTTGTTTTCTTAGGCTACGAAAAAACTATCCAAAATTCCATCTCTCCACCTTTGTAATATTGAAGACATAATGAGAACAATAATCGATGTATAAATTTTCTATCCTTTATGAAGAAAAGGAATACGCATAAATTTCACGTACGCATGGAATTGTGGAGAAATTTCTCCTAGCGATAGTTTTAAAATATTAATTGGATTAGTAAATGCAGTCTATGTCTTTTAGTCAATTGACTGGCTATTTCTTATATATTTTTAGCTGCGTAAATATCAATTTATAGAGTATTCAATTTAAACCCGTACACTTTTGTATCAATTTAAATCTTAAACTTTGAGTTGTATCAATTTAAATTCTAAACAAATAATTGTATTAATTTAAACCTTAAACTTTCATAAATGTATCAACTTAACATTTATGAAAATTCAAGATTTAAATTGATATATTTATGAAAGTTTAGAGTTTAAATTGATACACCTACAAAAGTTTAGAGTTTAAATTGATACAATCTATGTGAGTTATTTTTGTTAGCTCAAAGATAAGTTTGAAGGTTCGTAGGTTGAATCTGATACTGTGGAGATTATAGAACCAGGAATCCACTGATCTCTTTAAGGCTTCAAACATTTTGGGAGTCCTATCTTTCTCTAAATTCACATATTTGTTTGTTTTTTGTTTTTTTGTTTTTTCTCTGTTTCTTCTTCCCCCTCTACCACGGAGGAAGTTGAGTTTTGTTGAGACTTTAATTTGGTATTTAATTATAAATTTGAAAACAATAAATTAAACAAAAATAGAGTTGTTTTCATGTTAATATTTTGAACTTGATTGCTATTATTACAACTGTCCCATATATTTATAAACTATGAAACTAGTTATAGTTATCCCACTCAATATTATATCAAATACAAATTATTATTAATTAATTTATGAATTTGTTTCACCATTTATGTCAAAATTTTATATGCCTATTATTTTGTTTCATATATATATATATATATATATAATGGATATTTTAATTTTAAAAAATCAATTGACAATATACTATGAAATAATATATTTATTAGTGCTTTTATCTTTTTTCAATATAATGAATTTTAAACTATCAAATTTAAAATCTAGATATAATGAAAATATGCAAATATTTTAAAATTTGCACGATTTAAATCATAGAATTCGAACATAATATTAATCTAGATTACCTATTAAAACATATTCACTGAAGTTGAATTTGAAAACATATAATACAATCTACATTTTCTATCAAAATAAAACATAATTTTCTCTCATGGATATCCTCAGCGGCCGGTGAAGATTTATTGTGTACCTAATGGGTGTGTTTGGCCTTTAGGAATTGGGACCTCCACTCTTTGTTTTACCCAAAGAGTTTGTGGGTTCCACTACTAACAAACATCAATTTTATATTATATCAACTCTTTACCGTGTGCGTTCAAGAGTTTACAACTTACTAGACTTCATAACTCTAGTTCACTATTCCACTCTTTGTCCCAAATACCCTTGACTTTCAACAGATCTTTTCAAAGAGAAAAAGATCTACTTGACAATCTAATGTGATAAAATAGACCAACAAAAACAACCCAATTAGAATTTGTGTAGATTGACTTGAGAAAAAAATGTTTTTCAGAAAACTCATTTTTGTTTAAACACTTTTGCCAAAAATTGTTGAAAATATATTTCAAAAACTATTTTGAGTGATTGCCAAATACTTCAATTTTTACCAAAAAATGACTTATTTTTTTAAACTAAACACTTGAAAATGTATTCTAATCACACTCTTAACATAAGAATTCAGGCATCTAATCACTCGTCAAAGAGTATATGACTTTGACTAATTGAGCTTGACACTCCAATTAGCATATGAGTCATTTGAACTTTTTTTTGGTCCATGCTTCAAGGGCTTTTTGTTTAGTAACAAATGACATTATGGAGACTTAATCTCCAATTTAAAAAATTGTAGTATTTATAGATTACTATTGAGTTACGCTTACTTTGACAATGATTCAAGGATTTTGAAAGTTGAATACACACAACTAGTAAGTTTAAGATATTGGTTTTAGATGCTTATAAGATATTGGTTTTAGATGTTTATATATGTTATATTGTTCGAGTTTATATAATTCCTAGGATTTAATAAGTTTATAGTTCAGGATGAATGAATTTACTTACAAAACGTCATTTGATTTGAATAGTTTTTTGTTCAATAATATATGGAGTGAAATTTTTTGATCTTTTAATCGATGATATATGCTTTATGCCAATTTATCAATACTCATGTTGGTAACTTAATAGCTACCATAGGCATATATTAACTCAACTCATTCGTCATTTGCTAAACAACTCAGGATTTTTCTAAGTCATTTTTCTCAAACAAATTGATTCCTATTTCATTTCTTGTTAATTTTGTTAATTCTTTTTGTAAATATAACATAACCTCATGGTCACTGTCATAAGACTTTTTATTTTATGTAGAAAAAATGAAATAGACAATTTCATAGAAACACCATGGCAATGCTAGTGTTTAATTCCAAAATTTTCAAAGATTTGGACAGATTGAATGAAATTGATGTCAAGATGATGAAATCGAATTATAATATAAGATTCTTCTAATGGTTGACTAGTTAATTTATTTTTCTTGGTATTTCCAAATATAATTTCAAATAAAATGTAGTGATTGTATATATAAAAAAACATATCTATAGCGATGGTAAAATTACGACAAAGAACTAAAAATGAGAGATCAGGTTTTGAGACTAATTTCTATTTGGTATCTAAATTTTAAAATGTTACATTTTTACCCTTAATTTTTGAGTTTAATTTCTATTTGATTGTTATGTTTCAAAATATTATATTTTTGCTTGTGGGTTTGGAGTTTTGTTTCCACTTAATGTCTAGGTTTTTAGATTTTAAACTTTTATCATTGATTTTATTTTAAATAAATGTTCACTTAGCATCTTTGGTGTTAATATCTATTAACTAACTTCGTTCGGCTACCGCTTAATTACAATTATATTGGATTTCACTATTTTTTTTTATCATTGCTAAAAATAATATAAAATTTTTACATCATAATTATTCTACATTAATTAATTTAAAATTAATGGCAAAAACCAAAAGTGAACATTAGTAAAAACTTGGGGATAAATGCATAAAATATTGAACTCTAGGGAACAACTAAAAAATAAGAACTCTAATTCAAGAGTAAAAATGTAAACTCTACTATTTTAAAAGGCTATATGGGGAGAATTTTTTTCTCCCCATTTTGCCCTTTATTTTTTTGTTAAATGCCAATTATAACCTTCCCATTAAGTATGTGTGTTTTTTTCTTTTAGATTTTTATTTTCAACAAATTAGGCCTAAGAGACATCACATGGGTGGAGGAGAGACGATAACAATATGAAGAGTGGAGAGAGAAGAGAGTGAAAAAGTAACTTAAAGTAGAAATTATATTCACACCATTTTATAATTAATAACAATTTTCTTTGTATTTTTTAGGAACCGTTTGTTTCGTGGGCATCTTAGATTCCCATGAAGTTGGTATCTCGATTACCGTGTTTGTTTTACAATATTATGAGATGCCTCGACATTTGAAGATTCTCGGGTATCCTAGGATGTCCGGACAAAGGGCATTTAGAGAGTTTTGGATGTCCTTCTAAAACATGAGTTTTCCAGATTTTCGAGTTGAGGGTATCCCCATTTTACATTTTGTCCTTCCTTTTTATTTTATTTTTACACATATATATTAATCTTCACTTGCATTATATAATTAAAATAAATACTGTCAACATTGTATATCATATATTTTTAGTTATATTGTAATTCTTATTACTTTTAGCAATATATTCAAATTTATATTTGTTTTATAAAAAAGTCTAACATTTTAGTTTGTTGAGTCAAATAACATATAAAAGTAATTTAAATTGTATTAATTTTAAAAGAAATTTAAATTGATAAAAACAAATATATTATATAAGTTCAAATTAAATCAAATTAATTATAAATTAATAAATAGACGTAAGGACATTCTTGGAACTTTATGTAAATTTAAGATATTTTCGAGTAGAGATCCTACAAAACAAACACATTTATCCAAATATTCTCAGATATCTGCAAAAATACTCATACAAAACAAACATAGTAATCTAAAGATGCCAGATATCTATAATTTCTAATATCTATAATTCTGAGTATCTAAGATTCAGGTTATCTATATTCCCAAAAAAAAAAAAAAAAACAAACAAACGACCCCTAGAGTTTTTGTTGATATTTTTAACTTTTCTTTCCCAATTTTATACTTTTCAGACAAATACAATTACTGAACAAAAATGTATAATTTTCTGTTGTGAATAAGTAATTTAATTTTAACTTCACATAATAACTAAATATTTTTTTAAATAAATAATAATCACACATTTGCATCTACCATTGAATCCTCCTGATGTATCTCTTTAATAAAAACTAAAATTCAAATATACACATCACTTACAAATAGTATGCAACCCTTCACATAATAATTAAATACCTTTAAAAGAATAAATACAAGTTTTTCTATTTTCTTGACCCATCTCTATTTTAAGAATGTCATGATAGAAATAAGTATAGAATGATAATTGAAGTTTTCTTTAATGAAAACATTAATCATGCCACAGTGAAACCTAGATAATACATAAACTTATTTTCTTCGACGAAAATGTATGATTGTTATCTTTATATTTAAATTGATTTATTATTATCTATTAACCCTTATATTTGAGAGAAAAAATTAGACATGCATAATATCTTGAAATTTAAATTTTGATGTAATATTGATTATTATATTTATTTCCAACACTACAAAATATTTAGGTTATTCTTAAATTTAAATTCTAATTATGTCGGAAATTTATTTTTATTTTTTTATTTTTTAAAATATTTTTTTAAGGAGAGGAGTGAGATAAATTACAAAAAGCAAAAATAAAACAAGAATTGGATCGGTAGATAAGAAATGGAAGTGGTTTTGAATGAAGAAAATTGGAGAAGAGCGGATGTGAAAGTAAAGAACAAGGTTCAGGAGAGAGTGTTATTAACAATGACGATTATTTTGGATTTAGAAATGTAGCAGTTGAATTCAATCAAAGAGCGACAACACTTTTTAATTTTCAATTTGTAGAAAATTATATAAAGTGTATTCCTTTTCAACCATAACAAAGATTTACATATTTGTATTATTTTAGAATTAAAATGTTGAGCATGTAGTTTTCGTTAGTACTTGAAGTTTTATATTATTAGTTTCAATTAGATCTTTGATTAGATTTCTATAGTTTCAACTTTATCAGAATCTTATATATCTTATTTATTTGTTTGAACAAAAAATTTTACCTGTTTTTCATGTATTTGAATTTAACATGTTTATTCATTGTGTTAAGAGAACTACCCATGAAAACTATCACAATGAGCAGCAAGATCAAATTTGATAGATTCCAAAAATCTGAAACAAAGGTATTAGTATCATATATATTATAACCTTAAATTACACATACATGCCAACGAAACCAGTATTCATCAAAGATATTATTCTTGAGTTAGTTGATGATCTATATTATTATTCCATCATCTTTTAATTTCATGTACAAGATTACAGTTTATACTACTCCTATAAAAAGTATATTGATTCAAAATTTATGTCACCCCAAAAAAATTTATGTTCGTTTTGTATGTCTGTGGGGATCTTGATGCAAGTGTTGTTGAGTAGATCAGTGCAATTTGGAGCAAGAACAAACTCAATCTAAAGCAGAAATGACATTCTGTACTAGAGCATAATGGGAGAACGTTGCAACGCTTCCCTTTACACTATAGTACAGAAGGCTAGCGTTGCAACTCTCCAGCCGAGCGTTGCTACGTAGAAGCTTTCCAGACTAGTGTCACAATGTTCCAACTGTGCGTTGCAATGCTGGAGCAATTTCTAGACTAGCGTTGTAACACTCTGAGCATCAGACGTGCGTGTTTCAGATGGTTGGAGGTCGTGGGTTTGAGTCCTGAGGCAGTTTTAGAGCAACTTTTTTTTTTTTTATTTTCCTTTATTAATGTAATTTAATTGTTTTTTGATTAATTAAATTAATATAAATATTATATTAATTTGATTAATTTTTAAGAGTGCTAATTTAGTCCAATTTTGCTGATTATTTTATTTTACATATGATGTATGGTCAATTTTATATGTTGCATAATGTATGTCATATAGTTTTTTAAAATCCTACCATAGGACAAACTTATCATGCATCATATTTAATATAATTATTATATCATATGGCTGCATGGGATTATAAGCATGCCCATGCCCATGCATCATATTGAATATGAATGTTATATTATATGATTGCTAGTTGAATGATAGATGTGTTTTAGTTTCATTAGTTTATAATATAAGTGTTATATTATATAATGAAAATGGGATTGCATTGAGCATGACATTGCTTAGTAAATATAATTGTTATATTTAATTAATGTCATTAGATACATGATTATAGGTTTTAATTATTTCAATAATTTATAAGTGTTATAAATTTGATGATTAGAAATAAAATCTATAATCAAGAGTTGCATGTAAACATAGATTTCAATTAATTTTAAATGGTTTAAAATTAATTTCACCTAGACCTATGTTAAAATATTTATAATATGATTAGAAATAGATTAATCTTTTATTTTCTTTTTAATATGATTAAATCAGAAATAATAAAAGATTAAATTTATAAAATAATTGTGTATAAGGGATCTTTGTCTAAGGAAGGTTCTATCTAAGGCTGAGATAATTAAGCTAATGGAAACATAATACCTTTACCTAGGAACCAACCTAGAAGGTGAATTAGACAAGTATTTTATAAGCATGCAATACATGATTTAGTTTATTAAAGTGTTTAATGAACAAAATCATATATTGTTAAACTATACATATAAGAGTTATATTAGGCCAATTTAACAATGGACTTAGATAAATTATTAGCAGGATTTATCTAAGTAACAAACCCTAGGTTTAAAACACTTAGTGGAGGAAAATGATGTATATGATATGTCAATTTCCTTTCATGTTCTCTCTAAAAGTTCACACCGTGAGATCTATGCTCGGCCTTGTAGCACCGCTTGCTTGTGTCCCCCTTCGGAAGGTGTTTGCATAGGTCAATACCAAGGTGAATAGAGAAATTGTTTATAATAAGTGGGAGAGGGGCGTCTGTCAACACATCCCATAGTCTCTTTCATTAGTTTGTTGTGAAGTTTCATGCTCGGCTTCGTGATACTTTTGCTTGTGTTCCCCTTCGAAAAGTGTTTGCATGAAATTGATCGAAAACTCCATAAATAGATAGAATTTCTTTAGTTTTTGCCCCAATCGATTTTTTTTCCTTCAATTGGTTCATGAGAGTGGAACTCTAGGATCTAAATGAAGGGTTACACTTACAAGAAATTTAAGCAAGTTAATAATTTCTTGACTGAACAATGACGACTAATAATTATAAGAATAAGAGTTATTCTGGTGTAATGGTTGGTTGAAAATGTCTTAATTTAGTGAAGGGATAATTGACTACCATTAGTGGCTTTTATTCTAACTTACTAATGCATCATTTCAAAATTAGATGTCACATATGGTACATTAATTTTTTTACTAAATTTGATTGGTTTTTGATAACGGGCAGAAATGCACGTTATTACAGTGCTAAGTTATTAAACAATGAAGGTTTGCATTTCTAAAACATATAAAATTGCATCCAAAAAGCATTAAGTTCATAATATTGTGATTGTATGCGTCCATCGCATGGAAATAGTTAACTTTTGTATTTTTGTGCAGAATATGCGTTGACACAAGGCGTAAAATACAATCACAAGAAATCAACGGTCGAACGCAGCATTACCGCAAGACTTTGCGGTGATTTGTGCTCGCAAATATCTGCTCAAGAATGATTTTCGCATAGAGCCGGCACAACTTAGTGGGCGCATCTAGGTGAAAAGCATAATAAATCACGATGGGATAAAAAGCTGATGACGGTCGATTCCGAATTAAGTTGACAAGCCGCTAACGAACTACTGTAGCAAGTACACTCAACTTTTCGATGACAAATATTCGGCGTATCATACAGAGAATTAATGTCATCCCATTAGTGCAATCATAAGAGAGAACAAGCCTTTCACCCCGAAGCTCTATAAATACGAAAGGCAACCTTCAGAGAAGGGGTTCGGTTCATCGAGTTCGGATAGTTAGATAATTTTCCTTAGATAGAATAGCCTTGTTCATAATTTTCTTTTTCACTTAGAAGGCAGAGCGAGAGAAGGGAAGAGACACCGAAATATCGCTTTGGTCAGCTCGAGCGAGAACCCAAAGGTGTGGAAAAGCAGAGAGAGGGCCGACTCTCGCGAGAGCGAGACTATCTTTTGAATAGAGTAGAGAAGAATAATGTAAAAGCCTTGGGAAGTAAGAGATTGCTACTAGGCTCTTTATTCTCATTTCGCATTGTTATTTTGTATTTCAACTCTATATCTATAAAATGGAACTTGCTTATCTACATCTATTCACTCTCTTAAAAGCACGCATGAGTAGCTAAACTTATCGAATGGGTTGAGAAGAACTAAGCTAACATGACCTAGGATCTTCATTGCATGCGATCATCTTGTCTTATGCTGCACCTAACATCCCTTTAGAGCTATTCGAGAGAGAGTCTAAAGAAAGAACCTGAGACTTGAGAGAGCTAGGTTAGAATCTAGACTCGAGAGAGCGAGATTAGATCTGCATAAGCGAGAGATAAGGACTTAGAGATAAGCTCTGTTTGCCAACATGCATTGCATGTATCCTAGAGATAGGTTATGATATTATGTGGTCGCCTTATTTATGTGTGTGTCATTTGTCATCGCATAAATAAGAATAGAGGCTTATGTGTAGGTCCTATAGACTTTATCACATATATCGCATGCGTTCTAGAACTAGAAGCCGTAGAATTTGCGTTAAGAGATGATTTGCTATTGTATGTGTGTTGCATGATCGCATAACATGAACACAATCCTAGGAAGTGTTAGCTGAACCCTTCTCAACCCGTTCCCCTGCATATCCATCGCATCTTCTGTATTATCAACTCTTTTCGTAACTCTGCCGCATACATTTATTTTATACCACAAACAACCTAAAAACAACACTTTAATTTATTGGTTACTACAAGGTCTTCTTAAAAATTATCACCACATACTATTTTCTTTAGTCCCTGAGTTTGACCCTGGACTTGCCAAGAAACTCAGTAGGGTTTATACTTGGATTCTGCTGAGAAAAATTGTTGCACAACGCATTCCCATCACCATAGTTCATTCCATTATTTCATCACATAAAATAACGCATCAGTTTTTAATGGGTAATGCATATAACTAATATAAATTATTTGTATGGTTCCATCAAACTTTAATGTGACTAGCGCTATAATCAATCTTTTAAGTGTTGATAAGCTAACTGGTGATAATTACACTAGTTGGAAAAACACAATCAATACTGTGCTAATTGTCAATGACTTAAGATTTGTCTTGCTTGAGGAGTACCCTCAGACCCCAGCTCAAAATGGAGCTCGAAATGTTCGAGATGCATACGAGAGATGGGTAAAGAAAAATGAGAAGGCCCGTGTATACATTCTTGTCAACTTGACTGAAGTCTTGGCAAAAAAGCATGAATCCATGGTCACTGCACGCAGGATTATGGATTCACTACGAGAGATATTTGGACAACGTTCTCATAGATGAAGCATGGCGCTATGAAGTTCATTTTTAATGCCCGTATGAAAGACGAAACATCTATCAGAGAACATATTCTGAACATGATGGTCCATTTTAATGTGGTTGAAATGAATGGGGTCGTCTTCAATGAGGTCAGTCAAGTTAGCTTTATTCTGGAGACTCTGCCAGAGAGTTTTCTTCAGTTCCGTAGTAATGCTATTATGAACAAGCTAGAGTACAACCTAACCACCCTTCTGAAGGAAGTCTGAAACTAGAGAACCAGTGAGCGGAAGCGGATCGTTCCAAACCCCATTGTGAAAGAACACATACATTTACAATCAAACAGAAATAGTTATGCATTAAAGAATAAATTACAGCATGCTTCAAAATTAAAAACAAGGGATCGAGGAAATAATACCTTTGAACAGTCATTTCTTCACGTATTTCCCTTGATCGGTCACGAACGCAATGAACAGAACGAACGCAAGGTGCATTTGGAAGATCCTCGATCACTAGCGAGTACAACTTGATCCTCGATCCTCGAATGGAAACTTGACACCACCACAAGATTACCTTGGTATTCTTGGTGTGAGAATCTAGGAGTTGTGGGCTATGTATGAATTTGGATAGAGGGATGGAGGAATGGAAGAGGAAACAATTGAGTAGACGATCGAGTATTAGATAGAAGGAAGAAGTCTATAGACTTGATATTTGATCATGTAGTAGAAGGCACTCTCGTATAATGAATTCGATGCGATCGTTTTCTCTCTTGAAATTTTCTAATAACTTGATGCGTGAAGCGTGGATGGATTAATGAAAACTATTTTTCATCTTTATCCCATAATTTCCATAAACCGTGAATAACCACCCACGAAGTCGGTTATTTGGAGAAAAAGAAAATTAATTATCTCATAATTAATAAATTATAAATAAATCCAATAACTAACTTATCATATTATATTTATAACCTATACTTTTAATATTGTATCATATACAACATATAAACCATAGTTCTTTTCTCTTTTTATGGAATTTAATATAAATCATATTTATATTAATTCCTCCAATCAAGTAATGTATCAAATACATCAAATCAATTATATCATATATAATTGAATTAATTTAATTATATCATATATAATCAAATTCCCTCTTGTTATTAAATACAACATATAATCAAACTCTTTAATCATGATATCCACCATTCGTTAACTGCTGGACACTCCAGTAAAGACTAACAACTGCACTCTTTGCACTACAAATATATTTATTTGTCCATTGGATATAACCAATCAATAGTATGATGACCTTTCACAAATCGCTCTTAAGTATAGTTGGGCCAAATTGCCGTTTTGCCCCTGTAGTTACATCTAACTCCTTGAGTACCACTGATTTCTCTAATGAACAATATATCATAGTCCCACTATGACTATACCCTTCTCAAGCCAAGAAAAGGCATGACACCACATTGTTCAAGCTTCGGAATCAGCCCTTAAAGGAGAAATTTATCTACTTACCCCTGCATGGAGGAAGAAGTAAATTCCGTCTTGTGTAATTGAGTTCCCAGCTCCCCAATCAGATGAATCCCCAAAGTGGTAGGTTTGAGTCGGAGATCTAACCACTTGCACCCATGCAAATCAAATGACTGCCCTAATAGGTAGGAGTTCACAACTCACTCAGGATTAAGGTCATGTTACCTATGGTCATCCTAGTGAAATGAAAATCTCAATTATGAACGACGTTATATAACGAGACTAAACATTTCGTGGTCTGGTCTTATACGAACTTCTTTTTTATAGAACATCCCCGCTCGCATGTCTAATATACGAATGATCAGGATCAGATTATTTGTAGCACTTTACAACATTTGTAAAACCTACAAAGCAGACCACGCTCGTAGTGTCACCAAGATAAGGTATCCCTCCTTTATCCATATACTACAGACCATTTAGGTTATCACTTAAAGCATGATCCACTTGTATGTCTCCACATACTTACTTAAGTTACAATGATAACCATGGATCTTAGTTTATTGGTTTATGGTTAATGCAACTAAAATATCTCATATTTCATAGACTGAAGTGAATAAAATATTTCATATTATAAATCACAAAGTGTTTGTTCATACATGTGTTTACAAACTATAGGACCCTATGAGATTTAGGGCATCAACCCCAACACCTTCTTAATGAACTACAAACTTACCAATCCTTGATGAAAGTCAAGGAATAGAAGGAAGAGGTAATGTTGTCACTTCCTCCAGGAAGTTCTTTAGAGGTTCTACCTTTGGAACTAAGTATGTGAATTCCTTATTTTGCACTAAAAAATGGAAGAAGAAGAAGAGAGGTCAAGGAAATAAAACTAACCCTACTATGGCCCAGACGGGCCAGACGGGCAAGAAGGCCAAGGTTGCCAAGGGAAAATGTTTCCACTGCAACCAAGAGGGTCATTAAAAACAGAATTGTCTCAAGTATTTATTGGAGAAAAAGAAGGCCAAACAAGGTAAATATGATTTACTGATTCTGGAAGCATATTTAATGGAAAAAAATGATTCAGCCTGGGTTATTGATTCAGGGCCATTAATCATGTTTGTTCTACTTTTCAGTGAATTAGTTCCTGGTAGCAACTCAAAACTAGTGAGATGAGGATGCAGGTTGGAACAGAGCAAGTCATCTCAGCAGTTGCAATGGGAGGCATGAAACTACTCTTTTAGAAATCCTTTATTTTTATTAAACAATGTTTATGTGGTTTCAGGTTTGAAATGGAACCTAATTTATGTAAAAGCTTTACTTGAACAAAATTATACTATTTATTTTCTTGTAATTAAAGCGTTTATTTATAATAATGATGTAAATATTTGTTCTGTAATCCTAGAGAGTAGTTTATATGTGCTAAGGTCGTCAGCATAAAATACGCTGTTAAATACTGAAATGTTCAGAACTGCAACAACTTAGCTTAAAAGATAAAAGGTTTCTCCTAAGGAAAATAGCCATATCTGGCAACTAAGATTAGGTCACATAAATCTCAATAGAATTGAGAAGTTAGTGAAGAGTGGACTTCTAAGTGAGTTAGAAGAAGACTTTTTACCAGTATGTGAGTCATGCCTTGAATGCAAAATGACAAAAAGACCTTTTACTGGAAAAGGTCTTAGAGCCTAAGAACCCTTGGAACTTGTACATTCAGACCTTTGTAGTCCTATGAATGTTAAGGAAAGAGGAGGATTTGAATACAAGAGGAGGATTTGAATACTTCATCTCTTTTATAGATGATTATTCAAGATATAGATATGTTTAACTAATGCAACATAAATCTGAAGCTCTTGAAAAGTTCAAAGAGTATAAGGCAGAGGTTGAGAATTCATTAGGTAAACTATTAAAACACTTCGATTAGATCGAGGTGAAAAGTATATGAATTTAAGATTTCAAGACTATATGATGGTGTTAAGGTTGATGTCCTAAATCTCATAGTCTTGTAGTTTGTAATTGTATTTGCACAAACTTATTTTTATCTTATAAAATAAGTTGTTTTTTTTATCTAACATTTAGTTGCATTAACCAAAAACCAATAAACTATGACCCAAGGTTGTCTGATGTAACTTATACATGTATGTGGAGACATATAGGTGGATCATGTTTAAGTGATAACCTGAACGGTTTGTAGTAGATGGATAAGGCTGGGTACCTTATCTTGGTGACACTATGGATACAACCTGCTTTGTAGTTGTTACAATTATTGTACAAATGATCTGATTCTGATCATTCATGTGGAGACATGTGAGCGGTGGTATTCTATATAAAGAGTGTATAAGGCCGGATCATGAAATGAATAGTCTCTCTTTATTATACCGTTGTTAAAAAAGACTTACATTTCACCAGGATGACCATAGTTGAGTTAACCTGAATCTTGAGTGAGTTATGAACTCCTATCTATGATGGTGATCCTTTGATTTTTACGGGTGAGAGTGGCCAGATTCACCATTCAATAAGCCTACCATTTTGAGGATTCGTCTGCTTAAGGAGTTGGGAACACAACTACACAAGAAGGAATTTACTCCTTGCCTATTGTGAGGATAAGTAGATAAATTGCTCCCTTAAGGGCTGATTCTGGGGCTTGAACAATGTGGCACCACACCCTCCCCTGGCCTGAGAGGGGTTCAGTTATAGTTGGACTATAACTAATTATTCATTAGAGGTATCAATAGTACTTTAGGAGCTATGTATTTGAGCAATTTGTGAAGGGTCAATGCACTGTTGATTGGTTATATCTAATGGACATAGAAATATATTTATAGTGCGAAGAGTACAATTGTCGGTCTTTAGTGAAGTGACCGAAATTTAACGAAGGTAGATTAATTTAATTAAAGAGATTAATTAATTAATCAAGTATCATTAGAGTTTCAATATATAGGTCTATAAGGTCCCCTTGTTAGCTCAATAAGGATTAATGAGAATTAAATTAATTTTAGATTAATTTGAATTATTTTTGAATTAATTAAAGAGAATTAATTATATAAAATATAATTAATATAATGTATATGATACATTATAATATAAAATTTTAGTGAGACAAATAATTATATAAGATATTAATTATATAAGATACCTTCTCTATGTCCTTTAGTATCGAGCTGCTCAGATACCTTCTCTATGTTGAGATTGGTGTCCTAATTCTCCCGGAATCTTGTTGTTTTGTAAAGATACACATTGTTTAATGAATAAAATAAGTGTTATTTAATTCTGGCTTTTACTTATATCCAATAAACAAAGCTCCTTAGTTGTCTTATGTGAACTTAAGCATGTATATGTGATATACATGTGGATCATGCCTTAAGTGATAACCTAAATAGGCCTGTAGTATAAGGATTAAGGTGGGATACCTGATCCTGGTGACACTACGGATATGACCCACTTTGTAGAGGTTTGCAAGTGTTGTAAACTACTACAGATGGTAGATCCTAACCATTTATGTGGAGACGTGTGAGCGGGGGTGTCCTATACAAAGAGTTTTTATAAGACTTGGACTAGAGACTTGCATCTCACCTAAACGACCATAGGTGACACGACCTCAATCCTGAGTGTTTTGGGAACTCCTGCCTTTGAGGGCGGTCCTTTGATTAGTATGGGTGAGAGTGGCCAGATTGCCAACTCAACATGCTTACCTTTTTGAGGACTTGTCTAATCTGGGAGTTGGGAACTCAATCCACAAGATGGAATTCATTTCTTTCCCGAAGCAGGGATAAGTTGAGAGATTTCTCCCTTAAGGGCTGATTCCGGGGCTTGAACATAGTGCCCACAGCTTCTCTTTGGAAGAGAAGACTTAGTCATAGTAGGACTATGACTTATGTTCATTAGAGGGATTAGTGTACTTAAGGAGACAGATGTAACTACAGGGGCATAACGATTATTGGCCCAACTATACTTACGAGCGACCTGTGAAAGGTTATCGCATTGCTAATTGGTTAAGATGGACACATAATATATCTATGGTAAAGAGAGTTCAGCTGACAGTCTTTAGTGGAGTGCCTGGCAGTTAACGGATGGTGGATCCTGTGACTAAAGAGTTTAGTCAGTTATTCACATACTGTTGGAGCTTCGAGCTACAGGTCCACGGTCCCCTTGATAGCTCAATGGATTCAGTTGAGGATCAGTTCTTGGTGTTGATTTGAAATGTTCAAATTGACAAAAGGTATTTTGATTATATATGATATAATCAGTGTAATGTATGAGATACATCTAGTGGAGGATTGATGTAAATAAGATTTACATTAAGTACCATGGAATAGAAAAAGAACTATGGTTTATATGTTTCATGAGATGAAATATTAAAACTATAGGTCATAAATATATTATGATAAGTTAGTTATCATTTATATTTATAATAATATTAATATTGGATAATTAATTTTTTTTTCTTTAATAACCAATTGAGTGAGTGGTTATTGGTGATTCATGGTAACCATGAGATAAAAGGAAAATGGTTTTCCTAATTTTAGCAAGTTTTCTTAAAATTTTTGGATATTTATCTCTTGGAAAAAAGGATCTCACAGAGTTTACAAGTAAATATAGATTTACTAAATGACAGCTTGGGCTAGCTAAACGATCGTGCAGTGGCGAGCTAAACGATCGTACAGTATTTAGTATACGATCGCATAGCTTTTTCTAGACGATCGCTTGCCCAAAGTAAACGATCGTGTAGTATCTGTAGGCGATAGATCGAGCTAAACGATTGCATAGCTTTTGCTAGACGATCACATAGCTTTAGCTAAACGATTAGGCATCGATTTATACGATAGGTCTCCGCCATCTCCCACTTGCCCAGTTGTGTACATGATCAATGTTTCCTCATTCCAATTCCAAACAGAGCCCACCCTCTGGATTCTCACACCGAGAATACCAAGGTAGCCTTGTAGGTGGTGTCATACTCAACTCGACACCGTCGAGGTGCTGTGGAGGCCATTCGTGCTTTTGCTGAGGAGTTCGTGGCCGAGGCGATCGTTGAGGACGAGCGCGAAATGTTTGTGTTGTGTTGCAGTCGTGTAGATCGAGCCTTCGAGGTTGCAATGACTCTTATTTTATTCATAACAATGTGTATAGTTTACAAACTACGAGACTCCGGGAGAATTAGAACACCAATCTCAACAATCTCCCACTTGTCCTAATGCCTTGGGAGACTAATGTACAAAACATGACAAAGACAAGTACAATATACAATAAACTAAGTCATACACTATACCCCAGTATCATCTCCCACTTGCCCTAGACAAGACATCGCATGTCTTGTAGCCCAAGACTCTCCAGGTGACCCTCGAACACTTTAGCCGTGAGAGCCTTTGTAAATGGATCAACAATGTTGTGCTCCGACGCGATCTTCGTGACTATCACATCACCGTGATGCACAATCTCCCTGATCAAATGATATTTCCGCTTTATATGCTTGCCTCGACGATGACTCAAAATCCTTATCTCCATACACGAGTATGTAGTCCCTCGTTCTCTAAAGATACTTGAGGATCGTCTTGACCGCCGTCCAATGATCATGTCCTGGATTGGACTAATAACGGCAGACAATCACTACTGCATAGCTAATGTCGGATCTAGTACACAACATTGCATACATTAAACTTCCAACAGCTGAAGCATAGACAATCCGTCTCATCTTCTCAACCTTTTGAGGTGTCTTAGGACATTGATCTTTAGACAAAACGATTCCATGCCTGAAGGGTAATAAACCCTCTTGGAATCCTGCATCCTATACCTGATCAACATTTGATCGATGTACGATGCTTGAGACAAGGCTAACCTCTTGTTCTTACGATCCCGAATGATCTAGATCCCTAGAACATATTATGCCTCACCCAAATCTTTCATTTGAAACTGGGCAGTTAGCCACTTTTTAATGCCAGTCAGAAACCCTACATCATTCCCAATGAGTAGGATATCATCCACATACAGTACCAAGAAAGCTACTGAGCTGTTGATGATCTTCTTGTAAACACAAGGCTCATCAACGTTCTGATCAAAGCCAAACGATTTGACCGCACTGTCAAATCTAATGTTCCACGATATAGACGCTTGTTTCTGTTGGGGTTGATGCCCTAAAGTCTCGTGTTCTGTAGTTTGTAAACAATATGTACGAACGCTTGTGTTGTTAATATATGATATTTACTTCACATCTTGTTTTTTGCTCATTTACTTGTTTTATTTGCTTTACCACAAACCAATAAATATAAAATCTCTGGTTATCTGTATGTGACTCAAGCATGTATGTGGTGACATACAAGTGGATCGTGTCTTGAGTGATAATCAAAATGGTCTGTAGTATATGAAAAAAGAAGGGAAACCTTATCTTGGTAACCCTACGGATGTGGCCTGCTTTGTGGAATGGTCACAAGTGTTGTGACTTGTCACAGATGGTCTGATCTTGATCATTCGTGTTGGGGACATGCGAGCAGGGGCGTCCTATACAAAGAGTTTATATAAGACCTGACCACGAAGTATTAATGTCTCATTATATAACACCGTTCATGAGAGAGATTTCACTTCACTAGGATGACCATAGGTAACATGACCTCAATCCTAAGTGAGTTGGGAACTCCTGCCATTGAGGGCAGTCCTTTGATTTGCATGGGTGCGAGTGGCCAGGTTGCCGATTCAAACCTATCATTTTAGGGATTCGTCTGATTTGGGAGTTGGGAACTCAGCTACACAAGATGGAATTCAGTCCTTCCCCGAGGCAGGGGTAAGTAGATATATAGCTCTCTTAAGGGCTGATTCTAGGGCTTGAACGATGTGGCGCCACACACCTTCTTTTGGCCCGAGAGGTGTGCATACATAGTAGGACTATGTTGTATTGTTCATTAGAGGAATCAGTGGTACTTAAGGAGTGAGATGTAACTACAGGGGCAAAATGGTAATCTGTACTTATGAGCATCTGTGAAAGGTCATCGTACTCATGATTGGTTATATCCGATGGACACAGAAATATATCTGTGGTAAGAAGAGTTCAGTTATTGGTCTTTAGTGGAATGCCTGACAGTTAACAGATGGTGGATCCCGTGGCTAGAGTTTAGTTAGCTATTCACGTACCGTTGGAGCTTCGAGCCATAGGTCCATTAGGTCCTTTGGGTAGCTTGGATAAAGTCGAGAACCAGTATTTGGGTTAATTTGAAATGTTCAAATTGACAAGAGGAAGTTCGATTATATATGATATAATTGGACTGGTTAATTGTATATGATATAATTGGCAAATGTATGAGATACATTATTTTGGAGGAAATTAGATATAAATATGATTTATATCAAGTAGAAGAGAAAATACTATAGTAGATATGTGATATCAAACTATAGGATAAAAATATTATATGATTATATTTATTAATTAATTAGTTGGTTAATTATAAGATAATTATACCAAATTTCACGTTCGGACATGGGTTAGTGGGCAACGTCGGTTATGGTAACCGATGAGTTAAAATGAAAAATATTTTCATTTTTGAATCGTTCAATCGATCGTCCGTCAATTTGCCCAAAAGTTTCGTGAAGCGCGCGTTGGAGAAAGAAAACGATCGCTCGAGAGCCTATACGATAGTCACTTCTCTGCCCAAACGATCGTCCACCTCCCGCTAAACGATCACACACTCTCGCTTACACGATCGGATAGCTTCTCTAAACGATCGTATAGTTTGCCGATTTAACTAAACGATCATACACCTTTTTCTAAACGATCGTTTAGTAAATCCTACACGATCGTGTAGCTTATCCTAAACGATAAGCTCTTTTGCTATGCGATAGCATTGTTTTCCCTCCCACTTGCTTATCGCCACACGAGTTTCCTCCTTCCTCTACCAAATTCACCAAAGCCTACCCTTTGGGTTTTCACTCCGAGAATACCCAGGGCTCTTTAGTGGTGGTGTCGTCCCTATGGCGTTCGTGAGTTCGCATTATTCGTGCTGCTTTTGTTGACGCTGCTGCTAGGCACTGGTAGATCGTGTGGAGGGTTCCGCTGCGTTGGAGTACTGAAGTTTGAAGAACGTCCTCAATTGGTATGACACTCTTTCCTTTATGATTTTATCTTGTTCTTAGCATGTTGTTAATTAAGTTTTGATTGCATAACTATATGTGTTGAATGTATATTGTTGTATTTCGGTCATTGTGAGATCGGAGCGATCCGAACACATTCATGAAACTCTTAGATATGAGATCTTTCAATTGGTATTAGAGCCAGGTTCAGTTCCAGCGATTCTGGACGAAAAATGGTGGCTGTTAGGTTCAGTTCCAAGAGTTGGTTTTGCCTAATGATTGAGAATGTCTCATCCCAGCAAAGGGACAACTGATCACCCCACCGGTGGCGTTTGTCCTGCCTCACTGGGGCATCATTGCAAAATTGAAGTCTATAACTTGGGTACTTGAAACTGTTTTACAAAATTGATTGGTTTAAAAGTGGTTTAGCAAAATTTAATAAAGTTTTGTTCGTATTTTCAGCAACATTTTCAAAATGGCAACAGCCACGTTAGCATTGCTAAGCGCCGAAAAACTTACTGGTGATAATTTCGCAACATGGAAACACATGATCACGACAATCCTGATCATTGAGAATCTCATGTTCGCTCTCATGGAGGCTTGTTCTCCTATTCCAACTCCAAACGCCGCTCAAAATCTTCGGGAGGCATACAAGCGATGGACAAGGGTGAATGAGAAGGCCCGAGCCTATATCTTGGCAAGTCTTTCTGATGTCTTGGCCAGGAAACATGAGCGTATGGTCTTAGAGCGTGAGATCATGGAGTCCCTGTGGGGGATATTTGGACAACCGTCCGAATAGCTTATGCATGAGGCTCTTAAATACATATTCAACTCCAAAATGGAAGAAGGCAACTCTGTTCGTGAACATGTGCTTAACATGATGGTCCACTTTAATGTGGCGGAGTTGAATGGGTCTACCATCGATGAAGGCAGCCAGGTTAGCATAATCCTACATTCTTTGTCGGAGAGCTTCCTACATGTTATTAGTAATGTGATTCTTAACAAAGTGAAGTATAACCTTACAACTCTTCTCAACGAGTTGCAGACATAACAATCTTTACTGAAAAGTAAGAAGATGCAGAAGGGTGAGGAAAATGTTGCTTCATCCTCTAGGACGTTCCATAGAAGTTCGATCTCAGGAACAAAGTCTGCACCTTCTGCTTCTAACTCTGCAAAGGGGAAGAAGAAGAAGGGTGGTAAGGGTAAAGGGAAGGGACCTGCTAACCCACCGCCTGTCGCCCCAAGGAGGCGTCCACAAGTTACTAAGGAAAAGTGTTTCCATTGCAACCAAGATGGACACTGGAAGAGGAACTGTCCTCGATATCTGAAAGAGAAGAAAACAACCAAGGTTAAGGCCAAGGCCGATAAAGGTAAATGTGATTTACTTGTGCTTGAAACTTGTTTAATGAAGAATGATGATTCTGCTTGGATAATTGATTCAGGCACCACTAATCATGTTTGTTCTTCTTTTCAGGGGATTAGATCTTGGCGACAGTTGAAGGCTGGTGAGATGACGATGCGAGTAGGCACCGGGCACGTCGTCTCAGTTGTGGTAGTGGGAGGACTCCAGTTAGCTTTACAGAATAGGTTTCTTATTTTAAATGATGTATATATTGTTCCTGAACTAAAGAGGAACCTCATTTCTGTAAAGTGTTTATTGCAATGTAAATATACTATCTCTTTTAATGTGGATAAAACCTTTATTCATAAAGATGGTGTTTTTATTTTCACAAATCTGGAATTGAATTTATACGCGCTAAGGCCGTTAGCAATTAATTCCCTCTATAATACTAAATTGTTCAGAACTGTCATAACTCAATCAAAACATCGACGAATTTCTCCAAAAGAAAATGCCCAACTTTGGCATCTTCATTTAGGGCACATCAATCTCAATAGGATTGAGAGATTGATGAAGAATGGACTTCTAAGTGAGTTAGAAGAAAATTCATTACCAGTGTGCGAATCTGGTCTTGAGGGTAAGTTGACTAAACGACCTTTTACTGGAAAAGGTTAGAGAGCCAAGGAGCCTCTTGAGTTAGTACATTCTGACCTTTGTGGTCCTATGAATGTGCGAGCCCGAGGTGACTATGAGTATTTTATCAGTTTTACTGATGATTACTCTAGGTATGTGATAACTTGTAGAAATACAAGTTATATATGCCACCTTATCTAGATATTGGGCCAGAAATTAGTGAATATGCGCCAATTGTATGAAAATTAGCTTAGAATTACAATAATTATAAATGATCACAATTACACCCACTAATACCATAAAGATGGAAGCCAATCTGAATTTTACTTTGTTTTGCAGAAAACCAAGTCACCACTTGCGCTCAAGGTTCACGAGAAACTGATCAACGAATCTCTGTCACATTGCACCCGTCAATCAATAATGAAGAGACGATTATCACAATGACGGTGAAATGCGACAGTTGATCCAGAGCTAACTTTCAACCACATGCAGTAATAAAAAACAACACCGCATGCGAAATCATGATCGAAAGATGCGACGGGGCAACGTAAAAGCAGAGGATTGAGACACGTGTACAACTAACGGTTGTGCAGAATTGACGGTCTGATTGCATAACAGAAGGAATAATATCCCTCCATCTTCGGAATTACCATAACCATCAGTATGGACCACAAGGCCGGAGTCAAAGATTCTCACCTATAAATACCCTATAGATTTCAGAGACAAGATATGCTACTTGATACAGGGGCTAAGTGCTACTAAACTGTTGAGAGAAAAGGCTAAGCTGAGTGCTTAAGTGAAGAAATCTGGAAAGAAGACGAGATAAGGCCGAGAGGTGAATCTCAGATCCAACCTGTCGAATACCTGATCGAAAGCTCTGTGCATAGATCTCTGCTACCGGTGGTGCAAGCCTGAGAGGGAAGTTCTTCCTACCATCAAATCCATCCTATCCGGCAAGCAGATCTCCATCAAATCAGTGCCAAGACATTGACACTTGTTTGTATCTGTTCTATTTCTTTCATCATTGTATTTCACTTTCTCATTCTCTTTTCATTCACACATCATGTATCAAATGCTTAATAGACATATTAAATGTTTCGATAGCTTTCATATACCATTCTCTATCTATTTCCGTTCCTCCATTAATCATTTTCTCCATGATGTCTTCTTAATCCCCTAATAGTTAATATGAATTAAACAAGTACTTAATCTGTGTTAAAGGTATAAAATGCATTTAGCTAAGGCATGCTAGACGACATCTTCTCCTGTGAGAGCAGAGGTGAAAATGCCATTCTGATCTATCGAGAGAGGGTTAGAAGAATGCGTTAACTAAAGCGAGTAATACTTCCAGACATGGAAGCAACCTTGCGTTCATTACGTTATTCTCTGTTTCACCACAGACATATGGGAACGTGGCCGATCACTGAAAGGTGTAAGCTAAGAGAAGAGTAGAACAATATTTCTAGCTTCAACGCAATTAAGAACTTGCACTGTTTATATTATTTATCTTTCTCTTTCTATTCCTTTCATAAGACTTGCCGCCGTATTCCACGTCTTTACATAACTTTCACAGCCAGCCTTGACCTCAGCATCTTATAACATGAAGCTTGTATCTTGTATCATTTAGCTTAGGTTTATTGTATTTCATTTTATTACCACATCTTTACTGCTTTACTTTATTTTATTGAAATTTATATACCTGTACAAACACGTTTTTAAATATTGAAAACCTGGTCGCATATATCATGAACATACCACAATAACCTAAAATAGTCCCTGAGTTCGACCTCGGATCACACCAAGAAACTTGCGGTGGAATTACACTTGGTTCCATCGTAAGGAAACTTGTGACAACGCATGGCATACTACGTGAACATCCATAATTTATGCATATTTAGCAGTAGTATTGCATCATTTCGAGCATAGCACATCATCAATCATACCTATCAAAATCTGCGTTACAGTACGAGTATGTTTATCTTATGCAATAGAAGTTTGAATCCTTTGAAAAGTTCAAAGAGTTCAAGGCTGAAGTTGAAAACACATTAGATAGATGGATTAAAACACTTTGATCGGATCGAGGTGGAGAGTTTTTGGACTCGGTATTCCAGGACATTTGATAGAACATGGAATCGTTTCCCAACTCTCAGTGCCGGGTACACCTCAGCATAATGGTGTAGCGGAGAGAAGAAATAGAACCTTGTTAGACATGGTTCGCTCGATGATGAGTTAGGCTTCCTTACCGGACTCGTTTTGGGGTTTCGCAATGGAGACTGTGATATACATTCTTAAATGTGTTCCCTTCAAGAGTGTTGCAAGAACACCTCTGGAGTTGTGGAATGGGTGTAAAGCTAGTTTACGTCACTTCCGTATTTGGGGTTTCCCTACACATGTGCTTGAGGCTAATCCCAAGAACTTGGAACCACGATTGAGGTTATGCCTCTTTGTAGGCTACCCCAAAGGTACATGAGGAGGTTATTTTCATGATTCGACGGAAAATAGGGTGTTTGTTTCAACAAACGCTACTTTCTTGGAGGAGGATCATATAAGGGAGCACAGTCCATGAAGCAAAGTCGTGTTGTGTGAGTTTTCCAATGAAACTACTGAAACTTCAACCAGAGTTGTTGAAGAGCATGCTAGATCAGCAACAGTTGTTGATGGGAGTTCATCCAGTAGGTCGGTTCCACCTCAAGAGTTGAGGGAACCTCGACGTAGTGAGAGGGTTGCGAACCCACCCATTTGCTATCTGGGTTTTACGGAAATCCTTGCTATGGTAGCAGATGGCGTCGTTGAGGATCTGTTGTCTTAAACCTGTCTCTTATACACATCTAGATGTGTATAAGAGACAGGGTCAAGACCATGGATCTCAAGATGAAGTTGATGTACTTCAACTTAGTATGGGATCTTGTAGATTAGTCTGATGGGGTTCGCCTTATAGGTTGCAAATGGATCTACAAGCGCAAACGGGGTGATGATGAGAAGGTACAGACCTTCAAGGCTCGACTTGTGGCAAGAGGTTATACCTAGGTAGATGGAGTCGACTATGAGGAGACTTTCTCGCCTGTTGCCATGTTAAAGTCGATTCGCTTCCTCTTGTCCATTGTAGCTTATTATAATTATAAAATCTAGCAAATGTATGTCAAGACGGCCTTTCTGAATGGCAATCTTGAGGAGACCATTTACATGGTGCAACCTGAGGGATTCATAGCCCAAGGTCAAGAGCAAAAGGTTTGCAAACTAAATCGGTCCATTTATAGACTGAAACAGGCGTCTCGATCTTAGAACATAACCCTCCCACTACGTCGAGACAATATCAACTCTTGAGCTGGTTGACTAGATGCACCGACCTCAATAACTCTTGTTGATCTGTTAATCTGTTCAACAACTCTTGTTGAACCCTCAGTAGTCTTAGTCTCACTAGAAATCTCACGTAAAACAAGCTTACTTCGTGGTTTATGATCCCGGATGTGGTCTTCTTCGAAGAAAATAGCATTTGTAGAAACAAACACTTTGTTCTCACTCAGATCATAGAAGTATCCACCCCTCGTTTCCCTGGGGTAGCCTACAAAAAGGAAAACTTTCAAACGTGGTTCCAACTTCTTCAGGTTAGTCACAAGCACATGTGCCGGACACCCCCAAATCCTGAAGTGGCGTAAACTACCTTATGGCCTCTCCACAACTCAAAAGGTGTTTTAGAAACACTTTTCCAGGGAACGTTTTTCAGAATGTAACATACAGTCTCCACTGCAAAACTCCAAAATGAGTTTGGAAGATGAGCATAACTCATCGTAGACCGAACCATGTTCAACAAGGTTCTGTTTCTCCTTTCTAATACACCATTCTACTGTGGTGTACCTAGGGCCAAGAATTAGGACGTAATTTCATGTTCTATCATATAGTTTTGGAATTGGAGGTCCATATACTCTCGACCACTATCAGATCGTAGTGTTCTTATCTTCTTACCTAACAAGTTTTCAACTTCAGTCTTATACTCCTTGAACTCTTCAAGGGCTTCAGACTTACGTTGCATTAGGTAGAGATATTCATACCTTGAATAATCATCTATGAAAGAGATGAAATATTCATACCCACCTCGAGCCCTAACACTCATCGAACCACAGAGGTCTGAATGTATAAGTCTAAGGCTTCCTTGGCTCTGTAACTTTTTCCAATAAAAGGTCATTTAGTCATCTTGCCTTCGAGGCATGATTCACACACCGGCAAAGAGTTTTCTTTTAAACTCTTTAGGAGTCCACTTTTCACCAACTGCTCAATCCTATTGAGGTTGATGTGACCTAATCTTAGATGCCAAAGATGGACATTTTCCTTAGGAGAAACCTTTGGTCTTTTAGCTGTTGTTGCTATACTGAACATTTCAGTATTAAACAAAGTTTTTATGACTATCGGCGTTAGTACATATAAGTTACTTTCTATTGAACCAAAACCAATCTCCATTCCATTCTGAAAAATAAACACTACTCTCAGAAAAGGAGACGGTATAACCTTATTCAATGAGACAAGAAACCGAGATTAAGTTCCTCTTATGAGGAACAACAAAAACATTATCCAATAACAGATAACATTTCTTATCCAAAAATAACTTCAGCCTGCCTACAGCAACAACTAAAACAACCTCACCAATACTGACTCATAAAGTTGTCTCTCCCTATGACAATGTTTGCCAAGAACTAAATCCTTGGTAAGAGGAACTAACGTGATTAGTAGCACCCGAATCAAAGATCCAGGTAGAATCATCATTCTTTACCAAACACGTCTCCAAGACCAATAAATCACATTTACTGTGTTTAGGTGAAATGTAAGCCTCAAGTATCAACGGCGTTATATACAAGACTAGTCATCTCATGGTTCGGTCTTATACAAACTCTTTGTATAGGACACCCTCGCTCGTATGTCTCCACATGAATGGTCAGAATCTGCCATTTATAGTAGTTTACAACACTTGCAAACCTCTACAAAGCGAGCCGTATCTGTAGTGTCACCAGGATCAGGTATCTTTCCTTAATCCTTATACTACAGATCTTTTTAGGTTATCACTTAAGGCATGATTCACTTGTATATCTCATATACATGCTTAAGTTTACATACAATAACCATGGAGCTTTTTTTATTGAATATGAGTAAATGCCAAATAAAATAACTCTTATTTTATTCATAACAATGTGTACAGTTTACAAACTACGAGACTCCGGGAGAATTAGGACACCAATCCCAACATACCCTACTTTGCCCGCAAGCTCACTAACCTCGCAAGCCCTTTGGCTACCGTAAGCCTTGTCAACGCATCATGCAAGATCCTTCAACTCATGTGTTCATCCTTAGCTCCAACGCCTAGTTTGTCCTTGGATTCAACACTTAGCCTCACATAACCTCCACAAGCCTTGGTTGCTACACACACAACCTCTTGTCTCCATACTTCTCAATCAACGCATGCCTACTCTTGGCTTCCACACTTAGCCAATTTTCTACTTGTTAAACTATCTAAAAGTCACCCAAGACTAGGTATTTCCAACACTTAGAATTTTCTTCCTCAATCTTCCTACTTTCTTTACTTCTTTTCACAACTTTACTTTAATATACCCTTAGTCTTTACTTAGCATGCCTATTACTCACTTATGTAGGTAAATGGAGTATGGGGTTTACACCTTGAATAGTCATCAACGAAGATAATAAAATATTCATACCCTCCTCTAGCTCTCACATTCATAGGATGTACCAGATTCACATGGTGGTAATGAACTGTTTTCTAACTGATTTAAATGACCGTTCTTAACCAATCTCTCAATCCTGTTGATATTTATGTGACCAAGTCTCAAGTTCCAAAGATACACATTTGGAGAAACTTTCCTTTTCTTATTTTGAGTCTTAGCTGTTTTAAATATCTCTATGTTCAAAACCACTTTTACCTCAGTTGGTTTTAACAAGTATAAGTTATTTTCCAATTTTTCATAACAAAATTTTTCATTCTTCAAAGTAATGAACACTTCAGCATTATCGAAAGAAACTTTATAAGTTTGTTCTAGCAAACAAGAGATAGATATTAGATTCCTTTTCATAGAAGAAATGTAATAAACATTTTTTAGTAAATGTATTTATCCCCTATAAATAACTTCATGTCTCTCACTACTTTAGCTGAAACAACCTCTCAGGTCCCTGCCTTGAAGATTGCTTCGCCTTCTGTAAACTGTCTCTAGAAACTTGTTTCCTGAGAGAAAGTACAGATATGATTAGCAACACCTAAATCTATTATCCAGGTTTTATCGTTTTCCACTAAGCATGTTTCGATGACAAGTAAATCATATTTATTCTTTTGTTCGAATTTTGCATTTTCATCTATATAGTTCATAGTTAGCTCATGATTAAGATCGAGTTACCTAGGTCATTTAAGCGAAATAGTCAGTCTTAAACAGTAAATAACGTTATAAAGTAAGAGTGACTTATTTCTTGGTCCGATCTTTGGCAAACTCATTGTATAGGATGCCTCCGCTTCTCATGTCAATATATGAACGAATCAGGATCACGTCATTTGTAGCACCTTATGAAAAATTGTAATAACTACAGAGCGGGCTACATCCGATAGTGTAACCAGAATAAGGCACCCAACCTTATTCATATACTATAGATCATTTAGACTATTTACTCGAACCTAATCCACGCTTATGTTTCTACATAAAGTTCAAGTACTCATGTAATAGTCATGGATATTTTAGTTTATTGGATTTATTTCTAAAATGAAATAAGCAATTCATATATTCAATACAATTTTATTGAATCAAACTTCAATAGCAATTTTATTGATTTTCAGAATGAGTTTATTGTTTACAAACCACGAGTTTTAGGACATAAAACCCAATATATATATCCTAAATTGTTTTAAATTTTTTATTTCTCAGGTAGAAGCTCTCCATCCACTTGGAGGAAATGTGAGCATTCGCGAAACATTGAGTTGGAAAAATACATAAAAAAACATGGGAAAATTCCAATCTGATCAAAAAGGGGGAGAAGAAGCCGTTTTGTCAACATTCGGTATGATTTAGTAATGTGATTGGTGTCGTTGTCAGATCTACATTTTCAGTACGATGTCGTCTTTTCGCTGATGTTCGAAACGAATTTGTAGAATTGGCTAAGAGTCAATTGTTAGTAAGTTTATAAGTTTGTTCTTTTAGATTGCCATAAACATCATATATGCTAATTATTCCTTAATTCTTTTGTAGCCTCATTTTGTGCTTGATTTATCCGATCAACAATTTAATAATTTTATTGAATGTCAAATGCAAAACTCGTTCGAAGAATTTAGAGTAGATTTGTACAGACATTACAGGAAATGTAGCAAACCTCAGCAAACACGTACCAACCCGCTTAGCTGGCTTAAGAATAGACCAGAAGATTGGTATTTATGTTAACAATCAAATTAGGTGTGGTTACTTTATTATCTAGTTAGCTAATATGTTGCTATCCTGCAGTTATGGTAGCAAAGTAGTTATGTCTTACTAATGGCTTTATGATAATGAATTGTTGGCTATCTTGCAGTTATGGTAGCCAAATAACTGAATTTTGATGTGTTTTCTAGAGTTATTGTATGTTCGTGGATATTTATGAAATTTAAATGTTGTGTGAGGTGAGTTAAGATTGATTATACTTGTTTTGGAGTTCAACTTGGATTTTTTTTTGTTTGTGAAAGTTTATGAATTTTGAATGTTGTGTGGGATGTGTGGATGGTTGAGATGAGTTGTATGGAAGTTTATGAATTTTGAATGTTTGTGAAAGTTTATGAATTTATGATTTTTTTGTTTCTTGTGGAGTTCAACTTGTGAAAATTTATGAATTTATGAATTTTTTGTTTGTTTATGGAAGTTTATGAATTTTGAATATTGTATGGGGTGAGTTGAGATTAGTTATACTTGTTTTGGAGTTCAATTTGGAGTTTTTTTTTTTTTGTTTGTGGAAGTTTGTGAATTTTGAATGTTGTGTGGGATGTGTGGGATGGTTGAGATGAGTTGTATGGAAGTTTATGAATTTTGAATGTTTGTGGAAATTTATGAATTTATGATTTTTTTTGTTTCTTTTGGAGTTCAACTTATGATTTTTGTGTGTTTGTGGAGGTTTCAGGTTGAGAATATGTAGTCTTGGAAGTGTATTTGTTTTCTTCGTTTTGTAGGATTGTAAGATTCATCTAATGACTTTTGTTTGATTTTGAAAGTTTATGAATTTTGAATGTTGTTTGGGATAGATTGAGATTAGTTATTCTTTTACAGTTTAATTTGTGGTCTTTGTGTGTTTGTGGAGGTTTTAGGTTGATAACATGTAGTCTTGGAAGTGTGTTGATTTTCTTTGTTTTGTAAGATTGTTACTCATTTCTTTGTTTTGTAGAATTGTAGGATTTTCTTTGTTTTGTAGGATTTGTAGGATTCACCTTATTATTTTTGTTTGTTTTGTAAGATACTGTTTGAAGATGATGTTGGAAATGTTGTTGGAGATGCTGTGTTGGAGATCATGTATTGAAGATGTTGTGCTGGAGACGTTGTTGAGAGTTCTTTCTTCTATGTATTTGTGAAGGCATATTTCTTTTGTAGACAATTTTGTCAACTTTTCTCTATTTTGTGTAATAAAGAATACTATCGACTTTGTTAGTTTGTTTTGTTTCTTATGTGAATATTTTTTTAATTGCTTAATAATGTTATATATCTTAGGTTATTCAGATCAAATTTAAAAAATTAAAATTGTTTTTTTTTTAAAAAATACTATCTCCCGACGTAAAATGTCAGGAGTTTCTATATCTCCCAACGGCTGGTAAGCCGTCAGGAGTTCAAATTCATATTTTGAATTTCTGAAATTGAATTCCTAATGGCTTACTAGCCATCGAGAGCTTGAAGAACTCCCAATGATGTCTGTACATGCGTCGGGAGTTCCAAACTCTCGATGCCATATAACAAGCATCAGGAGTTTGTATAAACTCTCGACGGTGTGTGTTGCCGCGTCGGAAGTTGTGCTCCCAATGGATATATCTTGACCAAACTCCCGACGACTAGTTTATCGTGGGGAGTGGATCTCCCGAAGCATTTTTTTACCATTTCCCAGCGATTTGAAACGTCGGGAAAAGGATGTTTTCTTGTAGTGAAGCTCTTTGTGATTTTGGATTAAAGTTTGATAGTGTGTCCATATTTTGTGATAATACTAGTGCTATTAATTTGACTAAAAATCCTATACATCATTCTAGAAGGGAATTGCAAGAGTAGCTAGAGTAGATATGTCCATGGGAAGAGGTCGAAGACGACTTCTCCTTCCCTCCCCGCTCTCAATTATATTTTTCATCCCTGCAAAATTCTTCACAGAGATTGAATTTCCCACGAAAATTTTTATCCGTTTACTTTTTTTTCTTTTAATTTATTTTTTATTTAACATAATTTTAGTTTTATTCTCAACCAAACTTTGGATCACCTGTACAATTATCTCCCTATTTTTGTTATGAACCTTTTTTTTTTAAAAAAAACAATTAACTTGAGAACTTGTTTCCACAAATCTCTTCAGAATTACACCCCATGTGGCAAAAGGCAACATCCTTACATTAATTGTGTTCAAATCCGAATATCATACTATTGTTTATTGGAAAGGTAGAGAACAACTCTAACGTTTAGTAAGCAGAATTCCACTTTTTAAAATCAGGATTTTATTATCAAGGGAACTTTAAAACTTATCTGACATAGATTTTTTAATACCTTACATAAGTGTGAGATTTTTATATCTGATAGATGATCGGTAAAAATATAGATTAATTAATTAATAAATCAATATCAAGTATTCATTATTATTAATTTTAATTAATTATTAAATATAAATATATTATTTCGATTTAATAAATTTCAACTAATATATTTACCATTAATATTTTATGGTATCTTGACTATTTAATATAAATTATTATTGTTAATTATCAATATTTTAGTTAATTTATTTATTAATTTAATTATTTTTAGTAATTAGTTTAATTACGTTTAGTTAAAAAGTATTTACTTATTTTTTATTGTATTAACTAAATAATTAATTAACATAACAATAAATTATTTAACGTTAAGTTTAATTGATCTCTTGCATTTAATTAAGTAATTATTTACTTTTAGTTTTTATATACAAATTTTTGAATTAAACACAAATATTTGACTTTCATACATTAATTATCTTACACATCTAGACATAAATTATCTTAGACACTTAAAACTCAACTATTTAATATCTATATTCAGGAAATAAATAATATTTTACGATCCAAAAAATTCTAAGAGAAAAGGGAGAGACCTCCAATAATAACTACACCAAAAAGAGAACAAAATCTATTCAATCTAAACACTGTCTACCATAAACATTTAAGAGAAGAATAACAATCTTTTGTACATTTCTGGCATACACAAGTAATATAACCTATTGGATCTAAACACTGTCTACCATTAACATTTAAGATACATTTAGTTCCAAAAAAAAAAAATTAAAAAAATTAAATAGGTACACTTTCCTTTTACATTCTACAAATAAATAAAAAAACACCCCTTTGATGGAAAAAATCTATGATCATCTTCCAGAAAGTTCTGTGAATGGAACAAGTTGGCTGTCTTTAAGAGAGGTATCATTATCTTCTTTGAATGATGGTGGCATAGGAGGCCAAACAAATGAAGGCCTTTCATTAGGCAAAATTGGTGGATTTGCTTCTCCTTTGAGCACTGCCAAAACATTTCTCATACTTGGCCTTTGAAGTGGGTTTGGATGGCAACAACTCAATCCCAATTTCAGTAAATACTCTATTTCTTCTTCAACATATTGCCCTTCAATACTTTCATCAACAGCTTCAACAAGCTTGTCTTCTTTATGGAATTCCCATACCCAATGTGCTATACTCCCATCATAACTCCCTAAATCCAATGGATTCCCTGGCTTTCTCCCACATATTACCTCCAAAACCAATACTCCAAATGCATACACATCTGTTTCTGCTGTTGCTCTACTTGTTAAGAATATCTCTGGTGCCATATACCCCGGCGTCCCGGCTATCTCCCTCGTCGAATGATGCGTTTGTTCCGTTCGTCGCATCGTTCGAGCTAACCCGAAATCGCCTAACTTTGCTTCGAATTTCGAATCCAACATTATGTTTGATGACTTCACATCTCTATGTAGTACTGTTTTCTCACAACCATTGTGAAGATAATCTAATGCTTCGGCTACTCCACAGATTATGTTCTGTCTTGTTTCCCAGTTTGGGATAATTTCATTTCCACCAAGTTTATTGCCAAATATTAGCTTGTCTAAGCTACCATTTGGCATGAACTCATAAACAAGAAGAAGATCTCTTTTTTCATAACACCATCCTATTAATTTCACAAGGTTTTTGTGATGAAGGCTACCGATTGTTGCAACTTCTGCTATGAATTCTTGCTTCCCTTGACGTGAATCCTTTGAAATTCTCTTCACTGCTACTTCTCTGTTCATTAAATTTCCTTTGTAAACTGTTCCGAAACCGCCTTTCCCAAGGCCGTTCTTCGGGTCGAAATTGTTTGTGGCTTTCTTCAGTTCTTTGAATTCATATTTTTGAGCTCGTGGGGCTATGGAGAAATCTTGAAGTTGATGTTCTATGCCTTCGTATGCTTCTTCTGGATGATTTAATCTCCTCTTCCTTGTACAGAAATGGAAGATGATTCCGAAAACAGCCCCACAGATTAACAGAGCCCCAATTCCGGCGACTGTCAGCCAAATCCAGAGGCGGTTTTTTCTGTTGTTATCGCTGATATCAGTTCCGTTGAATTGCCATGATTTCACACAGTTTAACTGTGTGAAATTGCTGGTGGAAGCTGAGAATCCAACATAAACTTCATCTGGAAGAATTGAGAGATTTAATGGCTGAAAAATGACGCGGTTTTTCAACAGATCCTCTGTTTTGTTCGACATGGAAACAAAAACAGAGATGTTCTTCGTATCGTATTGAATCATGGCGAAAACAGATAACTCAGATGAAAGATTAACTCCAAATTCCGACATTCGCCTTTGTTCAATCGAAAAGACGCCGTTCAAATCCAAACCCACATGATTGCTATCAATATCTTCTGGGTAATTTTTCCTGGTGTCGAACTCAACCGCTATAATTTTAGCCTCTGGGGTTCCATTTGTGGCAGCATTAACAATTCCCAGCCACTGGCCATAGCTATCGGCGGGAGCTGAATGATTGGCGGCGAGAATGAAAGCCAACCCCTCGCCGCCGACCGGGGCAGTCTGTGGGCTGATGATGATTTCGAATGTAGTGTTGAAAGATGCGATTTTGTCTCTGTTTCTTATAAGAAACGGGTCTTTGTAAACGGCTCTGCCGGATTCATTGGTGATCGGAGCTCCTCTGACGTCCGGCGTGACTTGAATAGCGTTAAGAAAGATTCGAGCGTTGTTTTCAAGAATGAGCTCCTGGTTTTCGTCGGTGAAAAGTGGGAAGTTGAATTGCAGACACCGTACGGGGATGATGGCGCCGCCGAAGAAGGCGGCGACGGCGGCGAGGAGGAGGAATCTGATCATTGCTAAAGAAGAACTCAATGGGTCTCTGTTTTTTGTGTTTGAAACAATGAGAGGGATATTTACAGAGAATCCATTGGGTTTTGATATGGAAAGTCAAACAAAGAGAAGGATTTGAATCGTGATGTTCGAGGAAATTTGATAATTTTTTCATTGTTTATTCCAAATTGTGGAAAAAACTCGACACAAAAATCCATCTTCAAAAAGATGATGCAACAATAAGTGATGTATGTAATGTAAGAAAGTAAAATTAAAAAAATTTACAATGTAAGTTTAATTAAAATTTGGAGTGGAAATAAGTAAAAGTACTATGGTGAATAACTTTTGTTGGTTGAGTTACTATTTTACGGATATTTCTGGCTAGCTTCGAGTGTTCTTTTTGTTAAAGGGACCATTTTGTGTTTGGCGTCACTTTGGTTGGGTACGGTCGTTTCACTGTTGGTTTGAGGCTCATTTTTTAAAAAAGGACTTGCAGTTACTTTAGAGTGATTAATGTAGCTCATCCGTAACATTTGGTTTTAGGATAGATACATAATGAATCGATTAGTTCCTTTGATAGATCAATCGTAATAGGTCATAATTCCATAAATAATTAGATTGTTTTCTTTTTATCACGTTTACTTATAGTTATGAATCTATCACATTTATTGTCGTCATTACCGTAACAATAACGGTTCAGCATAATTTTGAGCACTAGCCATTCGTCTATCAATTTATGTACTAAGGACCAATAGGTCCATGGTTCAAGTCCACTATCCTCATTTGTACTAAAAAAAATTGGATCTAGGCCAATACGGGTACGGAACACGTTTAGAAGCCGTTCTAATTTCAAATCTTGTGCTTGGGGCCGTTACATCGCATTTGGTTTTTGAAAATTTAGCTTATAACACAAGATAATCTAAAATTTCTACCTATAAATTTATTTGTTTTGTTATTATCTTAAGAGGCAATTTTCTAATGTTACTACTTTCAGGTTTTTACTTCAATTGGATGAAATGAAATATAAATTAAATTTGACACAAATCACTTTGTCCCTATATTTCTTTATGACTTTTAAGAAAGTAAAAAAATTATCCATACATGTTTAAACAAAGTTTGAAGTAAAAGTAAAATATTTTTTAAAATGTAAAAGTAAAATATTTAAACTTTAGGTAACAAACTTTAAATCAATCAAAACTCTACTCACTATCATCTCACTTTGCCTATAAATTACCTTCTTTTAATTTTCTATAAAAACATCATCAAACCCATTGATGTTATCAAATCTATTGTTTTTTTTTTTCTCTTAATACTTTTAAACCTAAGAAAGTCTTTTTTTTAGAGCCTTTATTCAAAGTCAAACAATGAAAATATATTGGCATTTGGAAATTTATTTCTAGAAATGAGTTTAAATATGTAATCTACAACTTGATCCTTTTGGAAATATATGATTTTTATATTCCAAGTCTTTTCCTTTGACAATTATATATTGAAGTTTTGTGTCATAAAGCTATCTCAAGAAATTGACAATTATCTTTTATTAAAATGCAAATAAACGCTTAATTAGAAAAATTGTTTTGTCTGCACCATACTCTAACTGACAAAATTGGAAAAAAAGGCACAAATTCGATGTTGATTTCTTGGTCAACTTAATATATCAATTACAATATTTTTGCCTTAAAAAAATGTTACATTTCATTTCATATGTAATTGAAATAAAAATTGAACTCTAAATTTTAAACCATAGTTGTTAAGCATGTTTAGACGATAGTAGTACTAAGTTGGGTGACCACTTGAACAGTGCTCGTCTTGCATTTTTTTGAAAAGAAAAAAACTATAGACATTCTACTTACAATTTATTGTCCAAATTTATAGTCTTACATTGTGAGAGGATGATTCAAACTTCAAACTTTTTCATTTATATATATATATATATAGGTAATATGATTATACAACAACAAAGAGGATCCCACAGCTTGGGATCAAGACACCACAACAAATAAAGCACGAACAGAAACATGGCTCAGAAGGGCTAATAAGCCAGCAAAGCAATCTACAAAACCAAAAGACCGACACACAAACTAGAGAAACAAGAAAAGAACATAATCCATCCAGAGGAAAGAACACAAGAAACTAAGTCCGAACAAAACACATCCAACAAATTAAAAAGACCAAGAAGATCAACCCGCCAAGAAGTAGCACAAGCACGAACCATAGAGACAATAAGATTGAACAAAGCAGACGCCGTCCTCGGACGACCCCCATGAAATCGACAATTCCTCTCTTGCCAGATAAAATAAATAGAAGCACACCAGAAGACTCAAAATAACTTACTCTGAACTCCCTTACCAGACCCCATATGATACATCCAACTCAACTCCACGTCCCACCCAGCCATCCGATGAGATGAGCCTCTAAATCCACAATAAAAAAAAAAATGATTACGAGACTCCAACCCACCCACACACAAAAGACAAGTATCATCAGACAACTAATCCCACCTTCTCAACTAATCTCGAGTGCCTAATCTATCCTTTACAGCCAACCAAGCACAAAAAAAGTGTCGCGGGATATTACTCTAAACCAAACATGACGAGCCCAAGACACCTTAGGATGACAAGGACGCAAACTCTCCCATGCATTAGCGACAGAAAAATGCCCATTACAACTCGGAACCCAAACCCAATAATCCTCACCACTCACCCTCGGCCCTATAGCCTAAATTAAACCCCATAATTCAAACAGCTTCAAAGAATCAGTAGGCCAATACCACCTACCCTCCCCATCCAAGAAATAAAATAACTGAACCTTTCGACTACTAGCCGCATCATGCACAACCCTAACCCCATAAGACTCTAAGATGGAGCCCCCAGACAATCAAGGATCACACCAAACAAAACACTTCCTCCCATCTCCAACCACCCAACGAACCAACTGCTTAAACCTAAATCCTATATATTTTAATCCATTAAACAATGTTCAACTTATCAATAAATATTTTATTTATTGATTCATCGAAAAATATGTGATTAAATTTAAAGGAAGCATTAACTTAATTACTTATTTTAAATTTACCACTTAATTGGATGGAACTAACTATACTTAAGACTAAAATTAACTCAAGAATTAAAAAATTCTCTTCTTTCGGATTTTTATTTTTCAATTTAAAAATGTTAGTAACGTTAATAAATGGTTTTTAGATATTTTATTTTATAAAGTATGACTTTATATAGAGTTGAATTAGCAGAATTTCTTAGAGTTTGAATTAAACAAATCTACCTAAAAAAAATTAAAACAAGTAAACAAATCTATAGCTAAAAGAATTTATATGTATGAAATGTTGACGAAGCTTCTTAATTTTATATATCAATTAGGATATTAATTTCATCAATATTTCCACATTTCATGGTTTCCTATCGACATGTCCAATATATTGAAAAAGAAATTCATAAAAAAACAATTTATAAATAAAATGTAGAGTATTTATTTACTAATTTAAATATATTTTTATTTTATTTTTATAATTTTATTAGAAATAATATTCATCGACAACTACATTTTATCAATATTCATCGACATTTTATTAAATTGAAAATTGACATTTTTGTTGACATCAACATGTGAAACCTTGGTCCCACCCAAACCTAAGCTAAAATTTCTTCAATGAATTATTATTTTTAAACTTTTATAAGATGTGGTACCTTATTTGACATCAGGATCATTATCCTAATTAAATGTTATTGTCATAGGACTTTTTGGTAGGGGTGTTCAAAAAATCCAGCAACTCGACCAATCCGGACTATCGAACCCAAACCGCAAGGGTTAGGTTGGGTTAAAAATTTTAAAAAATATTAAATCCAGGTCGGGTCTCGGGTTACTCGATTTCAGGGTCGGGTCAACCCGACCTGATCAGAATATATATATAATATATATATATATATATTAAAGTAAGTTATTAGGTTGCGTCTGTGATTAGCGAGCTCGACTGTCGACTGCACTGCCCGAGCGAATCAACCGCACTGTCTTGAAACCCTTGTCGATTGAAACCCTCGTCGGATGCTGCCCTCTCGCATCGACTGTTGATCGAGTCGACTGCTCATCTCACCTCGTAAGCAGCGAGCCCGACTGCATTGCCTAAGCGACCGCATTGTCTTCAAACACTCGCCGATCGAAACCCTCGCCATCGACTTGAAACCCTCGCCGGAGCCACTTCTCTCGCCATCGACTGCCGATCGAGTCGTCTGCTTCCCTCAGACTGTCTCCGTCTCGTCAGATCCAGTCTCTACATCGCCTTGCCTCGCCTCGCCTACTACTCCAAGCTTCACGATCGACTCATCATTAGGGATATTTTCTTCAATAAAACAAGTAGATAACATAGAGACTCTATTTTCTTCAATACAACAAGTAGATAACATACAGAACAATTTGATTGAATGGCTTTCTTCAGTTTCTACTATTTACTGATATTGTTCTATAAGTGGAATTTCTACTATTTACTGATATTGTTCTATAAGTGGGATTCTTAATATATTAATTTTTGTTCAATCTCGCAGTGTCTTGAGAACAGTTAGATAGATTCTTCAAAATCGTCACAACGGACACGGAATCAGACACTGCTGAATCACCATTTTCAAACTTCCCCGTGAGTAAACTAATTTAATTAATCTTAGTGAGAAGCTAGATAGTGTTTGTTTATTGAGAAGCTAGATAGTGTTTTTTTATTAACAGTTAATTTTTATTGTGTAGTGTGTGCATATACCGTTTATTGAGAAGCTAGATAGTGTTTGTTTGTTATGAGTTAATCTTTATACAGTTAGATAGTGTTTGTTTGTTTTTTTCAATTGTATAGGTAGGTGTAATTAGTTATTTACTAGTTTCATTTATTTTATAGATAGACAACAGTAGTGGTAATACAAGTGGAACTGGTAATAATGAAATGCCTCCTCCTCCTCCCCCTCCTAATATTAGCCAAACTCCTACAAATATACCACCTCTACCTCCCAAGTCCAATCGAAAGAGACCTAATAAACCAACCTCGTCTGTGTGGGATCATTTCATAAAAATGGAAGCAAGTGGTCATGATGGAGCTAGGTGCAAGTATAACTATTGTGGTAAAAATTACGCATGTGATAGTAATACTTGTGGAACTAGTACTTTATGGAAGCACTTAAGAAATCAATGTAAAATGTACCCATATAAAGAAGAAGAAAAATGACAAACCACCCTAACTCTCGTACCTTCAAACGATGGAAAAGGAGTCAATGCTAGTAACTTTGTGACGACATTGTTTAGCCAACAAGCATGTAGACTAGCATGCGCTAAGATGATAATTATGAATGAGTTATCATTCAAATTTGTTGAGACGGAGGGTTTTAGACACTTTTGTAGTGTTTCGTGTCCTAAGTTTGATGTTCCATCGAAAGTCACAATCGCTAGAGATGTATATCAACTTTATCTTGAGGAGAAAAAAAAGTTGAAATCATTTATAGTTAAAAGCTCTCAAAGAGTTTGTCTTACAACCGATACATGGACTTCACTACAAAATGTGAACTACATGGTCATCATTGCATATTTTATTGATTCTGAATGGGTTTTGCAAAGAAGATTTTGAGTTTTTGTCAAGTTGCTAATCATAAGGGGGAGACTATTGGGAAGATGATTGAGAGTTATTTGTTAGAATGGGGGATTGAAATTTTTTTTCCATCACTGTTGATAATACAAGTTCTAATGATGTGGCTATTTCTTATGTTAAGAGAAGACTTAAAAGTTGGAAATCGGTGTTTTAGATGGAGAACTATTACGCGTGAGGTGTTGTGTCCACATTATTAATCTTATTGTGAATGATGGATTGAAAGATATGCATGATTCTATTGCTAGTGTTCGTAATGCTATGAGATATGTTCGATAATCACCTAGGAGAATGGAAAAGTTTAAAGCTTGCGTGAAACAAGAAAAAATTCAGTGTAAGGCTCTTGTTTGTTTAGATGTGGCAACTAGGTGGAATTCTACTTATTTAATGCTTGAACATGCAATTAAATTTGAGAAAGCTTTTAGAACTTTAGAAGAAGAGAAAGAAGACTCAGATTTTGTTGATTACTTCGAGGAAGATGATCGTGGAAATAAAAGATTAGGACCCCTAAGTACATCTGATTGGTTGACGGTAGGTGTGTTTATTAAGTTTTTAAAGAGGTTTTATGATACCACCACAATGATAAGTGGATCTTCATATGTGACTTCTAATGTTGGTTATAAGGAAATTAATAAAATTCAATTTGCTTTAAACAAATGGAACAACAATACCAACTCTATTCTAAGTATGATGGCTATGAATATGAAGACCAAGTTTAATAAGTATTGGGGTTTGCTTGAAAAAGTGAATAAATTATTGTTTCTGGCTATGGTCATTGATCCTCGATACAAGTTAAAGTATTTGAATTATTGTTTTTTCAATGTTTATGACAGTGATGTGGTTAAGGATATGGTTGAGAGTGTGAAATTATATTTGTATCGTCTATATGACTTTTACAAATCACATAACACTTCACTTCGAGGTAGTCATAGTATCAATGATTCTCAACAATAAAAAACTGTCAATATAAATGAAGATGATCATGGGGTGGACGAAGATATAGATGATCCGTGGATAACTTTTAAGAGGTTGAGAGAAGAAGAAAGTTCTTTGAAAGTGGAGAATGATTTGTCTTCTTATTTGTCTGACAAGGTTATAGAAGATAAAGATGATTTTGAGATATTGTATTGGTGGAAGATGAATGGCTACAAATATCCCATTTTATCAAAAATTGTTCGAGATGTTTTGGCAGGCCGATATCTACAGTCGCTTCTGAATCTGTGTTTAGTACAGGAGGGAGGATTCTTGATTCCTTTCGAAGTTCTTTGACTCCAAAAACAATGGAGGTCTTGATATGTACACAAAATTGGATTTGTGGCGGCTTAGTGTACTAGATCTCCATCCACAACTTGAAGAGTTAGAGACTTAATATTGAATTAGGTAATTAAATAAATTTTTTATTGTACATATCTAACCTGTTTAATGCTCATAATTAATATATTTAATTTTGCAGAATTGTTTTGTAGAGAGTCCATCCTCATTTGTTGTTTTGAAATAAGGAATTGAATTTGGAGCATAATAATGATTTTAGTGGTAAGTTTTACTACATAAGATCAAATATTATTATTACTTATAAATGATCCTATTGATTTATAATTTTTTCAGGAATTGAGAAGTGAAGAGACCAAAGAATCAAAGATGAAAAAGAAAACTCACTCAAGTCATTCTTCATGCTCATGGTGCTTTTGAATGATTAGGAATTTTATGTAACAAACCAATAGTTATTATTAAACTTGGACTTTTTATTGAACTTGGAATGATTATTATTGAACTTGTCTTTGAGTAGAGATTTTGAACTTGAACATTTGAATTGAATTATTTGAGGAAGTTTCTTTTGAAGTTTATATTGAATTTATGGTGGTTATTTTAATGTCAAAGCTAAAATTTCACAAAGATTACATGTTTTTTATATTAAATTTTTATTAATTGATTTGATATAATATATTTAGAATTAGTTCACTTTTTTAAATATGAAGGTTTATTGATCCATAAAAATCAAATCCTTCAATAGAGAATAAGAAGAGAATGACTAAGGAAGTAACGGAAAAAACAGTCAAATTAAGAAGAAAAAAAAAAACCGGTGACCCAACCCGGCCCAACCGGAAATTTTGGGTTGGGTTGGGTTGGGTTGACCCTCCAAAAAAGAATTAATAGAGTTCATTATTAGCCAACCCGAATTTTTGGGTTGGTCCACAAAAATCTTTCAACCCGGCCCAACCCGGACTATGTACACCCCTATTTTTTGGTGCATATAGAAAAGTTGAACAAGTACAAAATGAAAGAGGAAATTTCATAGAACTATCATAGTTGAAGTAACATAAACACCAACCTAATGAATTTAATTTCATTAACAACCAAATTGAAAGTGAATTAATACAAGATTTTTCAAATAGCTGGTCTAATGAAAATTTAGGTGGTAATTACACTATGAAAGCAGAGAATTTCATAAAAAACTTGTATTACATGTTTATCGCTGAAATGTGTTTCATATTTAGAAATTGGATCTCAATTTAAAGAATTGTTCAATCGTATTTGACAATATACATTTACAAACCATAAAATGGTTGTAGCTTGTTCAGATATACGACCTTGTTCCATTCTCCTGATTTTTGTAGGCTCATGACACGTGCTAGCGAATACTTAATTACAATATTATTTAAAAGAATTTTTTCGTAGTGGCAAGAACTTTCCTGATGTGTCATCATATATATTTATTAATTCAATAAGCATAAAACAAAATTCAAAGGGTCTTTTGACCTCAAATACCATATATAATATGACTGAACAAAAACTCACTTTAAAAGGTAAATTAAAAGGCAAAAGAAACTTCTTAAGCTTGTGTTTCTACATGGATGTATAGATGTGCATTTTTCACCCAATTTCTTATTAACCTTTTTATTCCAAGTTGAGAAAATGAAACATAACATAATTTTAACAATCAACATCAACTTCATTAATTAGGGTTTTATCCACACATGAAGCCATGTGAGTAAGACTTTATACTATATTTTGAATCTAATAAAAATTTTAGCACATCATCATAAATCACCAGTATTAATAATTAAACACCAATTTGATCTACTAATTGAACATTTCAACCTCTAAAAACACATGTTTGTGTAATTTCCAATTTATTTAGTGTATTTACCGTTAGCTTTATGAGCTTCAATCATATCATATGTTTTGATAATAACAAATGTTTATTCACTAATGATTTTAATGTTTTAAAGTGTCCATAGTATAGAATTCGGAGAGACGATTTCAAAGCATTTTGAATCACTTAAATTGGATATCAAACAAAGAAATTATGATTAAAATAAGATTTGAAAGAAAGATTTGATATGGTCGATGATGTGGAAGTGATGTGTCAAGTGTAGACCATCACTAAGATGACCTATGACAGTTTGTTGAAGAGAGATGAAAGAAAAAGAAAAAGAAATGGAGAAATGTGGAATCCCTCATAATCAAATGAGATTTCAACACATGGCATCTCAAATTTTTTAATAATAATAAAAAAAAGAAGATATAAAAAAAAGGTGAATCCCTTCCAAAATATCATTTTCAATATTTTCCTTCCTAAATTTAATATCTACCATTTTCTCTCCCTATTTAATCTCAACCATTCATTCCCTTTATCCTATATTCAATAGTTGACGCTAAACCCTTCATTTTTTTATTTTTATTTTTTTTTATAATTAGTCATTCATTCATCCTTGTAGCCACCTTCTTAAGAAAACAAGAAAAAAAAATCACAGTACCCCCATTCCTCCATTGTTCCATCCTTCAAGTGTCCAGAAGCTCAAAATTCCCTCATTGTTTTCAATTTGAGAGAAAAATTGTTGAAATGTTGTGGAGCAAAACTTGTTAATCTTACCTATTTAGAGGTGATTTTTTTATGTTAGTTTTTTTTTATTAGGATTTTGTATTAAGTTGCGGGTGCACCTTGGGTTGAGAAAAAAAGTAATTGATTGGTTAGATCCTAAACCAATGAAAATGATTTAGGTTTCTCTTTAATCTAGGTGAAAAAAAGAGGGTTGTGTAGGTTTTGTTCTCACCTGCAAGAGAATAAAATAACCGAGGAGTCTTGAAGAGTGGACATAGGCACATTGTCGAACTACTATAAATTCATGTCTTCTTTTCCCTAGACTCTTTACTTCTGCACTTAGTTTATTTCTAATTTTTAGATTGCATGTTAGGATTATTTTGTTGATTTGAATAATTGTGATATATGTTACTAACTTGAATTGGTGCTTGATGCTATTAAATTTTCTTAAATTAAAATTTAAGTTTAGTTTTCATGTTTAGAATTTTAAAATTAAAATTGGTAGATAACTCTATTAATCCCCCTCTAGTGTTGTCATTAGATCCTATAATAACCTCCACTTATCTCTACATTGAATTATATTGTCTACTTTTCGGTAGGAGATTCAAATATTTGACTTATTGATTGTTGGTGTACATGTTTTATACTACAATTGAGCTATGTTCACGTTGATCTAAAGATTTTCATGCCAATCTATTTAAAATGTGCAATTCAGTATCTTATTTGTAATTGGAATAATGAGTACTTACAATAAAATGACAAGCACAAGTATATACACAACTATATACAAAGCAGATCGTAGGAAATTACGTTTTCTTAGTTCAATAAATGGGGTGTGAGATTCAAATCTCTGACTTATCGTTAAGGGTACAAGTCTTAACTAATAGAGTTATGATCTAATTGACTACATGATAAAGCAGGTTCGAGGATTAGATCAAGTCCATACACCAAAATAAATAAGAAAAATTCTTCTCCTAAAAAGTTGAGAGAAACTCCTTTTATTTTTGAAAATTAAGTCTATTTTCTCTCCATTTCTTACGATGACTTACATATTTCTTAAATGCAATGGTTGAATACTTAGTCAAACTCTAAAACAAAAACAACTTTTTAAAAACTACTCTTTTAGTTCTCAAAATTTGACTAGTTTTTTAAACCATTGATAAAAAATAAATAACAGAATTAATTTTTAAAAATCAAAATCAAAATTAAAAGTAAAATAATTCCCAAATGAGATCTTAATAATTGTCCCTTTTTTTTTTTTGTTTCATGTTAACTCTTCAAAACATAAATAAAGTCACTTTTTCACTTGCCTGACTTAGTATAATGCATGTTAAATAGTAACTATAGCATAAAGAAAAATATGAAGTGTTGGCTAAAATTTGTAATTTTCATAATAAAAATTTGAATTTTTATTTAAAATGTTAGAGATTAAAACAAGAAACAAATACATTTCTTTTTAATTATAGAAAAAATAATATATAACAAGATAAGAAAAAGAAAATTAAAAAATTTAATTTAAACCTTAAACTTTGAAATTATATCAATTACAAACTAACGATTATATCAAGTTAAACCTTTTAACTTTTATAAATTTATCAATTTAGACCTTTCAAAAATTTTGATTCTAAACCATTAATGCATAACTTTCGATGCCTGTGTTTGTAACTTTTTCTATATGGCTTTATTTAAGATAATATCTTAAAAAAATATCATTAAATAGACCAATCAAATGCTAGATAATTTTCTACCAAACTATCCTTTTGGTCCTTTAATAACTGAATTTCAAGGATCCTATTATTGTATAGTTGAAACCTTATAAACCTTGATAGAGCTTAATTGGAATTAATTAGTCGTGACTAAATAAAAATAAAAAAATTTATACCATGCATACAATATAAAAATTAATGATACTTAAAATAAGAGAAACAAATGGTTGTCAATCGAGCATAGCTCAATTGGCATATGAGTGTACTAAAAACCATAAGAACTTTGGTTTCAAATCCCCTGATCCATGATACTAAAAAGAGTGAGAGACAAATGGTTGGAAACTTAACTACAACAAAAAAAGGGTTTTCATGACTCTAAAAAAATGTCATTACTACTTCTCGTGACTCTTTTTTAGTCATTGAATCCAACATCCAGAAAAGTACATAGATGACACATGAAAAATGTGCCATAATCCTTTGTTTCATGACTTTCAAATTCAATTAACAACAATCATTTAGTGATATTAATTATCTATCATGGTAACATTTTCTATAACAATTTATTATTTTCAATAAATGGTTCGAAAGTTGACTTTTTCTTCAACTAAACATTTACCTTGATGGTGAAAATATGTCACATAATTACTTACATTGACATTCATTTATAATCATTGAAGGTTGATTAATGACAATATTCCGATGTCATAAAAGATACATTTCATGACATATATGAAATGTCAAAAAAATGCTTATAATGATGGATAATTATTTGTTTCATCCCTATCATTACACCTAGGTTTCCTCCAATTTTGACACAAGATACATACAAACATAAATATAAACTTTCATATATAACAAGGTTGGTATAAACTATGTGAACTTTCATATATAACAAGATTGGTATCGTTTATACAAATAAACTATGTACAAGGAAATTAGTAATCAAACTTTGGTAAGTTATTTACAAAGGAACTAAATACAATAAGTGTTGCAAAAAAAATTTGACATTATCCAAACAAAAAAAAAAAAAACAACCCAACTAGTAACTAAACTTTGGTCAATTTTTTTGTATACATAACTTGCTAGGCGGTTTTTTTCACTTCAATAGATTTGCGCAAGGCCTATTAAAAAAAATATTCATTTTAAAATTCAACTTATGACAAAGATAACTAAGACATACTTTCAAATATTAAGAATATACTTTCAAATATTAAGAATATACTTTCAAACTCTTATCAAATCACAATAGTCAAACTTAAATTTTGGAAGGGGTATGGAGACTACTTACAATTCTTGATCCAAATTTCATTTCCTCGAACAAACATCAACTTTCTTAAAGTCTACACAATCAAATATAAAATTTATATATATTAGAATTCAATTCGAAAACCTTAAATCAAAATTGGGGGTGTTTACAAGAGGGATATTATTACCCAAAAAAAGTCACCATAAATCTTACCCAAACACTTTGAATAAGTCCAAAACTATAAAAAAAAAAAAATACTATATATAAAAAGTTTAAGGCAAAGACTACGAGAAACCTAACTTATAACATAAAAAGCTCAATGGAAACAATAAATGAATATAAAAATATTGGTGTTGCAAAAATATCTTGTTTCATAATCAATCTATCATCAAAGCATTTCATGGAAGACAAGAAAAGGCTTCGAGAGCAAATTTTTATAAAATAACTCGAAATGTAATTGTTGCCCGGTAAGGTAGATATTAATATTATATCATCAGAAAATACTTAGCAACCATTTACTAGAGTGCCAAGGGAAAAAATATATAAAAAAATCCCAGTGTTTGTGACTTAGCTTTTATTTTTAATTAATTAAATATCAAATATTAAATTAATCAAACACCTAATTTTCAATATGAATCTTATTCATGTAATTAATATTTAAATCAACATTTAAATATTATACACTTTCAAATTTCGTTTAATTTCAATAAATCAAACGTTAATTATAATTATGCAAACACTAATTTGATTTTTAACTAATTTAAACTCAAAAAACCCTAATTTCAATTTGAACATTTTCAAATTGAATTTCACTTTGAACAATTAAAATTGATATCATTACAAATCCATTCAATTTAATAATTTAAGGTGTTCATGTTTTACAAGCTAGTAGAGGGACCTTATGGACCTACAGATCATGAACTCCAACGATTATGATTAATTGGCTAAATTCTTTAGACTGAATTAATCAGTATTCATTAACTATCGAGTCACACCACTATAGTTTGATAGTTGCACTCTCCTCACTGTAAATATATTTGTGTTCACACGATATAACCATAACTAATAAGTCGACCCTTCACAGGTTGTTCGTAATACCAATTGGGTCAATGTGTTGTTTTACCCTCGATATTATGTCTTGTTTCTTAAGTTTCAATTGATCATTTAATAAACAATTAGTTTATGATCCAATCACTAAACCGGATCCCTCTCGAGCCAGTGAGAGGGTGAGGCCCCTTGTTCAAGACTTGGATATAGTACTTAAGAGAACAACCTTTCTCCTATCCCTAAATCGGGTAGGCATGAACTTTGTCTTGCACCCTATGTCCCCAGCTATCTACTCGGTCTTACCCCTGAAATAGGAGGTTTATTGAGTCGTCGTTGTTAAGCCAACCCTCACCTATGCAAATCTAAGGATAATCCCGAATAAACAGGAGTTCATAATTAGCTTAGGATTAAGATCGAGTTGCCTAGGTCATCTAAGTGAAATAGTTAGTCTTAAACAGTAAACAACATTGTAAAGTAAGAGTGACTTATTTCTTGGTCCGATCTTATGCAAACTTATTGCATAGGACGACCCCACTCCTCATGTCAATACATGAACGAATCTGGATCACTTCGTTGTAGTATCTTTACAACAACTTGTAATAGCTACAGAGTAGGCCGCATCCAATAGTGTTACCAGAATAAGATACCCAACCTTAATCATGTACTATAGACCGTTTTGACTATTTACTCAAACTTGATCCATCTTTATGTCTCTACATATATATAATCTTCTCCAAATAAACTTGTGAACTACCACAAGGCCTTCCTTACTATCCTCTTGGTGCCTTGGATTGAGTTGTGGGACTCAAAATAAGCTTAGATTAAGGAAATTTGGAGGAAATAACACTAGTTTACAACAACCTGAAGAACTCTTCTTCAAGAGAGATTTTCAGCCAAAATCAACCCTTTTGCATGCCCAATTCCATTTAGATTCTTCAGTATATATTGCATGACAATCATGCAAAAGCCATTGCTGCATGAATTGCAGCTCATGCTTGGATTAATGACCGAAAATTATGGTGGAATGTGTGTAAGCTTCTTGTATTAATGACTCCATTTCTTTTTCAAAATTAATTTTCTTTTCAAAAATAAAATTTTATTACTAATTTTATAAAATTAATTCAATAATTATATTATATAATAAAATTAATAATAAATAATTAATTAAATAATTTAATTAATTTTAAATTAAATTTATTACCAATTCCACTTTCATGAATCCCTATTCATGAATTTAATATTTAAATCATATTTAAATATTAATTGATTCTTCAATTTCGTTTAATTCCAAATTAAATGCGTAATTATATCACATATAATTACTAATTTCCTTAATTCCAATTTGAACGTTTCAAATTAACTTATCACGCTACTAGCTAATCCATTTATGAGCTAGTAGGGGGACCTTATGGACCTACAGATCATGGGCTCCAACGATCCAAGATTAATTGACTAAACTTTTTACACCGAATTAACCCCCATTCTTTAACTACTGGGTCAATCCACTAAAACCCAAAGTTGCACTCCTCTCACTATGTAGATATATTGTGTCTACACGATATAACCATGATTAGTAAGTTAGCCCTTCACAGGTTGTTCATAATAACAGGTAGGTCAAATGGTTGTTTTACCCCCGAGATTACCTTTTGTTTCTTAAGTTCTATTGATCCTTTAATAAACAATTTGTTTGTGATCCAATCATCAAACCAAGTCCCTCTCAGGTCAAAGAGAGGGTGGAGCCCCTTGTTCAAGACTTGGAGTCAACACTTAAGGAAGAACCTCTCTACTATTCCTGAAAATGGGTAGGAGTGAATTCCATCTTGCACCCTATGTCCCCAGCTATCTACCAAGTCTTACTCCAAATGGGAGGTTTATTGAGCCGGCGTTGTTGAGTCAACCCTCACCTATGCAAATCTAAGGAAATCCCGAATAAACAGGAGTTCATAATCAGCTCAGGATTAAGGTCAAGTTAGTTAGGTCATCGCTTTGAAATAGTCAGTCTTAAACAGTAAATAGCATTATAAAGTAAGAGTGACTTATTTCATGGCCGATCTTGTACAAACTCATTGCATAGGACGCCCCCACTCTTCATGTCATTACATGTACGAATCAGGATCACATCGTCTGTAGCACTTTACAACTCTTTGTAACAACTATAGAATAGGCCGCATCCAATAGTGTTACCAGAATAAGGCACTCAACCTTATTCATATACTATAGATCATTTTGACTATTTACTTGAACCTGATCCACTTTTATGTCTCTACATAAAGTTCAAGTATTCATGTAATAGTCATGGATCTTTTCGTTTAATGAATTTATTTCTAAAACGAAATAAGCAATTTATATGTTCAATAACAACTTATTGAATTTTCAGAATAAGTTTATTATTTACAAACCACGAGTTTTAGTATATATATATATATATATATACATACATACATACATACATACATACATACATACATACATACAAAGTAAAACCCTAATATTTATTAACGTTAAAGAGCTATCATTATTTAATGACTATTAATTTTAGTCATAAATTGATGACAATAAAAAAAATCCAAATGGTTGAAAATTTCGAAATTTTCCGTCTTTCCGTGGCAAAATCGTGTCTTTGTTGTTTTTCTACATTTAATGACTGTTATTTTCAATCATTAATTAAGGACACCAAAAAATTGTCATAAATTTTTTAAAATAAGAAAAATTCTGTTTTTTCTCGCTAAAAATGCGAATTTTTGGTTTTAATGACTCTTTTTTCTCTCCTCTCTCCAAATTTGTTACTCTTCATGTGTCATGGAATGTCTATTTTATTGTAGTGAAATCATAAATATCAAATTTAAAAATTTAAAACCATAATCAAACATCTTATATGTTCAAACTCTATGAAGAAAATTTGCAATTTAACCACAATTAATTTATGGGTGTGTAGTCCATTTCATTCCTCCTCTCTCTACCACATCTAAAGAAAACATAATTGCATAATTTGCATATCCAAATAAACCAACTTTATGTAATCACAAAACATTTTTCCATAAGATATCGAATAAGGTTTAGAGAGTTCAAATTGAAAATTTTTAAACCACCGACTTTAATCCAAACAATTACACAACTTTAAATAGTAATTAATCAAAACTTCTTAAAACCCAATAACATATATACATATGTACTCAATACATATAAAAATCATGTAATATATATATATATATATATGTATGTATGTATATGTATGTATGTATAATTCATGGTGCAAGAGAGCTCAAGTTAACGGACGCCATCATCTTGGCCATCTCATTCACAATCTGCATCTGCATTTGAAGCTCATGTAGCTCTGCCTGCGCCTTCAGAAACGGATCCTCCACCACCACCACTGGCGGATTCACCGCTGGCACTCCGCCATTGACGACACCATACCCTGCAGGAGAAACACTGTCGTAATCCCCCTCCCTGACTGCCACAAACTCCGCGTACCGATCATTTCTCACGCTTCCAACCGGGGACGCAGTCGGGGCCGTGGCGCAGTAGGTATGAACGTGGAAGTTACAAGTGGAACAACTATAACTCCAGTATCGAGAGTCGAGGGCACGACGACACAAGTTACATATAATAGAGGGAGGTGAAAAGACTAAAGAGAGGCTATGGCGATGGGAATTGAGGTTGAGTTGTTCGGGTAAGAGAGCACAATCGACATGAAGGTCCAGATCGCAAGGGATGCAGGAGAAGCAAAAGGCGGTGCCAGTGGCACCGCAAGCGTTGCAGAGGAAGGAGCCATCAGGGTATGTCGGAGAAGGGAGGAGGGTGAGGTGGTGAGAAGGGTGGGAAGGGTGGCGGAGCGAGCGGGGCGCAGTGGCGCAAGCTTTGTGGAGGAAGAACTCACAGCTCCGACAACCGTAAACGAGGCCGTGGCAGAAAGATTCGCAGCCGGAGCAACGGAATTGTTGGTTGGTTTGATCTTCTTGGATTTGGTAGAGTTTCAAGTCATGGGGGTGGCTGAAATGTTTGTATTCCTCCATTTTTTTTTTCTTTTTGGTTGTGGTTTTGTTTCTTGTTTGTGAATTTAGGGTTAATATTATGAGTTGAATAATGGACTGAATCCAAAGACGAGATTAGAGGGAGTTGAATATGATATGTGTATATATATCTATATTATTCTCCAATAAGAAGTAATGGGTTGTTTTTCTAATTTCTTGTAGAGGGTGTTTACTTGGAGGAAGCTTCTTGGAAGTTGCTTGATTATTTTGATTATTTTTGAATTTTTTATTTATAAGTTCAACAATTAGTGAAGTTGATGGAGAAAATATTTAACCTAGATGGAGGATAACATATACGTATACATTAACTCATTCAACTATGTTTAGGATGATATGAATTATTTTGATTTGACCATCGACTTTAGATTAACAAACAATTTTAATCAACCACAACTTCAAAACGTAGATTATGGTGATTGCTAAATTAATATTAATTTTTTATCATTTAGCTATAATAACTCAATTATTGAATATTGATATTTCATATCAAGTTTTCTGTAATGCAATTATTTTAAATTTTTGTATACTTTAAATTGAAAATAATTTTCTTTTCATCTAAATTGTTTAAATAAACAAAACTATATTAAAAAATTGAATCAATTCAAATGTCATTGATATTGAATAGAGAGGTTGAGAAAAAAAAAAAAAAAAAGAAATGGAAGGATACTATTTATTTATAATTTTTAAAATTTTAATTAGGGAAAATACTAGACTTTTAGGAAAGCTGAAATCGAAAGCTAGTATATGAGTGTAATTTTAAGTGTAAGAGTAAAATGAAAAATGATCGTACTCTTATAAATACAATATCTTAAAGATTCAAACGGGTTCTAAATAAGTCTTTTTAAAAGTTTCATACCGAAAATAGTTTTAAGAGACAAAAATAAATATCTTATAAATCTAGATACTAGAATGGTAAATAACATGAAAGCTTAGGATTGAGAAATGCTATTCTAAATGTTTCCAATGAAATGGTAAAGAGTGTAAATCATATAAAAATAATTACACACTATGTATATTTAAATTACTATTGATGAAATAGAATATATTGAAGTTGGGGCAAAATGAGTGGAGGAGGTCACATTTTGACCTTTTCAATTTATAGACTATAGCAATGGCTGTTGCAATATAATAAACCTTTGGAAATTTTTAAAACTCAAAGATAATATCAACTTCCATTGTAAGGCACTGTTTTTTTAATTTGATATACAAATTTTGTTGGCTATTTCAATGATTCTTCCATTTGTCTCCATTTTCATAAAATCAGTACTTAATTAGGAGGTGATTATGAGATGTGTGAGATTGCCTTATATAATCATTAAATAAAAAATTTTCATATGTCAAATATTTTTGTTTTAGAAAGAGTGATGTATGGGATATGTACAACCTAATTTACACTTAATCATTACTCTTTAAACACTTTCTAAAATAGTTTTTCTAAAACATTTAATGGGACTTTAACTAAAATTACGACAATCACTCCCTCGTAAATACATAATCATTTTTTTAACAACTTTAAATGAGTTTGTTTAAGCTTATTTGATAATAATTTCATTTAATTTGTAGTTGTTTATTTTTAAAATTTCTTTTTGTTTTCTCTAAATTTTTCTATTATGGTTTCCATCCATAAACATTTGAATTTTTAGTCAAATTTTAAATAAAATTAAAAATATTTTTGAAATTTTTAGTTTTCAAAACATGAACTTGATTTTTAAAAATATAACAAATTTCTTATAAATTTTCAAAAAGTGAGTTTATATAAAATGTCCTTTGTGAGTCCAGCATTCTGAATCTAATTAATTTTTTTACTAACAACTTTAAATGATTATTCATTTTTTTTCAGTTTTTTAGAATTTTAAGACTGTACTAATGATCAAAAGATTTGTAGTTCAAATCCTCCTTTCTCATCGTCCGAAACGAAAGGTATATTGCATCACAAAGCTTATGGCTTTAAAATCAAAAATATTTTTTTTGTTAAAATGTATTCCCCAACTATTTACATGAGAAAAGAAAAGAAGAAAAATGAACATTTAAAAAAAGCTTTTTTTTTTTTTTTTTTTTTTTTTTTTAGAATTTAAAGATGGTATTTTGATTTCTCATGACTTTAAAGTTACACTCATTTACGTCAAAAAGTATCCTCCAACCATACTTTAATAAAAGAAAAGGGAAAATTAAACTTTTAAAAAATGACCAATATGATCGTTTTACGAAATGTTTTTCAAATAGTCTGGTACATGATTATTTTTGAAAAAATATGTTCCACAAAAAAGCGGTTCATTAATATCAAATATGAACATTTTAATTTCTTCAATGATAGACACCCATGGTAAATCTAACTCATTTTTTTTTTAACCACGGTTGAAAATGAGTTCATTACATTTGTGGGTGTTTTTAGATTATTATTTTTTTTATTGAAAAGGGTGTGTTCACACGAGATTTAGTGAGAAATTTATTTTGTGGAGTTGAACTTATATTTGTGTTGATTTGATGCGATTGATTCGATCTCTAGTACTTGATTATCTGATTTTCTCTTGATTGAATGCGTATGCTTGTCTTGAAAAAACGGAACGCGTGATATTTTTGAAGTTTGAAGTCCTAGAAGAATCTTTGGAATCGTTGTATCTTTAGAGCTTGAAGAATTCTCTTTAGGCTTTCTGGAGGGTAGAATATTGTTGACCCTTGCAAATAAGGAGAGCTCCTCTTATTTGTAGAGTTCTCATGTGGGCTTGGATATGATTGGTCCATGGACCCAACAAATTAGGTTTGACCCATATTTAACATTTGGGTCAAATTAAACCTATTTTTAGGATCAATTGAAGTTTATCCCAAACAAATAATATCAAATTGGATCAAATTATTCGATTCAATCCAACGGTCATGATAAATACACGTGGTAGCATCGAAATTCGCCAATTTATATCTTCTACTTCATTTAAGACACATGTCAATTTTTAATCCTAAATTAGATGATTTGTAAATTCGTCATTAATTTGGTAAATAACGTGACAATTTGTGATTATCCAAAATTTCTACTTCAACAAATGTCCATTTTCATGATTTATGCATATATATGGGTGGATGAATCTCGAAGAAGATAAAATTGTAATCAGTTCATCTCGGACGTGATCGACCACGAGATTTTTGTTAAAAAATCAATTTTTTCCAACTTATCGATTGTTTGGGATTTTCTCAGTACATCTCGTCAGATTATACAACAAGATTATGTACATCTCAGCATTAATCTCGAGTAAATTACACCGAGATTCTATATATTTCAGCTTTCTCGGTGAAATTTCAAGCATAATTAACATCGAGATTCTATATATTTGAGCTCTCGATGAAATCTCGCCAATAATTAACACCGAAATTCATATATTTAAGCTTTCTCAGTAGAATTTCGAGCCAAATTAACACCGAGATTAAGTATATATCCCAATCTTACCCGATTTTTCGAAAATTTTCATCTTTCACAAAATTTCAAAATGTTGAATAAATTTGAAAAATCTATTTTGATAATTGAAAAACTTATTTGGAATTTTGAAAATTCATATAATTGTGAAAACATAAATTATGCTAAATATTTGAAAAATTATATAATAATTTGATATAATATTTAGTAAACATAACTGAATTTGGAGAAAATTTGAAAATTATATTAGATTTGGTATAAGATCTGAGAAGATTATATAAAAAAATAACGAATCTCAGTGTGTAATCAGACATGTTGTGTCTCTTTGTTATGGATTTTAAAGTCTAATTCAATTTTATAACATTACAAAAATTAGACATACTAAAATCCATCATATCCATCAAAGACATTTAATATAACATTTACATTTAAAAAAAAAAAGAACCTATACATGCATACTATATATTATAACAATTTATAACATACTTTCAATGCATATAACATACTTCTTACGATGGGATTTTAAATCTATATAGCATACTGTTTGCATATACAAGATTTATTTAATTATAACATACATCACATGCATAAACAATTAAACACATACTGATACGGTTTTAGTTTTGCCATTTTTAAGTAAACGAAAGCCTATGTATTACAAAAAAAAAAAAAAAAAAAAAAAAAAAACACAGTTGACAGCTCCAACCGCTTCGAACAGCTCCAAATTGGACCCAAAATTTCTTGAACCAGATTTGAACCACCTGAACTAGGCCAATCAAAACCATTTTGAAAATGAACCAGGCCAAGTTTGAAGAAAACTGGTCAAACCAGTCAATCTTCTTAAACCGGTTCAAGGATCTTGCTTGGATTGAAATCTGGCTCAAATTGGATCTCTCGCTACTAGTTGAGATCTGGTTCAAAACTTGATCTCTCGTTGGTAGTTGAGATCTTGTTCAAAACTTGATCTCTCGCTGGCTCATTGAAATCTCACTCAAACCATCAGAATCTCACTCCTGGCTTGAAATCTCGCTCAAACTTGATTCAAAATCTTGTTTGAACTTGAAATCTTGCTAGGACTTCCATCAGAATCTCGCTCGAACTTGAAATCTCACTCAAACTTGATTCAAAATCTCGTTTGAACTTGAAATCTCGCTCAAACTTGATTCAAAATCTCGTTTTAACTTGAAATCTCGCTTGAAATTCCAACAGAAACTCACGAGCTAGAAATCTCGCTCATACTTGATTCAAAATATCGTTTGAACTTGAAATCTCATTCGATATTCTAAAAAAATCTCGCTCGAGCTAGAAATTTTATTCAAACTTGATTCAAAATCTCGTTTGAACTTGAAATCTTGCTCGAAATTCAAACAGAATCTCGCTCAAACTTAGGTCCAATCTCGCTGGAAATTCAAACGGTAGCTGAAGAACTGGAAATCTGAAGCTCAACCTTCTTCCTTCTTTCTTCAATTACATCATAATTTCAACTTCTAATGACTCCATATGAATTATAGATTCTTAAACATATATTAAGGCCCATTAAACAAGAGGCAATTACAAGAGAAACAACATAATTGAAAGGAAAATTGTCAAAATATAGAAAAACCATATCAGCATACTTTAGTTAAGCGCTTAATTCATGCTCTAATATCAATTGAAGGAATGAAATATCATGCAACGGAAGATTACAGAATCAATAAGTACTTAAATTACATTTAATTCGAGTTTTAAGCATGTTGATCATATGATATTCAAAAAGACGATTTGAAACACATATTATCTTTGAAGATTCCTCAACGAATTTAGCTGAAAAACACCAAGATGAGCTTGAATCACCGAGAGGAATACCACTGAGATCTTCTATATTATGCTCAAGCTGGAATGTGTGGTAAAAACTCTTGAACAAATTGAATTGATGAAGAACGAGAGTAGGGTTTTCAGGTTATCAATTCAGAAATTATATTTTAGCATCCTCTTTGATTTTCATGCATGGAGCTTCAATATACAGGTAAAAAATATGTAAATGTATAGGGTTGCATAGTGGGTGGCTCCAAGTTGAAGATCAACACCAAAATCAATTGGAATTTGATGATATTTCATCAAACATGTTAGTGGGTTTTTCCTAAAATTGGAAAAACCCATTAACCTAAAATGTTTTAAAAAAAATATTTATTTAAATTAATTTTATAAAATTAATTCATAATAATTAATTTATATAAAACCAATTTTTAATTGATTTTTAATTAAAATAATTTTAATTTAATATCTAAATATTAAATTAATACAATATCACCAATAAATCAATTATTTAAATCATAATTTAGATATTAATTGATTTTTTAATTTCGCTTAAATTCATTTAAATTAAACGTTTATAATTGTATCATATACAATCAATCAAAAACTCTTAAAAAAATGAATTTGAACATTTCAAATTCATAACCCTAATTTCATACATCAATACTCAATTTGTTATTCCAATTTAATGAGCTAGTAGAAGGACTTAATGTATCTACAGATCATGAGCTTCAACGATCTGTAATTAATTCGTTAAAACTCTTTAACCGAATCAATTACTATTCCTTAACTATCAAGACACATCATTATAGCTTGATAGTTGCACTATCCTCACTGTACATATATTTCTATCCATATAAACCATAATCAGTAAGACAGCTAGGTCAAAATTAACGTTTTACCCCTGTACATCTTGTTCCTTAAGTTCCCATTGACCTTCCAAAGTTGTGAATCATGTCCTTCTCTACCATGAGAAGGTGGGGTCCCAATTATTCAAGACCTAGAATCAGCATTTAAGAGAACATCCTATTTACTAACCTTAAAATGGTAGGAGTGAATTGTTGGGAATTTTCAAGAAGTCACAGTTTATGTTAAACATTCTGTTTATCAATAATACTGACTTATTGATTTTGCATCTTATTATGAAAATCCAATAAACGCATCCTTGGCTATAGTCTAAACACTGTAACTTTATGTAGTGATATAAACAAGATCAAGTTGATAGTATATAGCCTAAATGGTCTAATAATTATATGGATAAAATTTGGTATCTCATCCTGGTAACACTATTGGATGCGGCCCACTCTGTAGTTGTTACAAGAAGTTGTAAAGTGATACAAACGATGTGATCCACAAATCATTCATGTTGAGACATGAGAGTGGGGGCATCCTATGCAATGAGTTTGCATATAGACTAGACCTCAAAAATAGTCGCTTTTCTTTATAACGACCATTTACTGTTAAAACTGACTATTTCATTTATCAAATAACCTAGGTTAACTCGATCTTAATCCTGAGCTAGCTATGAACACTTGTTTGTTTGGGATTATCCTTTGATCTGCAAACAGTGAGAATAGTCCAACAATACTGCTCAATAAGCTTCCTATTTTGGGGATAAGACTGGATGAATAACTGGGGACATAGCCTTGTGATGCGTTATTTTATGTGATCAAATAATGGAATGAATTACGGTGATGAAAATGCATTGAGCAACAAGTTTTCTCAGCAGAATCCAAGTATAAACCCCACTGAGTTTCCTAGTAAGTCCAGGGTCGAACTCAGGGACTTGGAAAAATGGTATGCGATGATAATTTTTAAGAAAACTTTAGGTAACCAATAAATCAATGAGTTGTTTTCGGTTGTTTGTGGTATAAAAAGTATGCGGCGGATTTGAGAAAAGATTGATTATATGGTAGATGCACTGAGTATGCAGAGGAACGGGTTGAGAAGGTCTTTAGCTAGCGTTACCTAAGAATGCCTCAAACTATGCGATCATGTTACACTCATGCGACAACAAATCATTTTCCAATGCAAATGCGGTACTCCTAGTTTTAGGACGCATGCGATGAATGTGATAGTGTCCATAGAGCTTATTCCTAAGTCTCTACTTTTTGCTTATGCGATGATGCAAGATGCACACAAAGACAAAGTGACCGTATACAATCGTAACCTATCTCTAGGATGCATGCGATGCATTAATAGAAAATAGTCCCTATTCCTAAGCTCCTATCCTCTGATTATGCGTTCTAATTTGACTCTTCCGAGCCTAGATTCTAACCTGACTTTTCCAAGCCTAGATTCTATCCTTAGACTACCCTCCCGAGTATCTCTAATAGACAAATGACACATAGATAATACAAGATAATCACATAGAATGAAGATCCCCAGTTATGCTAGCTAAGTGCTTTCTCAACACATTCAACAAATTTAGCTACTCATGCGTAATAAACAGAGAGTGAACAGATATAAAGAAGTAAATTCCAACTATAGATAGTTCAAGTAAAAAATGACAGTCGAAGATAAGGATAGAGAGTCTGGTAGCAATCTCTTGCTTCCCAAGACTTTTACACTGTTAACTCTATTTTGTTCAAAAGATAGTTCTGCTTCCACAGGAGTTGGCTCTCTCTCTGATCTTGATGCTTCTGGCACTCTTCCAAGTTCACCGGAACGATCTCTCGGCACAATCTCACTTCTCTCGCTTCCACCTTCTAAGAACAAGGCTACTTCTAACTATGGAGAAAATTATCTAATTGTCAAACTAGACGAACTCCTTCACTGAAGGTTGCCTTTGATATTCATAGAGCTTCAGGGTGAAAGGCTTCTTCTCTCTTATAATTGCACTGATGGGATGACATTAATTCTCTGTCTAATGCGCCGAATATTTGTCACCGACAAGTTGAGTGTACTTGCTACAATAGTTCGTTAGCGGCTTGTTAACTTACTTCGGAACCGACCGTCATCAGCTTTTTGTCCCATCGTGATTTATTATGCTTTTCATCCAGATGCGCTCACCAAGTTGCGGCAGCTCTATGCGGCAATCCTTCTTGAGCAGATATTTGCGAGCACAAATCACCGCAAAGCCTTGCGGTAACGCTGCGCTCGATCGTATTGCTTTCTTGTGATCACATTTTACGCCTTGCGTCAATGCATATTTTGAACAAAAGTTAACTGTTTTCATACAATGAACGCATGCGACTGCAATGTTATGAACTTAATGCTTTTTAGACGCAAACTTATATATTTTATCAATGTAAACCTACATTATTTAATGACTTAGCACTATAATAACGTGAATTTCTGCCCGTTATCACCTTGCAAGATGGAATTCACTCCTACCTTCTTTAGGGTTAGCAGATAGGTTGTTCTCTTAAGTGCTGATTCTAGGTCTTGAACAATCGGGGTCCCGCCTTCTCATGAAAGAGAAAGGATTTGATTTATAGAGATTATGAATAAGAATTTTTCATTAGTGGGTCAATAGGAACTTAAGGAACAAGATGTATTCATAGGGGTAAAATGGTAATTTTGACCTAGTTGTGATTACAAACAACATGTGAAGGATCGACTTTCTAATTATGGTTATTAAGTGGACATAATATATCTACAGTGAGAGGAGTTCAACTATGGGCTATAGTAGAGTGTCCCATTAGTTAACGAATGGGGGTTAGATCGAACTGATGAGTTTAGCCGATTAATCTCGAATCGTTGGAGCCCATGATCTGTAGGTCCGCAAGGTCCTCCTACTAGCTTGTAAATGGTTAAGCTTTAGAGTAGCTTGAGAAATTAATTTGAAACGTTCAAATTAAATGGAATAGGAGAATATATTTTTAAATATGATTTAAATATATAAAGATGATTATCGTGCAAATATTAATTTAATATTTGATATTAATAATTAATATTTTAAAATAATTTATGAAATTAATTTCAGAAAATTATTTTTTAGTTTTAAAAATGAAAATGTTTTTTGAAATCAAATTTTGGGTTTAATGAAAAATTGAAAAATTAGTTTGCATGCACAAAATGGAAAAACTTGATTTTCCAATATCATCTTTATGCTCACACAAAGCCCACTTCTTCTTCTTCATTAAAAATCCAAGCATGAGTTGCAAGCCATGTATATCTCTTCTTTGCATGTTCATATGCAATAAATAAAGAAGATAGGCGTAAATTGAAGGTATGCATTACACAGAAATTTCGAGAGAAAATTTTAGTTGGAAGAAGCATTCTTCGGAAGTGTGCTATTGTGAGTTTTTCTTTGTTCTTCATCACTTCAAGCTGTTATTAAGTCCCACAACTCGGTCTAAAGTTCTAAGAGAATAGTTGGGGAGATCTTGAGGTGGTTCATGATGATCTTCGGTGAAGACTACTGCTGTTTGATCAAGTTCTTGAAGAGTTCTTCAAAGGTATGATCTAAAATCCTCTTATTTAGATGAACATGCTTTAATCTTTGCCAAAGTTAGTGAATTTTAATACTTATGGATCCTTGATACTTCCGCTGCATGTTTTCTTACTCTAACACGAATTCCATCTTGCAGAGCTATGTCCCTAGCTATCTATCCGGTCTTATCTCTAAAATGGAAGGCTTATTGAGCAGTGCTGTTAGACTACTCTCACCTATGCAAATCAAAAGATAATCTCGAATAAACAGAAGTTTATAGCTAGCTCAGGTTTAAGATTGAGTTATCCTAGATTACTTAAATATGAAATGGTCAGTTTTAACACTAAATAGTCGTTATAAAGAGAAGTGACTATTTCGTGGTCCAGTCTATATGCAAACTCATTGCATAGGATGCCCCCACTCCCATGTCTCTACATGAATGATTTGTGGATCACATCATATGTATTATATATACAAAATGGGCCGCATCCAATAGTGTTACCAGGATCAGATACCCAATTTCATCCATATACTTATAAACCATTTAGGCTATATAATATTAACTTGATCCTATTTATGTCACTATATAAAGTTAAAGTATTTATACTATAGCCATGGATATGTTTATTGGATTTTCATAATAGAGTGCAAAATCAACAACTTTATTGAATAAAATACTCAATAATATTTATTGATAAATAGAATGTTTAACACGAACTGTGAGTTCTAGGACATTCCCAACATCACCTTCGTCCTAGGGTTTTTAAAGCTGCTAATTTGATGGCTGACGAAAAGACGTACAACCTTATCATTCCAGTTTTAGCCATTATTTATCGTGACTTGAAGTTGAAAACTAAAGCTTCAAATTCGATCGAGACTTTTATTTTCCTATGCATTATGTCTATAGATGGCTGACCTATTATTTTAATACCCATTACCCTGTTCCAGTGAATTTTTAGGGTCCAAAAATGGTCAATTTTTCTAGCAAAGGTGACTTAATTTATTTTGGAGAATATGAAGATAAGAATTGACCCATAAAGGTGCAAACAAGAATTGACCAATAAAGGTGCAAACATTTAGTGCCACACAAATTCTCAAAATCGGAATAAGCATGAGCATCTGATTGATGATCGAGACTTATCATTTTAAGAATATTACCAACTCTCTAGTATGCGATCATCCTATGTATTATCTCGGTGTGGGGATATTTTGATTATATAATCGTATAGTCTTTATCGATTTGGTCGGCAGTTCGGATTTTATCAAGATAATCCTAATGATATAGAGGGAACTTCACCTACCGTCACTTTCTACAACGTGTATACCATTTTAGAGTCTAAACCAGACGTAGATCATTGTCTCAAGTGTTCTTACCAGCCCACATGTTGTAGCCATACAACCACATTGATGGGATTCAAATCTCGAGCAGAAGCGTGTGAACACCTTGCATTCTGCAAATCTTACCTAAACAAAATCAATGTACTAAAACAGAATGTGTGTACAATAAACATGTGAAATAGCATGTTTTAGAGAAAGGAATGAACCATTCTCACCTTTGTAGATTCCCAAGCTTCTAGAACGATCCTCTCGATATTCCAACGAACGTCTCCTCCAACGATCTTGAACACGAGCGTGTCCTTGAATAATCTTGAACATAACCACAAAAATAATTTTATTATTCTTAATGATTCCAATAGAAGGATAGGTGGTATCCAACTATTAGAAGAGGGTGAGAAGGAAAAACCTTTAGGAGAATAGAGAAGACTTCTTTTTGTGACTTAAGGAAAAATTTACACCATCAATACTCTTCCAAAAGGGCCATGAGGAAGACTTTATATAGATAAGGGTCAACCCACTTCTCCAAATCTTTTTTCAGTTTTTTCTTGTACACAATTAATTAAATAACACTTATTTAATTAATTAGCACATTAATCAAATAACTATTTATGCATTAAATCCAATTTAACGTATATATATTTAATTATCATAAACATCATATGTCTATCATAAACATCATATGTGGACCTGTAGATTAGAAGCTCCAATGATATGAGATTAATTGGCTAATCTCATTAACTAAGCTAATCAATATTCATTAACTGTGGATACACTCCACTAAAGACCCACAATTGCACTCTTTTTACTATAGATATATTTTTGTATCCACAGATATAGACCAATAAGAATAAGTTAATCTTTCACAAGTGTTCGTAATTCCAACTGGGTCAAATTACCGTTTTACTCTTGGGTTAATTTTGATTCTGTAAGTACTAGTGTTCCTTTAATGAACAACCTATTTATGGTTCAACCAATAAACATAACCCCTCTTGGGTCAATGAGAGGGTAGGGCTCTTCGTTCAAGTCTCGGAGACACCACTTAAGGGAACACTTATCTACTTACCCTGAAGACGGGATGAGTGAATTCCATCTTGTATTATTATGTTCCGAACTCTCTACTCGGTCTTGTTCCCCAAATGGTAGGCTTATTGAATCGGCGAACTGGCCACTCTCACCCATACAAATCAAAGGACAATCCTCTCGTGAATAAGAGTTCATAATATACACAAAATTAAGATTAAGTTGCTTAAGTCATCCTAGTGAAACAGAAACCTAACCAGTCGGTGTAACATCTAGTGGTTACTATTTCACGATCCAGTCTTATGCAAACTCATTGTATAGGATACCCCTAAAGGGATCGAATCCCAGAGTGGAAACGTTGTGAATGTCTTGCATCCCGCAATTCAATTTTTACAAATTCAGTATACTAAAATAGAATATAAACATCTAATATAGCATGCTTTAGGGAAAAAGATTTACATCATTCTTACCTTTGTAGATTCCAAGGTTTCACGAACAATCCTCTTTAAGTTCCAACGAATGGATCCTTCGACGATCTTGATCACGAATGATTTCTTGAACAATCCCGAACATTATTGGGAGAGTAAGGAAGTTATTCTCTATTGAGAGAAAGAGAGGAGAAAGGGGTTTTGGAGAGTAGAGAGGATTCTATTTGTGGCTTAGAGAAAATTTTGCGTAATAACACTTGTGTGTTGTGTATTGTCAGTCTCTATATCTCCTAAAGGGGCTATAGGGAGGTCTTTATATAGAGAAGGCCAAGCCCTTTTCTTAATCCTTTTCCTATTTCCTTTTTCCATAATTAATTAATTAGATAATACTTATTTAATTAGCCAAATTAATTAAATAACACTTATTTAATTTAATTTGTACATTAATTAAATAACTATTTATACATTAAATTTAATTTAGTGTATATATATTTAATTATCATAAACATCGTATGTATATGTGCAATACCTCTCTATTAATTAATTCTTTGTGAATCTAATTCACTTAAATTAATCAATTGAATCTTATTCAAATATTAATTTCCAATTTAATTCGAATTATAAATCATATCTATAATCAATTATATATTAATCACATTAATATATGGTTTTCTAAAATTAATTTAAACAATTCAAAGCATTTCTCTTAAATGTCCTCTAGTGAGCTAACAAGGGACCTAATGGACTTGTAGATAAGAAGCTCCAACGATATGGGATTAATTGGCTAAACTCTTTAACCAAGTTAATCAATATTCATTAATTGCGGGTACACTCTACTAAAGACCATAACTACACTCTTTTCACTATAGATATATTTCCGTATCCACGCATATAGACCAATAATACCAAGTTAGTTCTTCATGAGTGTTTGTAACTTCAACTAGGTTAAATTACCGTTTTACCCTTGGACCCTTAATTCCTTAAGTACCAGTGCTCCTGTAATGAACAACCTGTTTATGGTCCAACCAATAAATAGAAACCCTTTCTGGCCAATGAGAGGGTAGGGCCTTTGTTCAAGTCTCGAAGATACCACTTAAAGGAACATTCATCTACTTACTCTTAAGGCAGGAAGGAGTGAATTCCATCTTGTATTATTATGTTTCTAGCTCCCCACTTGATCTTGTCCCCGAAATGGTAGGCATTATTAGGTCAACGAACTAGTCACCCTCACCCATATAAATAAAATAATAACCTCTCGTGAATAGTAGTTTATAATATACTCAAGATTAAGACTAAGTTGCCTAGGTCATCCTATTGAAATAGGAGCCTAACTAGTTAACGGTGTTATAGCTAGTGGTTACTATTTCGCAGTCCAGTCTGATGCAAACTCATTGCATAGGATACCTCCACTTGTATGTCAACTACATGAACGCATTGGATCAATGCGTTTATTCAAATACAAAGTGGGTCATATCCAGAGTGTTACTAGAATAAGGTACCCAGCCTTATCCCTATACTATAGACCCTTTAGGCTATATCTTGAACATTAATCCATGTATGTGTCCACATACAGTTCAAGAATCGTAAGACAACCTTGGATGTTAGTTTATTGGATTTAGGGATATTAAGACAAAAAAAGACAAGTAACATAAATAATAAAATTTATTGAATTAAAATTTATAACTCTTTACTAATGATGGTCAATTAATAACATTTACTATCTATGAGTTTTAGGACATAAAACCCAACAAACTCCCACTTGAACTAAAACTCTAGTTAATGGGTTGTACATGATATCAGAATCCAAAAGGCAAGATTATTGTAAATAAATACAATAAACTAGGGCATCCACATACCCATTACACATCTCATACTTGCCCTAGATTATACAATGTACATGTCTCATAGACCTAGATTCTCTAGATGACCCTCAAACGTTTTAGTTGAAAGAGAGCCTTCGTAAAAAGATCAACAATGACTACTGATCCACTGCTGTCACAATATTAGGTGACGGGCAAGTTCATATTTGGAACCACTTCCAAATCGCTTAGGAACTTTCTAAGCCAAACTGTTTTCTTTGTTGCTTTTCAAGCAACTGTATACCTACGCCACACTACAGCTCCCTTGTTCAGGGTAAACACTGATCCTGACATGGATTTCTTATCCTCGTCAGTTTAGAAATCAGAGTCGGTGTATCCTATAAGGATCAAATCCTTTGCTCCATACACCAGCTTATAGTCTCTTGTTCTCCTAAGATACTTGAGGTTGTTCTTAACTGCAGTCCAGTGGCCTAACCCTTGATTGAACTGGTACTTGCTGACTGTTAATGTTAGTAAGGTACCTTACATCATTCCCAATGAGTAGGATATCATCCATATAAAGTACTAGAAAAAGCTATTTTATTGTTGATGATTTTCTTGTAGATACAAGGTTCATCGACGTTTTGATCAAAATTAAAAGATTTGATCGCTGTATCAAATATAATGTTCCAAGATCTGGATGTCTATTTCAACCCATAAATGGATCAATTCAGCTTGCAAATTTTTTTCTCTTGATCTCGGGCTATGAATCCCTCGAGTTGAGACATAAAGATATTCTCTTCAAGATTTTCATTCATAAAAGCAGTCTTGAGATCCATTCTCCATATTTCATAGTCATAATATGCGGCTATGGATAAGAGAACTCTTACAGACTTAAGCATAGCAACAGGGGAATAAAGTTTCATCATAGTCAACCCCTTCCCTCTAGGTATAACCCTATGCTACAAGTCTAGCTTTAAAGATCTATACCTTTCCAGTTACATCTCTCTTTATTTTATAGATCCATTTGCACCCTATGGGTTTTACCCCTTCAGGTAGATCTACAAGATCCCATACTTAATTGGAGTACATACACTCCATTTTTAGGTCCATGGCTTTGACCCATTGGTCCTTGTCTACGTCATTCATTGCCTGTTCAAAGGACAATGGAGTCTCAATACCATCATCTAGTATGACAACCTAAGCTTTAGTTATACCCAAGTAATGGTCAGGTTATATCAGAACCCTCCAACTGTGTCGAGGCACGCTCAACGATTGAGAAGGACAAGACTAACATGAAATGTTGGCTTCTTCATTAATTCCTGATGAAGGACCAGTTGCATCAACAACCCTTGTTAATTCTTCAGCAGCTTTAGTTATACTATTTTGCTTCGTGGTTTGTGATCTCTCATGTGGTCTTCCTAAAAAATATAGCGTTTTTCGATACAAATACCTTATTTTCTTAAGGGTCATAAAATAGACCACCTCTCGTTTTCTTAGGGTAACCCACAAATTGGCATAATCTTGAATGAGGTTCTAACTTCTTAGTATTTGTCACTAACTCATGTGCAAAAATACCCTAGATTCTGAAGTAATGTAAACTTGGTTTACCCCCCTCCATAACTCGAAAGGTGTTTCAGAAATACTCTTTGAGGAAACATTATTTAAGACGTGAACTATAGTCTCTACTGCATATCCTAAAACAAGTTAGGCTATTGAGCATAGCTCATCATAATGCAAAACATATCTAATAAGGTTCTATTTTTTCTTTCTGATACACCGCTCTGCTGAGGTGTACCAGGTACTGAGACTTAGGATTGAATTCCATGTTCTATCATATAATCTTGGAATTCTAAATCCATATACTCTGCACCTCGATCAGATCGAAATGTTTTAATTGTTTTACCTAATAGGTTTTCAACTTCAACCTTATACTCTTTAAACTTTTCAAATGCTTGAGACTTATGTTCCATTAGGTATAAATAATCATACCTTTAATAATCATCTATGAAAAAGATGAAGTATTTGTACCCTCCTCCAGATTTTAAATTCATTGGACCACAAAGATCCGAATGTATGAGCTCTAGAGATTCTTTGGCTCTATAACCTTTTCCACTGAAAGATCTTTTAGTTATTTTTCCTTTGAGATAAGATTCACATAGAGGTGAATCAAATCGTGTCTTTAAATTTCTTTTCAAAAACAAAAATCAAAGAAATGGTGGGTGTTTATTCCATATTGAATGTCAGTTTGTGAAATTGGAGTTTTCAAGTTTTGGCATTAGATTTATTGTTTTATTCCAATTAAAGTTGTAAAGGTCTGTTGTTTCTTGGCATTTAATTCTTGTTATCGAGTCTGTAAGTCCGTGTCGATTGTGATGAAAGAGTTGTTGAGAAGATCGGTGGAGAGCAGAACAAAAACGAATTAAGAATGAAGCACAGAATGCATCCTATGCTAGAGTATTGCAATGATGCCCTTTACGTTGTAGCAAAGAAGGCTAGCGTTGAAACGCTCCAGCCAAGTGTTGCAACCTTGGACGTTTTCTAGACCAACGTTGGGTTTGAGGCTTTAAGACGGATTTTTGCTGCATTTTATTATTTTTGAATATTTATATATTATTTTTTATTTAATTCATTAAATTAATATAATAAGATTATATTGATTTAACTAATTTTTAGGATGCCAAAATTCGATCCAAATTGCTTTTTATTTAATTTTACATTTAATATATTGCATATTGTATGCCATATAGAGTTATGACAATTTAGAAATGAAGGTATTTAAATGTTTACGTCAATGAATAAAATTGTCGAGACAAAAATTGATCAAGGACTAGTGTTATGTATTTGTGTTGGATAGTGCAATAGCTTGTAGTATAAATACACAGGCCAGTACTCAAGTATATGGTTAAAAGTTGTTTTATATATAAGGAGGAAAAGAAAAAGAGTCTATAAATTTATCGAAGGTTTTGAGGTATTAAGAACTCAACATTTTGAGAAGAATTTTAGAAAGAATCATAAGTCATAATCATTTAGGTAATACTACGACTTGATGGACTAGGTAAAGTATGTGTAATGGTATGAAGGATTCTTTTGGAATATTTGGCGAAGTAGATGTCATTAAAGGAAGCTAAAATAGTTGGACATGACCTTGGGGTTAAAGGGGTTAAAGCAAGGTGTTATTTGTTTAGGTTGAAGGATTATTTTAGTATACCTAGACTAAACCCTGCACTTTATTGTGATGAGGAGATCCAAGTTATGCAAATTTGAAGAAACAAAAGTCTTTTGGAATTTAAAAGTATGCAAATTGGCAAAGGAGAATTCTACAAGATGGAAATTCTTAGTGTGAAAGATAAGACTTATAGAGGAGTTAAGTAAAATATAACTTAGTAAAGAGATTATGTTCCAATTGGACAGTGAAAAAAAAGGAAAAGAAAAAAGATAAAAAAAGAAGAGATGTCTTGAATTTAGTGGTTTTATCAAAGGTAAGTGTAAAGGAGAGAGAAGTATCCAAGGAAGTTTACTTTTTGGAAAGAGAAAGGAATTTAATGTGTTCAATACTCCTAGTTAAGTATGGTTTGGAGGCAGGATATGAGGAGTTACAAGTATTTGGTTTGGCGTAAAAGAAAAATATCTACTGATCATGTGGGACTTTGGGACAATATGTATTAGATGGAAAGATAGTTTACATAGATGATTTGGTATGGAGCTTTGTTTTAACATAAGAATCTATTGCCAAAATAGAAGGTCGAGAAAGGATAAGCTAAAATGGAGTTACTAGTAGCAGTAGATTATCGAGAACTATTGACATGGTATGTTGAGGCTTCATTAGTCAAGAGGTAAATCATTGAGGGCATTAGTAAGATTTAAGGGATTTTGAGTTTGTGTGCTAGTTGGAAACGTGAACTAGAAAGACCATCAAGTTGATTGAGAAAAGAAAATAATCCAACTCGAGGTAAACAATATTGGTATATGTACAAAAGTAAGTAAGTTGGATCTTCCAATATAATCATTGGTATAAGGGATAGACTTGGCAATAAAGTTTATTGATAGTAAGAAGTTACTAAAAGTGGGTTTGGAGCATTACAAGGTAGTGTGTATTCTCTTGTATGGGAATGAGTTAACTAGCGTTAGGGAGTACGAGTAATCCGAGCTAGGACTTATGAATCAAGAAGGTTTTATCGTTAAAAAAAATGACTTCAAGGATCAATTACGGTTATTACGAGGTTATGAAAATGTGTTATCAATTGACTTATGCTTTAGCATCCAGGGACTTCAAAACCTCATTCTCGGGGGGAATTCTAGACTCGTTCACAGCAGGGTCTAAGTAATGATATGTGATTGTTACAAGCCTAAAGAATAATATGAGGATGGCTCAAGCAAGTTTTATAGCTCATGACAACATAGAGCCTCATGATGAGTTTCTCACGAATGTGAGACTTAATTAGACAGAGTTATTCTCAAACATGTAGATCTTAGGAAAGACATCACAGTTGGCGCTTCTAGAGTATAAGTAGTTTTCATTTGACTAGATTTGTTCTAGTACGTATCTTCAGATAACGCATTATATAGCATGACTAGTTTCTTCACTACACATATGAAGTTTTCCCTGTGACATGGTAGGCTCAGATATATGTTTTTAGTATATAAGACTTTCTTAACTTCATGACCGTTTTCACAGTTCTCAGCTCGGACGTGTAGAAGTGTTGTGGATTTTCAACATCTTAAGATTCATAGTTATTTATGGAAGGGGTTGTTACACCTCTTTTGGTACTAGTTTCAGCTATGTCAAACGATGACCCTCGTTTTACATCGAGTTTTTTTTTTTTTTTTTTGAAGAGTCTCCAGTTAGCATTGGGTACTCGATTGGATTTTGGTACAATTTTCACCCATAGACTGATGGTCAAATGGAACGTCTGAACCAAATATTGGAAGATATGTTGTGCACTTATGCACTAGAGTTTTCAGGGAGTTGGGACTCTCACTTGAATTTAATGGAATTCGTAATATAATAATAGCTACCAGACTCCATTGGCACTTTGCCTTTGAGGCCTTATATGAGAAGAGTTGTAGGTCCCCTGTGTGTTGGGATGAGGTAGGAGAGAGGAAATTGTTAGGACCTGAATTTGGTGTAGACCATGAATGAGGCATTATAGAAGATCGGGGCTGTCTGAAACAGCTTAAAGCAGATAGAAGATCTATTCCGATGTAAGATGTAAGGACCTTGAATTTGAGACTAATGTGAAAGTGTTCTTAAAGTGGCACCCATGAAAGGTATTCTATAGTTTGGCAGGAAGGAGAAGTTGAGTCCGAGATTCATTTGGACCTTTCGAGGTCTTAGAGCGAGTTGTCCCCCGTAGCTTACCATTTGGCATTGCCCTAGCACTTTCCTTCAGTTCATAATGTCTTCCATGTTTCGATGCTAAGGAAGTATGTGACAGACCCATCCCATAGTTGACTACGAGCACTTACAGTTGAATAACAACTTGAGCAACAAGGAGAAGCCTATAGAGATCCTCGCCAGAGAGGTAAAAACATCGCGCCGTCAGGAAATTGTTTTTGTGAAAGTCCTGTGGCAGAATCACCAATTCAAGGTTCCTGGGAGCGAAAGAATGAGATGAAGGCCTAGTACTCGGAGCTTTTTCAAGAATGAACTTTCGAGGATGAAAGTTCTTTGAGGAGGGAAGAATGTAGCACCCCTAGAGTTTTTGTTTTCAAGAATGAACTTTTGAGAAGGGATGTTCTTTGAGGAGGGAAGAATGTAACACCGCGCACATTTTTTTAGTAATAATGTAATTTCAGTAACTTTATTATTTGGAATTTCAGTAATTGTTATTAGTTGGAGGGCATTTTTGGAATTTTGGACTTCAAGTGTAAGTGCGGGAATTTAATTGTTGGCGTGAAATTATTCAAATTGAAAATTAATGGCAGGAATTAATTTTCTTTTGAAAGGGAAAGGAATTTAATAGTATAAAACGGAAAGGAATTAAATGTAATTATATTTATTTCTTTTTTTGTTTTATTATTATTATTGTTGTTGTTGTTTTTTTTATAAAATGTCAAACCCCACCCCCATTTTTTTTCATCACGTTCGTGAGCCCGTCCGATGCTGCCCAAAGCTGCCGCATCAGTTCCTTCTTCATGATCTCTGTTCACCACTGCTCAATCGTCGTTCGCTTTTGCCGTCACTGGATCTATCGATTTGGGTAAGATTTCTGCCATTTTCGGTTGATTCTTGAATACTCATTTACTTTTGACATCAAATGGTTGATACCCATTGTGTTTCAACTTTGGATTCAAGTTTGTGAAGGTATTGAGGTGTTGTTGAGTGAAGTTGGAGTTTGTTTTAGTGAGTTTTGATAAGTTTTATTCTTTGATGACTCTCTTGTTGATTAATTTTGGTTGTTGAGAAATTTTGGTAAAGTCATTTGGAAGTGATTTTTTTTACGAAGCTACATATGGATAATCTATTTGAGACATTGGTAGTGAAGTATGTATTTGATTCAAGCTTTAATCATGTAAGCCTAATTTCAAATTATGATTGGGAGGTTGATTTAAGAATTTCATTCAAGATGAAGAAGAGTTTGGTTTGCTAATTATTTGGGCTTAAAATTGGAGGTTTGGAAGGTGAATTCGAATTGGACCACATCTTAGGTAATGTTATCGGGAAATATTTTGTAATATTTGAGTATTTGGAATTTGGCCTTAACTATTAATTTGAATGCTTGGTTTATGTTTAGGCTTGATTAAGGATTCAAGAATCTCACAAAGATTCAATTACTTTTGGTTCGACCAAATATCAAAGTAAGTAATCGTACTACTGGAACTGTCCACGGGCTAGGCATTAGATGTATGCTAGCACATTAAATGAAGGTTATGGCAGAATGACAGTATGAAAGATTGATAGTATAATATGATTATGTATTTTATACTCATTCTTTCTCATGTTGTTGTTTCAGGTAAGGGTCGAGATGTACCGGTGATGGACAAACATAATTTGTGATCGAGCCACTGGGACTAGTTTTTACGCTTCCACTCATGTGATTTAATGTTCTTTTCATGTTTCTCTTAATTTTTAGTTTGATGTTTAAAACTTACTTTTAAGAATCGTTTTTCAGATTTATTTATTATACTTTATGATTTATGGGTATCCTACTATTGATTTAGTATTTGAATTTAATGAAAGTCTTTTGAACTTACCTTATTTAATTAGCATTTATTTCGCCATAACCGAGTGTCATTTTGAGTTCCATGCATGCATGTATTTAGTAATGACCTAACTTAAGCCTTAGGGGGTTGGGTCAACCGAGTGTCGTTTTGAGTTCCATACATTCTTGCCAGCTTAACTAAAGTTTTGGTTAAGACGCATGAACTCATGGTCATTACACACGAGATTATGGATTCATTGTGAGAGATATTTGGACAACCATCCTTATAACTCAAATATGACGCTTAAAGTTCATTTTCAATGCCCGCATGAAAGAGGGGACATCTGTCAAAGAACATGTTCTCAACATGATGGTCCATTTCAATGTGGCTGAAATGAACGGTGTCGTCATTGATAAGGCTAGTCAAGTTAGCTTTATTCTAGAGACTCTGCCATATAGTTTCTTTTAATTCCAAGTAATGTTGTTATGAATAAGCTAGACTACAACCTGACCACCATTCTTAATTATCTACAGACTTACTAATCCTAAATGAAAGTCAAGGAACAGAAGGGAGAGACAAAGTTTTCCATTTCCTTCAAGAAGTTCTACAGAGGTTCGACCTATAAAACTAAGTTTTTGTTTTCTTCATCTAGAAAAAGGTGCAAAAAGAGTAAGGGAGGTCAGAGGAATAAAATTAACTTTTCTGCAACCCAGAAGGGCAAGAATGCCAAGGTTGCCAAAGGAACCTACTTCCATTGCAACCAAGAGGGTCACTAGAAACAGAATTTTCCCTTGAAAAAAAGAAGGCCAAACAAAGTAAATATGATTTTCTTATTCTGAAAATCTATTTAATAGACAATTATGATTCGACTTGGATAATTAATTCATAGGCCACTAACCATGTTTGTTCTTCTTTTCAGAGAATTAGTTCCTGGCAGCAGCTCGGGACTGGCGAGATGATGTTGCGCATTGGAATAGGGAATGTCGTCTCAGCATTTGTAGTGGAAGGCGTGAAACTACTCTTTCAGAAATATTTTCTTTTATTAAACAAAGTTTATGTGGTTTCTAATTTGAAACGGAATCTAATTTCTATACAAACTTTGTTAGAACAACATTATACTATTTCTTTTTAATGTAAATAAAGCATTTATTTATAGGAATGGTGTAAATATTTGTTCTCCAAATTTATAGAGTAGTTTATATGTTCTAAGGTCGTTAGCATCAAAAGCGTTGTAAAATACTGAAAAGTTCATAACTACAACAACTTAACATAAAAGACAAAAAGGTTTCTCCTAAGGAAAATGCTCATCTTTGACATCTAAGATTAGGTCACATAAATCTCAAGACGATTGAGAGGTTGGTTAAGAGTGAATTTCTAGGTGAGTTAGAAGAACTCTTTACCAGTATGTGAGTCATAAACTCTTTACCAATATGTGAGTTATGCCTTGAAGGAAAAATGAACAAAAATACCTTTTACTAGAAAAAGTCATAGAGCCAAAGAACCTTTGGAACTTGTACACTAGACCTCAATGGTCCTATGAATGTTAAGGCAAGAGGAAGATTTGAATATTTCATCTCTTTTATAGATGATTATTCAAGATATGGACATATTTACCTAAAGCAACATAAATCTAAAGCTCTTGAAAAGTTCAAAGAGTATAAAATTGATGTTGAGAACGCATTAGGTTAAACCATTAAAAATCTTTTATCGGATCGAGGTGGAGAGTATATAGATTTAAGATTCCAAGAATATATGATAGAACATGAAATCGCATTCTAACTCTCAGCACCAGGTATACCTCAACAAAATGATGTATCATAAAGGAGAAATAGAATCTTGTTGGGCATGGTTCGGTTGATGATGAGTTATGCTGAATTACCTAATTTGTTTTGGGATTATGCAGTAATGACTGCATCTTATATTTTGAACAATGTTCTTGAAAGAGTAGATGAATACTTGAAATGGAAATATCAGTTTCCCAATTTTGATTTTACAGAATATATAACTAACAGAGGAGGAAACTAGGATTCACAAATTTAATTAAACATGCAATTCTAAAACATTTAGAGAGGAAGAAGGGATTATAAGTACTTACCCTAGAAGTTCAAAATTCTTCATGTTCCCCTCCAAGTCATGAACAAATCAAACTCTTCAAATTTCCCTTTGAATTGACGAACACAGCAACGTAGAACCCAAAATCCATACACTGCCACGAGGAGTCCTCGACATTCTCAAGGTTGAGAATCGATTGACAGTTATATGGGCTTTAGCAATTAATTTTGGAAGGGAGAAGGATAGTTTTTCTGGAAAGCAATAATCTCACTGAGGGTTCTCTGTGTGATCTTCTGAGAAAACTACAAAAACGAGAAGATAACCAAATCCTCAAATTTCTCTTCCTCCTATCCCATGTTAAACAAGAAAGGAGTGGAATTATACCATAATTCCCTCTTGATAACTATATTAATTAAATTAAAAAATAATCACACACACACAACTTTAGTTTTTTAATATGAATCATATTCATATAAATCATATTTAGATATTTATTTCTCTTGAATAAAACTTTATATTATAATGCATCACATACGTTATACTAATTTTATCTCATATAATTATAATGTATTATATATATTATATTAATTATATCTTATATAATTAATTACCTTCAATTAATTTGAAAAATTCAAATTAATCCAAAATTAATTTGATTCTCATTAATCCCAATTGAGCTAATGAGGGGATCTTATGGACCTATAGATTGGAGCTCCAATGGTACTTGATTAATTAATTAAACTCTTTAATTAAATTAATCTTCCATTAACTATTGGTCACTCCACTAAAGATCGACAACTGCACTCTTCGTAGTACAAATATTTTTGTGTCCATTGAAAATAACCAACCAACAGTACATTGACCTTTCACAAATTGCTCATAAGTATAGTTGGGTCAAAATTATCATTTTGTTCCTATAGTTACATCTAACTTTTTTAGGTACCACTAATCCCTATAATGAATAATTAGTTATAGTCTAACAATAACTGAATCGCTCTCAGGCCAAGAGAGGGTGTAGTGCCACATTGTTTAAGCCACAAAATCAGCCCTTAAGGGAGCAATTTCTCTATTTACCCTAACACTAGAGAAGTGATTTTCTTCTTGCGTAACTACATTCCCAATTCCCCAATCAGACAAATCCCCAAATGGTAGACATATTGAGTCGGCGAATCTGGCATTTTCACCCATAAAAATAAAAGGATTGCCTTCATAGGTAAGAGTGCACAACTCACTCATAGGTCAAGTAACTTATGGTCATCCTGGTGAAATGTAAGTCTCTTCTAGTAATGGTATTATATAGAGAGACTATTCATTTCGTGGTTCAGTCTTATACAAACTCTTTGTATAGAATACTCTCTCTCACATATTTCCACATGAATGATCAGGATCAGATCATTTCTGGTACTTTACAACAATTGTAACAACTACAAAGCGAGTCGTATTCATAGTGTCACCAGGATAAGGTACTCAACCTTATCCATCTATTGCAGACCGTTCGAGTTATCACTTCCATATACATGTTTGATTTACAACAAATAACCTTGGATTTTAGTTTATTGATATTTAGGTTAATGCAACTAAATATCGAATAAAATACTTTTTATTTTATTAGATAAATAAAATGTTTGTACAATACAATCACAAAGTACAAGACCACGAGATTTAGGGCATCAACCCCAACAATCTCTCACTTTTCCTAAAGCTAGTGGGGTGTAGATAAAAAAGGTACAAACAAGTACAATAATACAAAAAAAAAAAAAAAAAAAACTAGAGCATACAATATGTGCAGAGTAAAATCTCCCACTTGTCCTAGACTAGATGTGGTGTGTCTTGTAGACCCACACTTTCTAGGTGATCCTCAAATACTTTAGTTTTGAGGGCCTTTGTAAATAGATTAGCAACGTTGTGCTCCAATGTGATCCTTGTAACCTCGATCCACAATCTCTCGAATCATGTGATGCTTGCGCTCAATATACTTTCTACGCTTGTGACTCCTGGGCTTTTTGGAATTAGACACAACACTGCTATTATCACAATAAAGGGTGATGAGATTTGACATGTTTGGAACAACTTCTAGATCAATCAAGAATTTCCTGAGCCATACAACCTCCTTGGCAACCACAAGCTCCTACATATTCTGCCTCCGTGGTGGAGTCAGTGACGCAAATTTGCTTGGTGCTTCTCCAGACTATTAGGATCCTAAGCACTCTAGCTACATCAATTTTAGTGGATTAGCATACATGTTCATGATAATAACAAAAATAGGATTTGAAGAATATAACCTTTGATGAATTCACTTGATTATTGTAAATCTTCAGGAATTTCTTCTTCAAACCTCGAAGTAGACTACCACAAAAGCCTTCTCTACTAATCTCAGGCCTTAGATTGGATTTTGGAATCCACACTGAGAAAGATTTTTTGGGTGAAATTGGAGAATTAGAGAAAAAAATTTTACAAGAAAACTTTCTTCAGAAAATCAGATTGCATGCCCAAATTTCGTGAGGCAAAACAAGTATTTATCCAAATTAAACATGCAATTTTGATTAAAGGGAAGGTTGACACTCAACCTTCTACTTAATAAGTGGATTAAGTGTATCAATTAGTGGAAAAATCCAACTTTTCTCACTAATTTTATTTATGTTAATATTATATGAAATTTCATAAATGATAATAAATGAAATTTATTCTTATTTTATTTTTTATGTTAATAAATTAATTTAATCAAATTAAATCAATATTTAATTTTTGAATTCAAAAATTCAAAATTTAAATAAATAAATTGTTAATTAATTAATTAATTTAATATCAAATATTAAATTAATAAAACACTTAATTCAAACATGAATCACTATTCATGTATTTGATATTTAAATCATATTTAAATATTTACAATTCTCCAAAACCATTTAGTTTTTTAGTTAAATGTTTATTATATCGAATATAATAATCCAAACCCTAAATTGAATTTAAACATTTCAAATTCTCTCAACATGCTATTCTAAGTGTTTAATCCTTTAACGAGCTAGTAGAGGGATCTAATTATTGGGATTAGTGTCCTAATTCTCCCGGAGTATCGTTGTTTTGTAAAGATACACATTGTTTAATGAATAAAATAAGTGTTATTTAATTATGGCATTTACTCATATCTAATAAACATAACTCCTTAGTTATCTTATGTGAACTTAAGCATGTATATGGGATATACAAGTGGATCATGCCTTAATGGTAACCTAAATAGGTCTATAGTATAAGGATTAAGGTGGGATACCTGATCCTGGTGACACTACGGATACGGTCCTCTTTGTAGAGGTTTGCAAGTACTATAAACTACTATAAATGAGAGATCTTGACCATTCATATGGAGACGTACGAGCGGGGATGTCCTATACAAAGAGTTTGTATAAGACCTAGACCACGAGATGACTAGACTCTATATATAATGTTGTTGATACTAGAGACTTACATCTCACCTAAATGACAATAGGTGACACGACCTCAATCCTGAGTGTTTTGGGAACTCTTGCCTTTGAGGGTGGTCCTTTGATTAGTATGGGTGAGAGTGGCAAGATTGCCAACTTAACATGCCTTCCTTTTTGGGGACTTGTCTGATTTGGGAGCTGGGAACTCAATCCATAAGATGGAATTCAGTCCTTTCTGGAAGCAGGGATAAGTAGAGAGATTGCTCCTTTAAGGGCTGATTCTAGGGCTTGAACATAGTGGCCACAGCTTCTCTTTGGAAGAGAGGACTCGGTCATAGTAGGACTATGACTTATGTTCATTAGAGGGATCAATGGTACTTAAGGAGATAGAAGTAACTACAGAGACATAACGGTTATTGGCCCAGCTGTACTTACGAGCGATCTGTGAAGGGTTGTCGCACTGCTGATTGATTAAGATGGACACAGAATATATCTGTGGTACGGAGAGTTCAGCTATCGGTCTTTAGTGGAGTGTCTGGCTGTTAACGAATGGTGGATCCCGTGACTAAAGAGTTTAGTCAGTTATTCACGTACCATTGGAGGTTCGAGCTATAGGTCCATGAGGTCCCCTTGGTAGCTCAATGGATTCAGTTGAGGATCAGTTCTTAGTGTTGATTTGAAATGTTCAAATTGACAAGAGGTATTTTGATTATAATGATTAATCAGTATGATGTATGAGATACATCTAGTGAAGGATTGATATAAATGAGATTTACATTAAGTACCATGGAATAGAGAAAGAACTATGGTTTATATGTTTCACTTGATGAAATATTAAAAATATAGGTTATTAAATATAGTATGATAAGTTGGTTATCATTTATATTTATATAATATTAATTATTGGATAATTAATTATTTTTCTTTAATAACCAATTGAGTGGGTGGTTATTGAAATTATGGTAACCGTGAGTAAGTTGAAAGTGTTTTTCCTATTTTGAAAATAGTTTTTTACAAAAGGTTTTTCATAAAAAGTTTTGAGATTTCTCTCTCGGCGAAAAAAGGATCTCACGATAGTTATCAAGTAAATACAGACTTACTAAATGATGGCTGGGTAAGCTAAACGATCGTGCAGTGGCGAGCTAAATGGACCGTGCAGTATTTTACTAAACGATCGCATAGTTTTGCTAGACGATCACTTGCCCAAAGTAAACGATTGTGTAGAGTCTATAAGCAAAAGACCGAGTTAAACAATCACATAGCTTTTGCTAGACGATCATTTAGCTTTATCTAAAAGATTAGGCATCGACTTATATGATAGGTCTCCGCCATCTCCTACTTGCCCAGTCGTGTATGCAATCGGTGTTTCCTCCTTCGCCTGCCTCATACCAAGTCCGAACAGAGCCCACCCTCTGGATTCTCATATAGAGAATACCAAGGTAGCTTTATTGTGGTGTCAAACTCAACCCGACACCATCGAGGTTTTTGGAGGTTGTTCGTGCTGTTGCTCAGGAGTTGATGGCCAAGGCAATCGTTGAGGACGAGTGTGAAGAGTTTGTGCTGTGTTACGGTCGTGTAGATCGAGCATTCGAGGTTGCTTTTGTTCAAGCGGTCGTGTATAACGGAGCGTGGAAACACATATGCAAATGTGTGTAGAGTTTGTCTCTTTGTTCATTTGAGTTTTTCATGCTGTAATTTCTGTATGAATCGCATAACTGTTTGTTTGAAGTCGACTGTAAATGTATTGTTCATTCATGATTGTGATTTGGAATAATCTTACTTCCGCTGCTCATGGAAATCTCAGATCTGATTTCCTTCACTAATAGATCTACAGATCATGAGCTTCAATAATCTGAGATTAATCGGTTAAATTCATTAAACTTAATTAATCAATATTCATTAACTACCAAGATATACCACTATAGCTCAGTAGTTGCACTCTCATCACTGTGGATATATTTTTGTCCATTTGATTTAACTATAATCAGTAAGTTAATCCTTCACAAGTTGTTCGTATTTATAGCTAGGTCAAAATTATCATTTTACCCCTGTAATACATCTTGCTTCTTAAGTCTCCACCATCATCTACTGAGCAATTGGTTTATAGTCTTACCAATAAATCGGGTCTCTCTCACCATAGAAAGGGCGGGGATCCTATGTTTAAGACCAGAAGTCAGTACTTAAGGGAACAACCTATTTGCAAACCCTAATATGGGTAAGAGTGAATTTCGTCTTGTAGAACTATATCCCCAACTATCTATTCGATCTTACCCTTAAAATGGGGGACTTAATGAGCAACAATATTAAGCCATTCTCACCTATACAAATTAAAGGATAATCCCAAATAAACAGAAGTTCATAGTTAGCTCAGGATTGAGATTGAGTTACCTTAGGTCATCGAATTGAAATAGTCAATTTTAATAGCAAACAGTCGTTATAAAGAAAAGTGACTATTTCGTGGTCTGGTCTTATGCAAACTTCTTTTGCATAGGATGCGTTCACTCACATGTCTCCACATGAATGAGTTTGTGATCACATTGTTTGTATCAATAAACAAAGCATCTATAGTGTCCCTAGATTAAGGTACCCAACCCTATCCATATACTTAGAGACCATTTTGGCTATATACTCAAACTTGATCCCCTTTTATGCCTCTACATAACGTTTAAGTATTCATGTTATAGCCATGGGTTCATTAGTTTATTGGATTTAGGAATCTATAAATGCAATTTATATGTTCAATAACAACTTTATTGAAACAATCTTAATAATATATTTATTGTAAATAGAAATATGTTTAAAGTTTACAAACCATGAGTTTTAGGACATATAACCCAACATAAAACTCCTTCATTAAGAGTGAACACTGATCTTGAAGTGGATTTCCTAGAATCCTTATCAGTTTAAAAATTAGAGTCAGTGTATCCTATAAGGATCAATCTTTAGACCCATACAAACATGTAGTCTCTTGTTCTTCTAAGATACTTGAGGATGGTTTTAACGATTGTCCGGTGATTCTAATCCTGGATTAGACTGATATATACTGCTTATCTCCACTGCATAGCAAATATCAGGTCTAATACATAACATTACATACATCAGGCTATCAACAGCTGATGCATAAGGTATCCATCTTATTTTCTCAACTTCTTGAGGTTTCTTAGGACACTGTTCCTTAGACATGATAAATCCATGCCTGAAAGGTAGCAAGCCTCTCTTGGAGTTTTTCATCGAATACTTGACAAGCATTTTGTCAATGTACAATGCTTGAGACAAGGCTAGCAATTTGTTCTTACGGTCCCTAAAGATTTGAACGCCCAAAACCAACTACATCCCTTCCAAATCTTTCATTTGGAATTGAGCCCCCAAGCAGTATTTTATATCAGTTAGTAGACCTATATCATTCCCAATGAGTAGAATATCGTCTACATATAACACTAAAAAAGCTACTAAATTGTTGATGATTTTCTTATAAACACAAGGCTCATCGACATTTTGATCAAAGCCATAAGATTTGATCGCAGTATCAAAACTTATATTCCAAGATCGAGAAGATTACTTCATTCTATAAATGGACCGATTAAGCTTGCAAAACTTTTGCTCTTGACCTTGGATTATGAATCCCTCCAACTGTTGCATATAGATAGTCTTCTCAAGATTACCATTTAGAAAGGCAGTCTTGACCTTCATTTTCCAAATCTCATAGTCATAATATGCAATGGACAGGGGTATCCAGATAGACTTTAACATGGTAGCATGATCCCTCTATATGTCTCCACATAAATGTTTAAGTTATAGTAGATAACCTTGAATCTTAGTTTATTAGTTTTTGGGTTAATACAACTAAACGTCGAATAAATTACTTCTTATTTTATTAGATAAATAAAATGTTTGTACAATACAATTATAATAAACTAAAAGACCATGAGATTTAGGGCATCAAACCCAATAGTTCCATTCAAGAGTGTTTCTGAAACATCTTTAGAATTATGGAGAGGTCGTAAAGGTAGTTTACGACACTTCAGAATTTGAGTTTTCCAGCAGATGTGCTTGAGGAAAATCCTAATAAATTGGAACCTCGTTCAAAATTATTATGCCTATTTGTAAGCTATCCCAAGTAAAAGAAGGGTGGTTACTTCTATTATTCTAAAGAGAATAAAGTTTTTGTATACACATCAAGGAGCATAAGCCCCGCAGTAGTATTATGTGGAATGAAATTTTCAATGAAACTACTAACACTTCAACAAGAGTTGTTGAATAGGCTAGTACATCAACAAGAGTTGTTGATGTTGGATCTGTTGGGATTGGTGTCCTAATTCTTCTAGTAGTCTGGTAGTTTATAAACATTTTGTAAACATATTGTTATTGATAAAATAAGTGTTCTTTTATAAGCATTTACTCTATATCCAAATTGTCATGCTTAAGTCTATCCGAATTCTTTTGTCTATTTCCGCATATTACTACTATGAGATATGACAGATGGGCATCAAGACTTCCTTTTTTAATGATAATCCTTAAGAGATCATCTATATCCAACAACCAGAGGGGTTCATTAAACAAGGTCAAGAGCAAATAGTTTGCCAGCTTAATCGATCCATTTATGGATTGAAACGAGCTTTTCGATCTTGGAATATAGGATTTGATACTGCGATCAAACATTATGACTTTATCAAAATGTTAATGAGCCTTACGTCTACAAGAAAATATCGACAGTTCATTAATGTTGTATGTGGACAGTATCCTACTCATTGGGAATGATGTAGGTCTACTGATGGTTGTCATACAGTGGTTATCAACCCAATTCCAAATGAAAGATTTGGGAGAGGCACAGTTTGTTTAAGGATTCAAATCATCAGAGATCATAAGAACAAAAAGCTAGACCTATCTTAGGCACCTTAAATTGACAAGATGCAATATTTGATGCTCAACTCCAAAAGGGATTTATTACCTTTCAGGCACGGAATTATGTTGGCTAAGGAACAGTGTAGTAACACACCTCTAGAAGTTGAGGAAATGAGAAATATCCCCTATGCATGGGTAGTTGGCAGCTTATGTACGCAATATTATGTACTAAACCTGAAAGCTTTTATGCAGTGGGAATTGTTAGTAGATATCATTCCAATCCAGGATTAGATCACTAGACAACAGTTAAAACAATCCTCAAGTATCTTTGGGAATGACGAACTACATGTTTGTATATGGAGCTAAGAAGTTAATCCTTGCAGGATACACTAACTCTAATTTTCAGATTGATAGAGATTTTAGAAAATCCACACTAGAATCAATATTCACTCTTAATGGAGGAGCTGTACTCTAGAGAAGCACAAAGCAAGGCTGGATTGCTGATTCTACCATGGAGGCAGAGTATGTAGCAGCTTGTGAAGCTATCAAGAAGGTTGTATGGCTCAAAAAAATTTTACAAACTTGGAAGTTCTTCCAGACATGTGAAAGCCCATTACTCTTTATTGTGATAATAATGGTGTTATGGCTAATTCCAAGGAGCCTAGAAGCCACAGGAGAGAAAAACACATTGAGCACAAATATCATCTCATTCAGAAGAATGTGCATTGGGGAGACGTGATCGTCACGAAGATTGCTTCGGAGCACATTGAGGATCACCTAGAGAGTCTAGGTCTACAAAACATGCATCATCTTGTCTAGAGCAAATGGGAGATGTTACTGGGCATAGTGCATGCCTTAGTTTATTGTTTTGTGTACTGTACTGTTTTTTTATACTTTTTATTTGTACATTCCCCTAGTTTTAAGAAAACTGGGAGATTATTGGGGTTGATATCTTAAATCTCGTGGGTTTCGTAGTTTGTAAATTATTTGTACATGAATTATTTATTTAATAAAATAAAGTATTATTTTATTTTACATTTAGTTTGCATTAACCCAAATCCAATAAACTAAGATCCAAGGTTATTTAATGTAACTTAGACATGTATGTGGTTTGTTGGGAATGTCCTAGAACTCGCAATTCGTGTTAAAAATAGAACTCGCAGTTCGTGTTAAACATTCTATTTTATAAATAATAATGACTTGTTGATTTTTCATCTTATTATGAAAATGCAATAAATGCATCCTTAGCTATAGTCTGAATGCTGTAACTTTATGTAGTGACATAAACAAGATCAAGTTGACAGTATATAGCCTAAATAGTCCAATAAGTATATGGATGAAATTGGGTATCTCATCCTGGTAACACTATGGGATCCGTCCCACTCTGTAGTTGTTACAAGAAGTTGTAAGGTGCTACAAACGATGTGATCCACAAATCGTTCATGTTGAGACATGAGAGTGTGGGCATCCTATGCAATGAGTTTGCATATAGACTGGACCACGAAAATTGTCACTTTTCTTTATAACGACCATATACTAGCAAAACTAACCATTTCATTTATTAGATAACCTAGGTTAACTCAATCTTAATCCTGAGTTAGCTGTTAACTCCTGTTTGTTCGAGATTATCCTTTGATCTGCAAATGGTGAGAGTAGTCTAACAACACTGCTCAATAAGCTTACGATTAATGGGATAAGATCGAATGAATAGCTGAGGACATAGCCTTGCAAGATGGAATTCACTCCTACCCTATTTAGGGTTAGCAGATAGGTTGTTCTCTTAAGTACTGACTCCAGGTCTTGAACAATCGGAGCCCCACCTTCTCATGATAGGGAAAGGATTTGATTCATAGAGATTATGAATCAAAATTGTTCATTAGAGGATCAATATGAACTTAAGGAACAAGATGTATTCACAGGGGTAAAACAATATTTTTGACCTAGCTGTGATTACGAACAACTTGTGAAGGATCGACTTACTGATTATGGTTATTAAGTGGACATAATATATCTACAGTGAGAAGAGTTCAACTATGGGCTATAGTGGAGTGTCCCATTAGCTAACGAATGGGGGTTGGATCAAACTAATCTCGAATTGTTGGAGTCCATGATCTGTAGGTCCGAGAAGTCCCCTTACTAGCTCATAAATGGAGAAGCTTTAAGGTAGCTTGAGAAATTAATTTGAAACGTTCAAATTAAACGAAACAAGAAAATATATATTTAAATATGATTTAAATGTATGAAGATGATTATTGTGCAAAAAATTAATTTATGAAAATTTAAGAAAATAAATTTTCAATTAAAATGGTTTTGAAATCATTTTATGTTTTAAAAGAAAAGTGAAAATCGTTTTTGCATATTGCACAAAATGGAGACTGAATTTTTTTCATTACCTTCATCTTCATGCACACACAAAGGCCATTATCTTCTCTTCATTGGTTCTCCAAGCATGAGCTGCAAGCCATGCACTTCACCTCTTTGCATGTTCATCTACAATTATAAAGAAGGTTTGAGTCATTTGAGAAGAATGAATGCAGAATTTTTTAGAGAAAAATTACTGTAAGAAGAAATTGTTCTTCTTGTCTGGCTGCTCTGAGTTCTTCATTGTTCTTCACCTTTCCATGTTTTTCTTGAGTCCCACAACTCTGCCTAAATCTCCATGAGGATAATAGGGAAGGCTTTGAGGTAGTTCACAATGATTTCTGGTGAAGACTGCTGTTGTACATTCGGATTCTTGGAGAGTTCATCAAAGGTATGATCTTGAAACCCTCTTTTTAGAAGAGCATGCTTTAGTTTCTGCCAAAATTAGTGAGTTTAAATGCTTATGGATCCTTGATACTTCCACTGCATGTTATTTAACTTTTTCATAGTTAACATACAAGTGGATCATATTTAAGTAATAACCTGAATGGTCTGTAGTATATGGATAAGATTGTCTACCTTATTTTAGTGACACTATGGATACAGTCCACTTTGTAATTGTTACAATTATTGTAAAGTGTTACAACCGACTTGATCCAAATTGTTCATGTAGAGACATGTGAGTGGGGGTATCTTGTATAAAGAGTTTGTGTAAGACCTGATACAAGTTATTGTTCTCTCAAAGTTGAAATAATTAGGATTTTTAGTGATGTAAACATATTCATTGCAAAGGCAAACGCATGAAATTCTACATATGTGAAACTTATACAAAAGTATCCTTTTAAGTAAAAGTTGCTTCACTAATGCACCTTAATGCAGGAATCAGAAAAAATCTACCAAGTGTTGCAGGCAAAGCTAACACAAGAGGTATGCATCTGAAAGTACTCGACGCATGAAGGATTCATTTAGCTCGTGCATTTTATGTCAAATCACAACTTGTAGGTAGGGGAATCTGATTGAATCAGAGTTAACGGTGGCTAACTCAGGGTATGGAACTTAATACAATCACATCACCAAGTTACTGAGAGATTACCTATATAAGAAGAAGTCACTTGCAAGAAGAAGAGTGAGACAATCAGAATCAAGAACAAAGATAACCAGCAGTTAGAACTTTTTTACATTTGATGTTAGCAAGCAAAGAGTAGGAGGGACCACTACCATTTTTCCACCATTGATAAAGAGGTGCTACCAAAGAAAAGCTTGGGAGAGATATCTTCTTCAACTCCTCCACCAAGTTGGTCATAGCAAGCATTAAAAACAAGCGAAAGAGGACAAGAGGTTGAACTCTGCAGCTTGACTTCTTCCTTTTTACTTCACATTTCCATCCACTTTCCCATTCAATTGAACTAAGATTGTTTGTATTAACAGTTATTATCTTTAATTCAATCTTATCTTTTACCATTCTTCACTTCCCCATCTGTTTATTTCAAAGTATTTTACTTTTGTGAACCTTCTAGCTTATTGAATGCGTGAAATTTACTACTTAAATCTTCATGATCAGTAGATTGAAGTAAAATAGCGGTTAAGTCACTCGAAAGAGTAATTTAACTGTTGAACGCATCAAGTCAGGGCATGAAGTAATTTTAGAGATAGAATTGCTCGTCTATTGTCTGTTCTTTGTAATTAATGCATGCACCCTAGAGATAGGATTATGTGTAGCATTTACATCAAGAGATATTGAACATAGCATGAACTAAAGAATAGATTTCCAACGCATAGCAAATACACCAAATGTAAACAAACAACTATACCATTTCCATTCCATCATCATTATGCTCATATAGGCTTGTTGTTCCTACTAGAAAATCCACACATACCAATTACACTTAAAGCCATTCATCCACGAATCCCTTTCTCCCTCTCGGAACTTCTATTTCCTCTTGCATACATGCCATTAGTTTAGTGTAGATAACCAACACCTCTCAGCTAATTAGGAAACCTCTATATTAGATCTAAAAACTAACTCTGTTAGTACACTCAAGAATCTCTACGTTCGTCCCTAGACTTACTAGGAAACTTAGGTTAGATTTATATTTGGATCTAGCTTAAGAGAACTTGTACGCAATAACAAGGTTTGCACGCATCAAATCTATCACCAATGTGTCACATTATTTTCATACCAAGAGATAGATCGATCTGTCATTCATCATCACAAGCACCATTAAGAATAAAAAATATAACAAACAAGACTGGACCACGAAGTGATTAGTCTCTCTTTATAATACCGTTATTTGAAGATATTTACATTTCATTAGGATGACCAAAAGTAACTTGACCTTAATCCTGAATGAGTTATGAACTCCTACCTATAAGGGTGGTCTTTAATCTGTATAGGTGAGAGTGGCTAGATTCATCGACTCAATATGCCTAATATTTTGGGGATTTGTCTGACTGGGGAGCTAAGAACACAACTACACAAGAGCTAGTTCGAGTCTTGAATAATGAAGTACCTCACCCTCTCACTGGCCAAAGAAAGGTCTAGTTTATAATTGGACTATAACTAATTGTTCATCAGAGAGACCAGTGGTACTTAAGGGGTTAGACGTAACTATAAGGGCAAAATGGTAATTTGACCCAGTTGTAGTTATGAGCAATTTGTAAAGAGTAAACTTGTTGTTGATTGGTTATATCCATGGAGATAAGTATATCTAAAATGCGAAGAGTGTAGTTGTCGGTCTTTAGTGGAGTGATCGATAATCAATGAATATTGATTAATCTAATAAAAGAGTTTAATTTATTAATCTCATATCATTGGAGCTTCAAATCTGTAGATCTATAAGGTTTCCTTGCTAGCACAATAAGGGTTAAATAAGAATCGATTAACTTTGGATTAATTTTAATTGTTCAAATTAATTAAGGGCATTAATTATATGAGATGTAATTAATATAGTGTATATGGATACATTATAAAATCGAGAATGATGAGAGAGATAAATATTTGAATATGATTCAAATATTAATTATATAAATGAGATTCATATAAAACTATAGGTTAAAATTTAATGTGAATATGATTCATATTAAAACTATAGGTTACGTGAGAAATTATTATTTGAATCTAATTCAAATATGTGACATTTATATTAAATTTGTTTTAATATAAAGTTTTAATTAATTTTAATGTAATTTTATTTTTATCGTGTTAGTGGAGGATTTATTTTGATATCCTCTAACTACCCCTAGTTGACTCTTAACTTTCTTGTCATCCTTGGCTTCTTTCTTTTGTCTTTGGTTGATGAGATCTCTTAAATCTATACCCATGTCATATTTTTCTGTTTGTTTTGATCTTTACGCCTCTGTCAATTCCATCCTTCGAGACTCTGTCTATTCACCCCTTCGAATTATTGATCGCCCTTGATGTGAGCAAAGTTTTGGACAGTAGGAGTTCGAGAATGGTGATTGACAAGTAGATGCTTCCTCAAGTCTGGATTATTAATTCACTTGTCTTTCCCTCTAAATCTCAGCTTTTTTATGCCTTTGGTCCAAGAACCTCGAACTCACTCACCCCTTCAATCGCTAGACCTTTGCCTTTGGTGGGGTCTCAAACAATTGGGGTAGCATTTTGATCCAACAGATTATGCTCCTGCTTTTAGCCGCACCTATCTTTTTCAGGTGGATATACTGCATTATGCTTTATAGCTTCAATTATTGGTTTTGTGTGCTTTAAAAGCTCCATGATCTTGTTCAGGCTTCGATCTAAAGTTGTCAACCTTTACAGCTAAAGCTACATACCCATCAACTGGCTCATTCACGAGCTAGTGGATCTCACCCATTTGAGTCTCCAGAACCTATATGGGTTGTCGTCTCGAGTGATGTTCACAATTTGAATTATCCCCAATAGTTAGACTATTCTATCTATTCACCTTGTTGCTCATGATTCAAATGCAGAACGTAGTGGTTGAGCACAAAAATTTGTTATTTCTCTCTCTTACAGACGGTGACAATGTTGGTACCGAAAATTGCATCCACAATGAATTTGTATTCTCGAGGAAGAGTAGCCCAAAATACTTCAGAATGAATAAATTTGAACACCAATGTGGTGTTGAGTCAAATCCACTCTGACACTCAAGTTAGGATCAGGTTTAAGAATTTGCTTGATCAATAGAAAATAGTTATGAGTTTTTAGTGTACCTTTCTTCAATCACGACTTGACGTCCAATTAATAATTGATTAATGAGCCATTAAAATTATTATTTAATTATGATTTTTTTATAATTTGTGATTGATTAATAGCTCGGTTATATATAATGAGTTTAGCATATTATTTAATTTTAAAATAAATTATCTTAAAATTGATGTATTAAGCCACATGCACCAAATAATTGTACAATACCTTTGCATGGGTAAAACCATGCAGAACCATGTATGGTTAAAGCCATGTAATATGTACTAAGAAGTTCTTTTATCACTTGGGTAGAACCTAAATGATACCGATGGAAGTGATACATGTGAAGAGTCTAACCCTCCTTTTTTAAAAAAATTTTATTCTCTTATTATTATTATTATTATTATTATTCATTTGCATGGCTAAAAGGCATATACTCCCATTACTCTCAAATGCCTAAAAGCCACCTAAAAGCTTCTTGGCTCGATCTCCTAACTCAACCTCCTTTCTTAGCTCGAGCTCCTTTCTTAGATCGAGCTCCTCTCTTAGCTCGACCTTATTTTTTAGCTCGACCTCTTTTCTCAGGTTATCTTCTCATCTCAAGCTTTCAGGTTGACCTCATTTCTCAACCTGACCTTCTTTCTCAGGTCATCTTCTTAGCTCGAGTTCTGAGGTCGACCTCCTTTCTCAGGTCTTCTTCTCAACTTGAGCTCTCAGACCGACCTCTCTAATTGGGCCTAATTGAAATACATTGCCCATATTTGCTTCTAATTATCATCGCCCTAATTTTTTTTAATTTAACCATGTTTAATTTTATCCTCTACAAATGTCTTTAATTTTGTTGGGCTTAAGATGAGAATAATGGGCTGAAAAAGAACAGACATACTGATCTTTGGGTTTTGACAATATGCTGGCCCTTAATCAAATACCGGAAACCACCTTATTTCTTCACAAAAACATAAAACAACGTGCTGAAAGCACAGTCCATGTGATGAAGGATGTCGACCTTACATTTGATGGCTAAGATTAGAGCTTCACACTTCTGCTGGTTATGCACTTCGAAAGACTAACTTTTCTTTCCTTTTTACAGAGAAAGAATGAGAGAAAAGAAAAGAGAGAACCAGCGGAAGGCTGCTAGAAATCGCAGAGGGCGATGAGTCCTTGGTCGACTAGGCGAAGGGAGGTAAAGCTGGAGGTCATCTAGACGATAAGGGACAAGTCGTCTAGATGATTAAGGCTTTACTAAAGATCGTCTAGACGAAGGAATCTAAATGATGGTCGTCTACACGATGGGGCTTGCAGAAGTTAACGATCGTTGACTAAAAGCTAGACAATCATTTGCTAAAAGCTACACGATCGGTGGATCAGAGGATACGATAAAAGAAGACGATCAGAAAGAAGAAAAAGAACACGATAGTTTTACATGGTTCGGCCAAGGGAGGCTTACGTCCACTCAATTACAATATTCATTCTCTCTCTTTACAATTAGTTACACAATGTATTTAAAGGTAGCTTGAATGTAACAGATTTATAACTGATTGAAGTTATTTTCACGTTTCTGTATAACAATCTCCACCTTGAAATGAACTTCAAGTTTTCTTCAGCTTCTCTAATCTGATTGTCTTTATTCTTTAACCTTTGTCTCTTAGCTCAAACCCTATTATATCAAGGCACTTCTGGAGTTCGAGCTAAGTGACTATCTTTGTCAACATGACGGAGGCATTCTTTGAGGTATGAACTTTCAGAACTTCAATCTATTTAGCTTCTATTTGTTGTCGAATGAAATGATATTTAACATCTATATGTTTAGTTTTATTATGGTATTGAGGATGCTTAGATAAATGAATTCTACTTTGATTATCAAAAAATTCACTGTATTCTGTTTAATTTCGAAGTCACATAGGAGACCCTTTAGCCATAAGCCTTCCTTCATTGCTTCTGAAAGTGCAATGAACTCTACTTCAGTAGTAGAAAGGGTTACTACTGATTGTAAAGTAGCCTTCCAGCTTAGGACACACCTTCCAAATAGGAAGATATACCCTGATAATGACCTCCTCTTGTCTAGATCTTTGGCATAATCTGAGTCAACATAACCAATCAGCTCTGGTACACTGTCTGGTAGTTGTTGGTTCATTAGTTTAGCATTAGTAGTACCCTTTATATACCTCATAATCCACTTTGTAGCCTTCTAGTGCCTCTTACCCAGATTAACCATGTATCTACTCATTAGGCTAGTAGCATAGGCAATGTCAGGTCTTGTAGACACCATCAGATACATCAAACTTCCCACAACTTGGGAATAGGGGACTACTGACATGATTTGCTGATGTTCAAAATCCGATTCTTTTGGTGAATTTTCTGCTGAGAGTTTGAATGGTTAGCAATAGGAGTAGTTACTGCTTTAGCTTCTGATACTTCTTTAACAATTTACTGCAATATTGTGACTGATCAATGCTTAGAATACGAGTTTTTTTGTTTCTAATAATGTCAATGCCTAGTATTCTTGTTGCATTTCCCATGTCTTTCATTTTGAACTCCGACTTCAGTAGATCTTTTACTTTATTCAACTCTTTTATAGTTGGTTCTAATAGAAGCATGTCATCCACATATAGTAACAAGTAGATAGGATGAGTATAGGACTCTGTATTTATGTAAACACAGCTGTTATAGGAGCTTTTATGAAAACCAATCTTCTGAACAAAATCATTAAACCTTCTGCTCCAGCATCTAGGGGACTGTTTGAGGCCATAGATAGATTTTTTCAGTAGGCACACATAGTCTTCCTTCCCTTTTACCTCATACTCCTTTGGTTGGCTCATATAGGTAACTTCCTTTAGGAAGCCATGTAGAAAAGTTGTTTTAACATCTAGTTGCTCCAGCTCTAGGTTATTTTGAGCTATAATAGATAACAATAATTCAATAGAAGTTTGTTTTACCATTGGAGAAAAAATTTCATTAAAATCAACATCTGGCCTATGTATAAAACCCTTAGTAACCAGCCTAGCTTTAAATCTAGGTCCTTGATCATTAGGGAAACCTTCCTTCAACTTGTACAACCATTTGGATGCAATTGGCTTGCATACTTTAGGCAAAGGTATCAACTCCCATGTGTTGTTTCTCACTAGTAAATCAACCTCTTCATTCATAGCTTCTATCCACATCTTAGCTTTAGAACAACTCATTGCTTCCTTAAAGGTTGAGGGTTCTGAATCATTAGTTAAATCAAAACCATTCAAAGCTAAGTAGTTTTCATACCTTGAAGGTGACATAATGTTTCTTCTCTGCCTATCTCTAGCTAGGCTGTAACTTCTCAATTCTGGTTCTTCTTGCTCAGGATCAATAGTAGCATCTTCTAATTCTTCTTCTAGATGAGGTAGTTGATCAAAAAATGATTCAGAGCTTGAACGATCAGAAGTAGGAATTAAAACTTGCTCCACCTCAATTTTATCATTCTTTTCTTGAGGTACTAAAACATTAAGATTAGATCTTTGCATATACATCTCATCTTCTCTGAAAACTACATCTCTTCTAGTTATGCATCTTTTCTTAGTAGGGTGCCACATTCTAAACCCCTTAACACCTTCTGTGAAGCCCAAAAACATACACTTCACAGCTCTGACAACTAATTTCCCTTTACTCTGATGAACAAAACTAGTGCAGCCAAACACCCTTAGGTTATTCAGGTTAGGAGGCTGTTTGGTCCACCTTTCTTCAAGGGTTAGAAGGCTAAAAGATGCATGAGGGCATCTATTCAGTGTATAGACAGTGTATGAGGCTGCCTCTACCCAAAATTTCTCAGGAAGAATAGCATCAGACAATAGGCTTCTTACTCTCTTCATTATTGTTCTGTTCAACCTCTCTGCCATCCCATTTTGCTGAGGTGTATACCTGACTGTCTTGTGTCTAGTTATACCATGTTGTCTGCAAAAAGCATTAAACTCCTTTGCACAGTACTCAAGCTCATTATCAGTTCTTAGACACTTAATCTGATAGTTAGACATTTTTTCAACCATAATCTTCCATTCTTTAAATTTTTCAAAAACTAAATCCTTATATTTGAGGAAATAGATGTAACTTTTCTTTGAGTAGTCATCAACAAAAGTTAAGAAATACCTGGCTCCACTTAATGATTGAAAAGGTGATGGACCCCAAAGGTCTGAATTCACAGAGTCAAGGATGGCCTTGGTTGTGTGTTGAGCCTTCTAAAAAATCTGCCTAGTAGCCTTCCCTATTACACAATGTTCACAAAAGGATAGGCTCTGATGAACTCCCTTAGGTAGAATATCTTAGTTGGCAAGAGCTTGTAGACCTTTGGCACTAATGTGTAAGAGTCTTTTGTGCCATAGATCTCCTTCAGTAGGCTGATTTTGAGTCACAATGAACTTTATGAACTCCTTGAACTACATACAATCCATTAATCTTCACCCCTCTAAGGATAGGCTTATTGTTCTTCAACACTTCACAGTAACCTTCCTTGCTTCTGTATTCACAACCAATAAAATCAAGCATGCCTAGTGAAATTAGATTTCTCTTCAACTTAGGCACATATCTGAAATTTCTTAAGAGCTTGACTGTTTCATCTTCTTGTTTTAGTGAGACTAAGCCAATCCCAACCATTAGATATGAGTTCTTGTTTACCATGTAGACAGATCCTCCATCCAACTCTCTGTAGGTACTAAACCGGCCTTTATGGGGTGTCATGTATAAAGAACACCCTGAATCTAGAACCCAATCTAGGTTCTTATTAGCTTCTTCTTCTACCCTGCAATTAGAGGTAGCCAAAGCATCAGAATAAAAGTAAGAGTCCTCATAAACTGAGGCTTCACCTGACTGATTAGGTTGGACTCTGGGTTGTCGTTGTGATTGCTTATTTTTCTGCTCATTTTTCCACTTCAATGTTCTGCAATCTTTGATTAAATGTCCAAGTTTTTTTACAATATTTTCATCTAACCTTGGACTTCTCTTTCCCTTCTTCATTTGAGCTTTGTTTGTCTTTTTTCTTATTGTTCTATTTTGACTTCCCCTTTACAAACAAGCCCTATTCACTAGGCTTGTCGTCTTTGCTTGTAATAAGCTTCATTTCTCTTATTTTTAGAGCAGAAATTATAATGTCAGTAGTTATGGAATCTCTCCCATATTTTAGGGTTATCTTCACTTCTCTATAGGAATCAGGCAATGAGTTAAGAACACAAATGCTTCATTATCTGCCCCAATTTCTTCTCCTTGAGTCTTGAATTCAGTGGTAATTTTCTTGAAATCATCTAGATTCTCTGTTAAATACTTAGAAGCACTCATTTTGAATGTAAAGAACCATTCCCTTAGGAAAAGTTTGTTGGGCAGATTTCTAGTCTCATATAGCTCATTCAATTTGCTCCACATCTTATAAGCTGTCTCTTGATAAATCATTTTCCTTAGAAAATTATTAGATAAGTTTAAATCCAGTGTTCCATGAGCAATTAGTTCCATGTTTTTTTTTTCTTCTTCAGTTGCTGTGCTTGCCAGCTTGGCTGGATCTTCTAGGGCTTTATGTGCCCTTTGTTGTCCCAAGATAGCCTTAATTTTGGCTTTCCATAAACCAAAATCATCTTTCCCATCAAATTTCTCAATGTCATACCTTGCTACTACCATATCTGTTTCAAAATTCAATTGAAAGGCTCCAAGATTTTGCTTCTTTGAATTTTGCCTAATCTTGAAGCTTTCTTATGTGCTCTAATACCACTTGTTGGGCTTGAGATGAGAATAATGGGCTGAAAAAGAACAGACTTACTGGTCTTTGGGCTTTGACAATACGCTGGCCCTTAATCGAATACCGGAAACCACCTTATTTCTTCACACAAACACAAAACAACGTGCTAAAAGCATAATCCGTGTGATGAAGGATCTTAACCTTACACTTTGATGGCTGAGATTAGAGCTTCACACTTTTGCTGGTTATGCACTTCGAAAGACTAATTTTTCTTTTCTTTTTGCAGAGAAAGAATGAGAGAAAAGAAAAGAGAGAACCAGCGGAAGGCTGCCGGAAATCGCAGAGGGCGATGAGTCTTTGGTTATCTAGGCGAAGGGAAGTAAAGTTGGAGGTCGTCTAGACGATAAGGGACAAGTCATCTAGACGATGAAGTTCGTCTAGACGAAGGCGTCTAAACGATGGTCGTCTACACGATGGTCGTCTACAGGATGGGGCTTGCAGAAGTAAACGATCATTCACTAAAAGCTAGATGATCGTTTGCTAAAAGCTACACGATCGGTGGATCAAAGGTACACGATAGAAGAAGACGATCAGGATGAAAAAGAAGAACACGATAGTTTTACGTGGTTCGGCCAAGGGAGGCCTACATCCACGAAGAAGCTGACGGGAGTTTTTATTCAAGATTGCTACAAGATAAGTTTGATCACTCGATTACAATATTCACTCTCTCTTTACAATTAATTACACAACCTTATATCGATGTACAACCTATGGATATGTAAAAATATCAATAAAAATAGCCCATGTCGATGAAAGTTTAATATCATAGGTATATTACAGTGTTATTTCTTTAAAGTCATGGTGTATTATCTTAAAAATTATCTCCGGGCTATATATTGAGGAAAAGAAAAAATATGTTCAATATATATGACCATTTTCTTACAAATTTCACATACTCTGATGCACGATTTTCTTCTTTAAAAAAAGGTTTTACTTGAAAAATGAGTTCCCATTAATAAAACTCCACACTTCCTTAATTTGCTACCGTGCATCATGAACATAACTCCTTTTGTACTACTTGAGATAAGTTTGTCTAATTTTTAGGGAGATTTTATATATTTTTATTTTATATTTTATATTTTATATTATTATTATTATTATTATTATGGTTTTAAAGTTGTATAGTTTCTTCTGTTAAAAAATATCTCCAACTAATATTGAAAAATGAATGGAAAAAATTAACAATATGACAATTTTCTAAAAATTTTTACATAAAATGGTGTACGAATTTTTTAAAAGAACATAATCTCACAAAATGGATTGATATTAGCAAAAAAATGACTTTTTTTTCTTTATTGGCCACCACTCGAAAAAGTTGAAGAATATTGTAAGTTTTGAAAATAATTAGTGAAATATAGTAGTTGTGAAAATAATTAGAGAAATATTGTAGTTTTGGTAATTTGATTGGGTAAGGTAATTTATTTTTAATTGATCGAGTGTTGAACATTCAACCTTTTTTTTTTTTTAAATTGATCGAGTGTTGAAAATTCGATCAAGTTATTTTTCTAAATTTTTTTCTATTTTCAACAATGGTCGAATGTTCAGTATTCGACCACCTTTTTTTTCCCTTTCTTTTTTTAATTGAAAAACGTATTTAATATATTTTTATACTCTTCCTTTTCATTTATTTTTTCTAAGAAAAACGTACTTGATAAAAAAATTACCCTTTATTTCTTAATAATAAGAAAAAATTACCATTGTTTCATTCTTAACTGTTCTAGCTTTAAGATACATCGTAAAAAATAAAAAATTCTCAATTTTTTTCTTCCATATTACAATTATTGTTTATAATTGAAAATTAATTAAATGTAGATTAAAATGTCCATATTAATGCAATAATTTAATGCTTTTCATTCATTTAAAAAAAAAAATCCATGTGTCCCACAAGACGGACGTCGTCGATTTCGAGCTTGTTTTCACCGTCGACTTTGAACTCTAGGTTGTTTTGGTTCCTCTTGATTCTCTGGTTCCTCTTCGTCCTCTAGTGGCTATATTACCTCTAGCGGCGCTTCCTAATATAAATATTTGTTATGCTCTCCATGGCCACACCCACCATACATGTATGAAGATGATTGACCGGCCTCTGAATCATAATATCTTTAACCAGAGGTTGACATCATCATTATTGTTATAGAAAGAACTGAGACAAAAATGAAGTCGTAGTCATTTTATCTTTGTCGTTTCTTCCTTTTTTGTTTGTTGTAACCACCAGAGCTTCTTCTGAGAGCCTGTATAAAAGGAAAAGAATGAGAGAGTAACGAACAAGAGAGATCGAGGCATTCATTCTGTAAAGTGTAAAGAAGAAGTAATAAAAAGAGACCCTCCCTATTTGCATAGTGGACGTAGGCCTTTGGCTGAACCACTTCAATACTTGTGTTCTTTCTATCTCTACGACCGTCTAGATTTTTCTAAAGTATTATGTACACGATCATTTAGTTCCTCTTGCATCATTTACACGATCATCTAGCTCCGTTTTGCATCGTCTATACGATCGTCTAGTTCCCCAGCTATTGTCTATACGATCCTCTAGTGCTCCTTAATATCATCTACATAATTGAACTATCTTCTAGTTCCTTAGAGCTTCGTCTACATGATTGAGCTCGTATACAGGTAAATGATTGAAGAGTTTCAAAGCTTAAAGGATACAGTCTTCCCTGAGTGATCGTGTAGTTATTTACCTACAAACAAGAGAATTATAGTTATTTGGGGCCACAAATGGTATCAGAGCTTAGAGAACAACTCAAGACAGATCCAAGATTTGAATTCTTGCATACAAAGATTCAGACAAGTCAATCTTGAAGTTCAAGAATGGCTACAATCAGGTATGAAATTGAGAAGTTTGATGGAAAGACAGACTTTGAATTGTGGAAAGCTAAGATGAACGCAGTATTGGGAAAGCAGAAGGCACTTCTAGCCATTACAAATCCAACAAAATACCCTGAAACACTCACAGTTGCAGAGAAATAGATAATAGAGGTAAATGACTATGGAACTATTGTTTTGAATGTTACAGATAGTATTTTAAGGCAGATAGTAGACCAGCCGGAAGGAACTCTTATTCATTGTGACAGAATTTCCATATATACATTCAAACATCCTAATATGCATTCATAACGCTAAATTACCAATATGCTTAAAGGAACAATAAATAAGAGATAGAGAGATCATACCAGTTGAAGACTTATTCTTCACAGCAAATCTCACTTTCACTGGAATGGTAAGCTGTCGTTTAGCAAATCCCAATCGTCTACCTTGAATGGTCTCCATACGAACAGAAGGAAACGGGGATGACACCACCACTCAGAGCCTTCAGTATTCTCGGAATGGGAATCCAAAGGGTGGGCTTTGTTCGGATTTGGTAAAGGGGAGGAGGAAGGGAGATTGTATACAACGATCAGGCAACTGGGAGAAAGGCTCGTCGATCGTATGGACAAAATACTTGATCGTTTAGGTGAAGTATATAATCGTGTAGAAAAATGTAAGCGATCATCTAAATGATCTTGTAGGAAAAGCTACGCAAGTTTATACGATCGTTTAGTAAATATCAAGCCCTAAACGATTGCATAGGAAAAGATAAACAATTGTTTAGTAAATAGCGTGCGCATGTGTAAGCGTTAAGCGATCGCTCAACGTTATTGTATAGGTAAGATATTGTTCAGCACTATCGTATAGACACTAATTTTACTAAGAGATGACACACTTCAACACTATATCGACACATCCAATGCTTAACACACCGTGAGTTATTTAAGCGTCTCAAAGTGATTCTTCAACTTACTCATCCGTTATGAAAACAGAAGAGGCGCGGACCTATTATCCCTTAACTGTCCAATTAATTGACAATGAATATAATCACATTATATTCATAACCTATGGATTAATATTATATATTAACCATAGTATTTTTCCTCCACTAGATATAAATCATATTTATATCCAATTTTCTCCAAATTAATGTATCTCATACATAAAGTTAATTATATCATATATAATTAACTAGTTCAATTATATCATATATAATCGAACTCCCTCTTGTCAATTTGAATATTTCAAACTGACCTAAAAACTGATTCTCAACTTGTAACCAAGCTACCAAGGGGACCTTATGGACTTATGGCTCGAAACTCCAACGGTACGTGAATAACTAACTAAACTTTTTAGCCACGATATCCACCATCTGTTAACTGCCAGGCATTCCACTAAAGATCGATAGTTGAACTCTTCTTACCATAGATATATTTATATGTCCATTGGATATAACCAATCATTAGTACGGTGATCCTTCATAAATGCTTGTAAATACATCTAACCAATTTACCGTTTTGCCCCTATAGTTAGATCTTACTCCTTAAGTACTACCGATCCCTCTAATGAACAATACAATATAGTCATACTATGTGTGAACACCTCTCCGATCATGAGAAGGTGTGTGGCGCCACATCGTTCAAGCCTTGGGATCAGCCCTTAAGAGAGAAATCTATCTACTCACCCCTTGATGCGTTATTTTATTGAATGAAAATACGGATGATATGCATTGAGGGATTGCATTGTGCACTCAAGTTTCCCCAGCGGAATTCAAGTGTAAATTCCCCTGAGTTTCCTGCTAAGTCCAGGGTCGAACACAGAGACTTGTGAAAATAGATTGCGTTGGTAATTTTGATGAAAACTTTGCGGTAACCGGGAAAATAAATAAATTTTTTGGTTTTTTATTGCATTGATTAAAAATAAATAAAAAAAAATGCGGCAGAGTTTGAAAAGTGTTGGTAAACGGGAAATGCGATGAATATGCGGTGAACGGGTTGAGAAAGATTTCAGCTAACACTCCCTAGAATGCGTTCATACTTGCGATCACCCAACATGCATACAATAGTAAACCACCTCTCAGTGCAAATACCACAGCTTATAAGACTAGAACGCATGCGATAAATATGCGATAAGTCTACAGGGTTTACACATAAACCTCTATCTCTATTTATGATATGACAACATGACATTCACACAAATATTTCCTAGGATGCATGCGATGCAAGTTGACAAACAGAGCTTATTTTTAAGTCCCTATCTCTTGTTTATGCAAGCCTAATCTTGCTCTTTCGAGTCCAGATTCTAACCTAGCTCTCTCGAGACATTAGGTTCTTTCTTTAGACTCTTTCTCGAGTAACTCTAAAGGGTATTTTGCACAGCATAAAACAACACAATCGCAAGCAATGAACTTCCTAGGTCATGTTAGCTTTGTTCTTCTCAATCCATTCAATTAGTTTAGCTACTCATGCACATTAAGAGAGTGAGCAGATGTAGAAATAGAACTTCCATTGAATAGATATGAAAATGAAGTACAAATAACAATGCAAGTATAATAAAGAGCCTGGTAGTAATTTCTTGCTGCCCGGCGTTTACACTGTTTCTACTCGTGCTCTAAGGATAATCTCGCTCTCGCGAAAGTCGGCCCGCTCTCTGCTCTTACGCCCCAAGGTTCTCTCTCAAGTTGCCCTAGGCGATCTCCGACACCACCACTCTTCTCTTTCTCCGCCGTAAAATGGAAAAGAAAGCTATGAACAGAAGCAACTGGTTAACTCGTCAACCGATCAACCCCTTTTCTGAAGAATGCACTTGGTATTTATAGGGCATCAATGGTGAAAGGTGATTTCTCTCTCCTGGTTGTAAAGATGGGACAACTTTAATTCCTGATTGACGCGCCGAATGATTGTTACCGATAAAGCTGAATGTACTTTGTGAATGTTATCAGTTGTCAACTTAATTTGGATTTGACTGTCATCAGTTTTCTGTCCCATCGCTCTTAATTGGCCTTTCACACAAATGCGCCCACCATGTTGCGCTGACCAAGTTACGGCGATCCTTCTCGGAAGAATGTTTGCAAGCACAATCAACATAAAGTCTTGCGGTGAAGTTGCGTTCGACCGATAATTACCTATGATCGCAATCTTGCATTGCATTAACGCATATTCTGCATAAAAATACAAAAATCAATAGTTCTAATACGCTGAACGCATGCGACCGCAATATTATAGAATTTGTGCCTAATGGACGCAATTTAACATATTTTATCAACGCAATCCAACATTGTTTAATAACTTAGCACTATGATAACGTGCATTTTTGCCCGTTATTACACCTCCCAATTTAAACAATGTTTGTCCTCAAGCATAAGCTAAAGATTCCTTTAGCAAGTCCACTGCAAAGTTCTTTTCCTAGATTTCTCAAGGATACTTCATTCAAGTCCTATATACTAGAATTTTCTTAAGTCTTATTCAAGTCTTTTCTTAAAATATTTCTAAGACCTAGGGACTGCAAGTTTAACTTTCAAAAGAACTTTACTAAATTCCAGAACATCGCATGATTTATTTCAAAAAAGAAAAAAAAATTCTTTCCAGGGTGTGAAATGATTTTATCCTTCACAAAAATTTTCTCTCTCTATATATTTTTTTCTCTCTCTAACCTTGCGCTAATCTGAGTGTCTTACCTTCGTTTTGGCTTGCCCCCACATGTGTCATGCGGAAAACCAACTACGAGCAATGTACTCTTTCTCAGACTAAACTCATACCAATTTGGCAGTGGAGTTGCGGTCATTTATTTATGCATTGATACTAGTGACTTATTTTTGTTTTGGCTTGCCCCCACGTGTGTCATGCGGACATCCAACCACGGGTAAGTGCCTTTCACAACTTAACTCTTATCAACATGGGTTTCCCATTGCGTTGACATTGAAGTTATTCTCAAAAATGTTTTTTTTTTTTTTAAAATAGCAAGGTTGAAAATAAATACCTCACCCCCAAATGCGGCAATGTCCTCATTGCCAAAAGATTAAAATAAGTCATGTGATGGTCATAGAATGCGTTGTAAAGAAAGTTTGAAAGAAATCTAGCAAACCCTTAACTTTGAGAAATATTTCATGAGGTGACTATTTTAAGACTAAGTTGCTCTAATGTATACGAAAGAAATAGAAGCATATTTTTCATCATTGAAATCATACTTGGATAAGAAACAAAATGCGATGACTCACTAAATTTATCTATGTCAAATGATTGTGGTGATTAAAGAGGATGCGGTGATAAAATTTTGAAGACTAAAATGCAATGTGATAGCGCAAAATTGGAAATAAGGATAAGGAAGAGTACACCACCAAATTTTGCGTTGTCGCCCGTATTGTATTGACGCATTCATCTATATGGTGATCTCACTTCTTTGGGTTGCAGCGATGGAATAAGATAAGTGCTTCTTCGCGTAACATCTCCATAATCCAGCGCCTCGATCGTTGTAAGAAAAACAAAGAGAGGGTTAAATTATTTTAAACAAAATAAAAATCGTTATCCTAATTTTTTTTTTATATAATAACGATAGTGATAGTAAAATAAGGATAAATTAGAATTGAAAAGATAGTGAAAATTCTGAGTGGTGGAGAAAAGAATTGAAGACTTAAGGTTTCCAAAAACTTGCGTCCCTGATAAATTGCGATCATTTGATAACACAGGGACCACCTACTTCCTTCTTCTTTCAAAGTCTCTTAGTTCCACAGAGTCGACTTGGCGATGTCAATCTTCTTTATTGTATGTCTTTACTCACTGCCCATTGACTTTGAACATGTTGGTTCCGTCGTCATTTGATAATTCCACAGCGCCATGTGAAAGTACTTGTCGAATTATCAACAGTCCGGACCAACGTGACTTTAGCTTTCCCGGGAAGAGTCGCAAACGTGAATTGAAAAGCAAGATTTTTTGCCCGACTTGGAGGTTCTTACCGCATATGCGTTGATCATGCCAGCGCTTGATATGCTCTTTATAAATCTTCGCATTTTCATATACGTCGTTCCTCCATTCTTCTAGCTCAACAAGTTTCATTTTTTGTGCTTCCCCTGCCTTCTTCATATCAAAATTCAGCTTCTTTACCACCCACAATGCCTTATATTCTAGCTCCAAAGGCAAGTGACACGCCTTACCAAATACCAGCGCATAGGGGGACATATCTATGGGTGTTTTAAATGTGGTCCAGTATGCCCACAATGCATCGTCAAGCTTTGTTGCCCAGTCTTTCCGTGAAGGCTTTACTACCTTCTCAAGTATCAATTTAATTTCTCGATTGGACACTTCAGCTTGACCATTCGTTTGTAGATGGTATGCGGTGGCCACTTTGTGGAGGATATTGTACTTGTGCAGTAGCTCTTTGATATTATGATTGATAAAGTGGGATCCCTCATCACTTATGATGGCACGTGGAGTACCAAATTGAGTGAAAAATTTTTTCTTCAGGAACTGGGAAACTACCGCCGCATCACTTGCGACACATGTTATTGCCTCGACCCACTTGGAGACATAATCGACGGCTAATAAACTATAGTGTTTACCATTCGAAGGGGGAATGGTCCCATGAAATCAATCCCCCATGCGTCGAATAATTCCAGGTCTAAGATAGTGTTCATTGCCATTGCGTTCTTCCATGAAATGTTGCCTGTGCGTTGGCACTGATCACATTTCATTGCATAGTCAGCCGCATCCTTGAAAAGGTAGGCCAAAAGAATCCACTTTGCAAAACTTTGGCTGTGGTGCGCTGTCCACCATATGGTGAGTCGTGGCATTGTGACAATATGCGTTGTTGAGCAGCATTTGGTGCGCATAATCGAATGATTTGGTCTGAATCTCTTTTATACAGATTCGCCTCATCCCAATAATAGTGTTTGTATTCATTCTTGAGCTTCTTCTGTTGATGATAGGTGTAATCTTCAGGAAATTGTTTACAAACCAAATAATTAACGATGTCCACAAACCAGAGAAATTCTTCTAGGTGGAACAGCTGCTCGTTTGGGAACACAACACTCACCTCAGATTCATTACGGCCAACCTCGGGATTTTCCAATCTGGACAAGTGATACGCAACTTGATTCTCTATCCCCTTCCAATCAATTATCTCGATATCAAATTCTTGAAGGAGAAGAACCCATTTGATCAACCTTGGCTTAGCGTCCTTTTTTGTCATTAAATATTTGATTGCCTAGTGATCAATGTGAATGAATCACCTTGGTTCCCAACAGATATGCCCTGAATTTCTCCAATGTAAAAATAATAGCGAGGAGTTCTTTCTCAGTGTGGTATAATTTATTTAGGCAGGGTTTAGAGTTTTACTCGCATATGCGATGGGGTGCAAAATAGTTTTCTTTTTTTGTGCTAATGCAGCCCCCATCGCAAACCCATTTGCGTTGCACATGATTTCAAATGGCATTGTCCAATCCGGCACAATTAGTACGAGGCGGTAATCAGCGCATCTTTCAATACTCTTAATGCATTGACGTATTGTTGTCAAACTCAAATTTCCTGTCTGCCTCTAACAACGCACTCAGTGGTTGTGCAATCTTAGAAAAGTCTTTGACGAATCGTCTGTAAAATCCAGTGTGCCCCAAGAAGCTTCACACAGCCTTCACGCTAGTTGGAGGTGGATGCTTTTTAATTGCATCGATCTTTACTTTTTACACCTCTAAGCCATCCCAGGAGACTTTATGTCCCAACACTATACCCTCCTTAACCATGAAATGACACTTTACAATTGAGCACCAGATTTATCTCTTCACATCTTTTCAGCTTCTTCTCCAAGTTGGCTAAGCAAACTTCATAAGTGTTCTCATAAACGAAGAATTCATCAATAAATATTTCCACAAGGTCCTCGAGATAATCTGAAAAGATCGCCATCATGCACCTTTGGAACGTGTTTGGTGCATTGCAGAGGCCAAACAGCATGCGACAAAAAGAAAACGTCCCATATGGGCAGGTGAATATGGTCTTGTCTTGATCTTCAGAGGCTATCATAATTTGATTATATCTGGCATACCCATTCAAAAAGCAGTAAAAATCATTCCCTGCTAGTCTGTCTAGCATTTGATCAATGAATGGTAGAGGGAAGTGCTCTTTCTTTGTGGCCGCATTCAACATGCGGTAGTCCATACATATGTGCCATCCAGTGATGGTTCTTTGCGGTATTAATTCATTGTTCTCATTTGGGACTACCGTCATTCCACCCTTCTTCGGCACACATTGCACGGGGCCTGTCTCTTATACACATCTAGATGTGTATAAGAGACAGGGCCAAACAGCATGCGACAAAAAGAAAACGTCCCATATGGGCAGGTGAATGTGGTCTTGTCTTGATCTTCAGGAGCTATCATAATTTGATTATATCCGGCATACCCATCCAAAAAGCAGTAAAAATCATTCCCTGCTAGTCTGTCTAGCATTTGATCAATGAATGGTAGAGGGAAGTGCTCTTTCTTTGTGGCCGCATTCAACATGCGGTAGTCCATACATATGTGCCATCCAGTGATGGTTCTTTGCGGTATTAATTCATTGTTCTCATTTGGGACTACCATCATTCCACCCTTCTTCAGCACACATTGCATGGGGCTGACCCCCATGCTATCTACTATGGGATAGACAATGCCCACATCTAGCCATTTGATGATCTCCTTCTTGACGACCTCTTTCATCGCAGGGTTGAGTCTGCGTTGATGTTCAATTGTTGCTTTATGGTCGTCTTCAAGACGAATGTGGTGCATACAGTACGCGGGGCCTGTCTCTTATACACATCTAGATGTGTATAAGAGACAGACATCCGCATTACAGGCAGCTACAGATGCGTCGGCATCCTCTTCTTCATACTCTTCATTAGACTTTTCTTCTTCAATCAAATTCAGGTCATCATCATCAGAATCTTGCAAGTCTTCTTCATCCGGGAATTTCATGGCAAGAATTATATTAAATTTGAGCTTCTGTCCGTTTATACTTAAAGTGATTTCTCCCTTGTGCACATCAATTTGAGCATGACCCGTTGATAGAAAAGGTCGCCCCAAAATGATGGGTACATCTTTGTCAGCCTCGTAGTCTAAAATGATGAAGTCAGCTGGAAAAATAAATTTATCAATCGTGATCAGCACATCCTTCACCTTACCTTCCGGATGAACCAGAGATCTGTCAGCCAATTGGAGAGTCACCGATGTAGGCACAAGTTTCCCCACATTTAATTGTCTAAAAATTGACAGCAGCATCAAATTTATGTTGGCCCCCAAGTCACACAAGGCTTGTGATAACTGGAAGAAATGCCAGTTAATATAAGCCTTTTATTTAGAATCTTGAGGGCTAATAAGTAGAAAATGTGATGATAATGCTTAGAATTTGCGAAAAATTGAGTTTTGCGTCGATTAGCACCTAAATCCTCACTGACCTCAATATTATGCATTACTCCATGCCAAAGTGTCTATTTTTGTAGCTATCGTAAGAATCAAACGCATGCATTAGAAACAAGCAATCGCAGACAAACGCATGTGCTGAAGCCAGGCGATCGCAAAGACAAATGCATGTGGTGAAAGTTGGATCGCATGCGTTCATCGCATGGAAGTTGTGGTGATCGAATGCGTCCATCGCATGGAAGTTCGGTGATTAAATGAGTCCGTCGCATGGAAGTTGCGATGATCGAGTGCGTCCATCGCATGAAACTTGCGGTGATCAAGCGAATGCAGTGATCAATTGGAAATTGCGGCCAAGGAGTGACAACCATAATAGAAGAATAATCGAAGATGGGTAGAACTCGTTGATACTTCAGCTGAATCAAGCTCAGACACATACCTTGAGAGTATCAACAAGATAAGACGATGTGACATTGCCCACATCGCGACAAAGGCAGTAGTGAGACATAACACAATCATGATAGCTGTCGGTGTTTAAACTTTATAAATAGCCCTTTGGACCTTCATTTCAAGACATCTGAACTTCTGCCTCAAGGCAAAGGTTTGTGATCAAAGATGAGAGCTTGAGCAAGATTTTCAGTGAGAATTCTTCACCTCTACAAACCATACCGAGTGACGACCGGAGATTTTACCGGAGATAGAGTTCGAGAGAGGCATCTCCACCATTCATCCATGGCACCACCGGTAGCCTTGACGCAGAGTCCTTCATTTCTCTTCTACCCTCTGTATTATATTACATTTTAGCTTAAGATATTAAGACATTTTGTAATCATTGCATCTCTTGATTCCTTCAATGCCATCTTCTTCATCATATTTTTCTTTATCATCATTTACCTTCATCATTTAGTTATCAAAGATGATCGCATATTTAATCGTGTAACCTAGAGATAGGATGCATGTAACAACCCACCGAGAGGTGTGTGTTGTGCGAGTATAGTGAGTTAATCCTCTTTGCTTGGTGAAAGGCTGTAGCAACGCTTGTCTATGGGTTGTTGCATTGTTTGTCTATAAGTTAAATAGCCGCGTCTAACTGCCTGAGAAGGTAAAAGATGGAATGCACTAAAGCAAAGTATGCATTGTTCCTAGAGATAGGCACAATCTTATGTTCGACGCAACCATGCACTATAGAGATATAGTCATGCAGCTGACCACCGAGAGGTGTGCGATGCGTTAGTGTGACGAGTTGGGCTTATTCAGGCGATTTAAGATAATAAACTTCACTATGCGTCAATGGTTATTGTGTATCTATCTATTCTCATCGCAAGTCTTCTATTGCTCAATCTATTTAGATAGGAGTAGGAGTAGTGTGTAAATCTATTAAACTTCTTCTATTTATTTTCCTTTTCATCGCCTTAAACGCATTGCTTCACAAGCATTATTGAGTGACAAGTCCCTGTGTTCAACCTCAGATTACCAGAGAAACTTGTGTTCACATTATACTTGGCGCGAGCATAAGAAAACTTGTGATAGGAACGCATGGTCATTGCACACTAGATTAATGCATTTTCAATTTAATGCATGACCTCTGACGCATGGGCGTAAACGCATAGCTTAAGCCATGTCTAACGCATGATTTCATGTGTAGCCCCATCCTTAATGTTCCTTCCAACAAGTTTTTTCCCAATATAGAGTCCTCCTATGGAGCAAGGAATGGTGAAGCTCCCAGGATCACTCATCTTCAGTGGGATAATGGATTTGGAACTTTGCGTTAATACCATCGTGGAAAATTTTCCAGTGCCTCTTTTCTTAGTTACCATGTCCTTCAAAAACTTGGCATACGCAGGCATTTCCTCAATCGCTTCACTAAAGGGAATGTTAACATGTAATTGCTTTAACATAGATAAGAAGCATTGGTATTCTACCTCTTCGATTTTCTTCTTCCTTAGCCTCTGAGGGAAAGGTGGTAACAGAACTTTCACAGTTCCTATTTCATTTGATTTTGAGGTCGACGTAACCTCAGGTTTCACTGCTTCCTTTTCTCTTTCTTCTTCTTACGTTACCACAATCTCAGGCTCTATTGCGATGGAAGTTATTTTACTATGCTCCTTCTTTTCCCCCTCCAAAGTCTTTCCACTACGCAATGTCACAACCTAACACTGCCCCTTACTTGATCCCCCAAGTTGCGTGGAAGTTCGGTTGAACTTGGCGACGCCCTGCAGTCGAATTTTCAGCTCACTCGCAATCTGGCCCATTTGCAATTGAAGATTGCGAATGGACGTGGCCTGACTTTGAAGCACAGTCTCATTTTTCTCTATATTGCTTCAATAGGCTCTCCAGAGAAGAGGATTGCGATGGTTGTTTTGAGCTACTTGCTTGACTGCTCGGTTGGCCGTTGTTGCGTTAAAAAAATCCTTGTGGACCTTCTTTTTGCACCACAGGTTGAAGACTTTGTTGTTGATTCTTCCAAGCAAAATTGGGTGCTTTCTCCACCGGGGGTTGTAAGTGTTTGCAAAGGGATTATTTTTTACAAAGTAGAGAGATTGTGGATTTTACGGGCAATCTTCCATCGCATGCCCATTACCGCAAGTCACACACCCTTCGGTGTTTTGACTGATTGCGTTGATTTGCCCACCTTGTTGTGTTGTGGTGCTGATCAACATTCCTTGGATCAAATTCATCATTGCGGTCATTTGGTTTTGTAATGAAGTAATAGCACCATTGTTTGCGTCAGAGTCTTTAAGTCTCAATCTCTGGTCACTCTCTCTTCAGTCTTCATGGTTTTTAGAGATGCGATCCAGGATATTCTTCGCCTCATCATATGTTTTGTCAAGAAAACCACCAGCGGCTACCACATTGGCAGTGGTCTGCGAAGCGGGATTCAAACCATGATAGAAAATCTCCATTTGAAGGCAATCTGGTAACCCATTATGTGGACAATCCCAGACCAACCTTTTAAACCTCGCCCAAGCATCGCTGAGCGATTCGTCCATATCTTGTTCAAAATTTGTAATAAGCTTCCTTCGTCTTGCATTCTCGGTAGATGGAAAATACTTCTTCATAAATTTCTCCACTACCTGCTCCCAATAAGTGATCTCTCTCGGTTCGAGAGAATATGCCCATTTCCTAGCCTGATCACAGAGAGAAAATGTGAATAACGTTAGTCGAACTTCTTCAGAAGAGATGTTCGGGAAACAAAAGTATTGCAGATTTCAATAAAACTTTGGAGGTGAGCATACGGGTCCTTGCCACGCCTTCCTTTGAATTGACCTGTAGTCTAGATCATCTGCAGCATCACCGGTTTCATCTCGAATCTACTTCCATCGAGGGTAGGGCTCATGATTCCCGGAAAGAAATCATAGAGGTTTGGTGATGCATAGTTCCTCGTGGGCCTATTGCGATCATTTGCCAATAGAATCGGATTCGCCATGACATTGTTATCATTTGGTGCTCCACCTCCAGGCTGCTTCTCCATCTCTTCTTTATCGGATTGTGGTTGCTGTTGCAGTCTCTCAATCTTCATCTAAAAGTCCTCTCAATCTCCGGGTCTTAATTCGCTAGAGATTGAGAGTCCTGCAAAGAAATCAAAAAAAAATTACCCTTAACAAATTATTTTGCCGAAGTCCCCGGTAACGGCACCAAAAACTTGATGCATTATTTTATTGAATGGAAATATGGATGATATGCATTGATGGATTACGTTGTGTACTCAAGTTTCTCCAGTGAAATTCAAGTGTAAATTCCCCTAAGTTTCCTGGTAAGTCCAAGGTCGAACACAGGGACTTGTGAAAATAGATTGCATTAGTAATTTTAATGAAAAGTTTGCGGTAACCGAGAAAATAAATAAAGTGTTTGGTTTTATATTGCATTGATTAAAAATAAATAAAAAATGCGGCAGAGTTTGAAAAGAGTTGGTAAACGGGAAATGTGATGAGTATGCGATGAATAAAAAATTATCGGCTATCAACTTAATTTGGATTCGACTGTCATCAGCTTTCTGTCCCATTGCTCTTAATTGGCCTTTCACCCAGATGCGCCCACCATGTTGTGCTGACCAAGTTGCAGTGATCCTTCTTGGGAAAATGTTTGCGAGTGCGATCAATGCAAAGTCTTACGGTGAAGTTGCGCTCGACCGATAATTTCCTATGATCGCAATCTTGCATTGCGTTAACGCATGTTCTGTGCAAAAATACAAAAATCAATAGTTCTAATGCGTTGAACGCATGCAACCACAATATTATAGTATTTATGCTTAATGGACACAATTTAACATATTTTATCAACGCAATCCAACATTGTTTAAAACTTAGCACTATGATAACGTGCATTTTTGCTCGTCATCACCCCTACTTCGGGGAAAGAGTGAACTCCATCTTGCGAAGCTGAGTTTTCAGCTCCTAAATCAGATGAATTCTCAAAGTGGTAGGTTTGAGTCAATGCTCTGGCCACTCGCACCCATGCAAATCAAAGGACCGCTCTTGATGGCAGGAGTTCCTAACTCACTCAGGATTGAGGTCATGTTATCTATGGTCATCCTAGTGAAGTGAAGTCTCTGTCATGAACGGAGTTATATGACGAGACGTTAACACTTCTTGGTTAGGTCTTATACAAACTATTTGCATAGGACGCCCCCGCTCGCATGTCCCCTACACGAATGATAAGGATCATACCATTTATGACAAGTCACAACACTTGTAACTATTCCACAAAGCGAGCTGCGTCCGTAGTGTTACCAAGATAAGGTTTTCCTCTTATATCCATATACTACAGACCATTTTGGTTGTCATTTAAGACATGATCCACTTGTATGTCACTACATACATGCTTAAGTTACATAAAGACAACCAGGGATATTAAGTTTATTGGTTTACGCTAAACTAAAAACATATAAATCTGCAAAGTCAAGAAGTGAAGTAAATATCATATATATTATACTTCACAAGTATTCGTACAAATCTTTTTACAAACTACAGAACAGGAGACTTTAAGGTACAAACCCCAATAGTCTCCCACTTGTCCTAAAGTGAAGTGGGGAGTACAAAAACAAGTACAAAACAATGAACTAGGGCATAAAAACCCAGTATAATAAAATCTCCCACTTGCCCTAGTCCAGTCGCAGGCGGTCCTGTAGACCCATACTCTGAAAGTGACCCTCAAACACTGTAGCCATGAGAGCCTTCATAAACGGATCAGCAATGTGTTTCTCTGAGGCGATCTTCGTAACGATCATATCTCCTCGATCCACTATCTTGCGGATCACATGATACTTCCGCTCTATGTGTTTGTCATGTCTATGACTCCTAGGCTACTTGGAGTTCGCCACAGTACCACTATTGTCACAATAGAGGGTGATGGGCCTAGACATATCTGGAACAACTTCCAGCTCTGTCAAGAACTTCACAAGCCGCTACATACTCGGCCTCCATCGTGGAGTCGACGATGCATACCTGGTTAGTACTCCACCACTCTACAGCTCCTCCGTTAAGAGTAAAAATTGACCCTAAAGTGGACTTTCGAGAGTTTTTATCAGTCTGAAAGTCAGAATCCATGTATTTAGTAAGGATCAAATCCCTAGATCCATACACAAGCATGTAGTCCCTCGTTCTTTAAAGATACTTGAGGACGTTCTTAACTGCGGTCCAATGACCCTAGCCTGGGTTAGACTGATACCTACTGACTATTACCATAGCATAGTAGATGTCTGGCCTAGTGCAGAGAATCACATATATCAAACAGCCAATGGTAGATGCATATGGGACTCGTCTCATCTCCTCAACCTCTTGAGGCATCTTAGGACACATGTCCTTAGACAAAGTGACTCCATGCCTGAATAGTAGTAAGCCTCTTTTAGAGTCCTTGAGCAAGATCCGGTCAATATACAATGCCTGAAACAACACTAGCACTTTGTTCTTACGATCCCGAAAGATCTGTATACCCAGAATAAATTGAGTCTCTCCAAAATCTTTCATTTGGAATTGGGTCGCCGGCCAGTTCTTAACTGCAGTTAGTAGACCTACATCATTTCCAATGAGTAGTATATCATCTACGTACAACACTAAGAAAACTACTGAACTGTTGACTATCTTCTTGTAAACACAAGGTTCATCAACATTTTACTCAAAGCCATACGATTTGATCGTAGCATCAAATCGAATATTCCAAGATCAAGACGCCTGCTTCAGCCCATAAATGGACCAATTCAATTTGAAAACTTTTTGCTCTTGACCTTGGGCAATGAATCATTCGGGTTGCACCATGTAATAAGTGGCAATGGACAGGATATACGAATCGATTTTAACATGGCAACAAGTGAGAAAGTCTCTTCATAGTTGACTCCCACCATCTGAGTATAACCCTTTGCCACAAGTCGAACCTTGAAGGTTTGCACCTTCCCATTAGCACCCCATTTGCACTTATAGAACCATTTATAACCTACAGCTTTTACCCCATCAGGTTGATGTACAAAATCCTATACTAAGTTGAAATACATCGACTCCATCTCAAGATTCATGGCTTTTACCCATTCATCCCAGTCAACATCCTCCATTGCTTTTTATAAGACAACGGATCCTCAACATCGACATCTACTACCATAGCTAGGATTTTTGTGAAACCCAGATAGCGATCAAGCGGGTTCGTATCCCTCCCACTGCGTCAAGGTTCTCTCAACTCTTGATGTGGAACCGACCTACCAAATGAATTATCATCAACAACTCTGGTTGATGAAGCAGGTTCTTCAACAACTCTTGTTGAAGTTTCAGTAGTTTCATTAGAAAGTTCACGTAACACGACTTTACTACGTGGACTATGCTCCCTGATATGATCCTCCTCCAAAAAAGTAGTGTTTGTGGAAACAAACACCTTGTTTTCGGACGGATTATAAAAGTAACCACCTCATGTACCTTTGAGGTAGCCTACAAAGAGGCACAACCTCGACCGTGATTCCAACTTTTTGGGATTTGCCTCAAGCACATATGTTGAACAACCCCATATGCGGAAGTAACGTAAACTAGCTTTACACCCATTCCACAACTCCAAAGGTGTTATCGCAACACCTTTAGAAGGAACAAAATTGAGTATGTATACCACAGTCTCCACTGAAAAACCCTAAAACGAGTTTGGTAAGGAAGTGTAAGTCATCATCGATAAACCATGTCCAACAAGGTTCTATTTCTCCTCTCCGCTACACCATTCTGCTGAAATGTACCCAGCGCTGAGAGTTGGGAAACAATTCCATTATCTAATAAATAGTCCTGGAACTCAGAATCCAAAAACTCTCCACCTCGATCTGATCGAAGGGTTTTAATCCGTCTATCCAAAGCATTCTCAACTTCAGCCTTAAATAATTTGAACTTTTCAAAAGATTCAGACTTTCGTTGCATTAGATAAATGATAACTAGTAGAAATACAAGTTATTAAAGCTCAAATTATTGAAACAATTGGAGAAAGCGATGGTAAAATAGGCAATATTGCGATTGAATGCGCCAAACTAAAAGAAAATTGCGATCGCTAACGTTCATCGCATAAAAACAGTTAAATTGCGTTGTTCTGTGCAGGTACAATGCAATGGCACGCTTGAGTTTGCGATCCAAAGGCACAATGCTATGGCGCGTTTGAGTTTGTGATCCAAGGGTACCTCAAAAATGATCACGTAAAGACCTTACATAAAGGCGACAGCATAATATAATGAAACATGATGGGACGTAAAGCTGATAACGGTCAATTTAGAAATACAGATGACGGTCGTTGAAGACCATACCATTGCAAATACATTGAACTTTTGGTGACTATCAGACGACACAACAGGGTATGAAAATTAATGCTGCCCACCCACGCAATCATTAGTGAGAAGAACCGTTTTTCCTAAAAGTTTATAAATACCCAATGCTACCAAACCAAAAACAGAGAGCGCGTGAGGAGGCAAGGCGAAGTTGAGGGAAGGGAATTCTTTAAAGGAAATTAATTTTCGGAGAGGTCGAGAGACTGTCGAAAACAACACGAAAGAGAGACATCCAACCCTTGCAAGAGCAAGATTCTACAATTCGGGAAAAAAGTTGAAGTGATAAGAGCAGTGTAAAAAGCCAGAGGAAGCAAGACATTGCTTACCTAGCTTGATATTTCTTACACCATTTTTTGTTTTGTACTCAACACTTTGTTTGCAAAAATGGAAACTTCATTTCAATTTATGATTAGTCTCTCCCCAACATGCATGAGTAACTAAATTTGTGAATGGGTTGAGAAGTACTTAGCTGGCATGATTTAAGCTATGCACTTTATGCAATCATCTTGTCTTATGTATGCTTCATTCATCATTTAGAGTACTTGAGAGAGTAGTCTCAAGACCGAATCTAGGCTTGAGAGAGTCGGATTAGATCACATAAGCAAGAGTAGAGACTTAGAAATAAGTTTTATCTGCTACATTCCATACACATCGCATGCATCCTAGAAATAGGAAATGTGGCATTATGTATTGAGAAATGTAGTGCTTAATATTTGTGTATAGCATGATCGCATGACTTGTACAATATCTTAATAAATGCTAGCTAAATCTCTTCTCAACCCCTTCATCGCATACTTGTTATAACACCACCCTTTCATCGCCCACATTTAATTCCATCGCATAGAAAATCTAAGTTAAATCACCATCTACTTCTTAATCACCATTGCAATAGGATCAGATAGTCCGTCGCATATCTATTTAGTAATCCCTGCATTCGACCCTAAACTTACTAGGACCCTAAGAAGGCTTATACTTGGGCTTTGTTAGGAAAACTTGCATGATCATCACATCCACACATCCTTGCATTGCATGATAAATCAACGCATCAATAAACATACCCATATCTCGAGTAATCATTAGTAAAACTAATAAAGTACTCATAGCCTCCTCGAACTCGCACGTTCATAGGACTGGAAAGCTCAGAATGTACTAATTCTAGAGGCTCTTTGGCTCGATAACCTTTTTCAGGAAAAGGTATTTTATTCATCTTACCCTTAAGGCAAAATTCGCAGACTAGTAAAGAATTTTCTTCTAACTCGCATAGAAGGTCATTCTTCACCAATCTCTTAATCCTATTGAGATTGATGTGCCCTAATCGAAGGTGCTAAAGTAGGGCATTTTCTTTTGGAGAAAATCGTTGGCATTTAGATTAAGTTACAACAGATTTAAACATCTCTATGTAATGGAGGGAACTTAAAGCTAACGGTCGTAGCACATACAAGTTATTTTCTAGTTTTGCTGTACAAATTTTAACATCATCCTTATGAATAAACACTTTATTCAATTAAAAAGAAAGAATGTAATTGTATTGTAATAGACACTTTACAGAAATAAGGTTTCTTTTTAGTTCAGGAACTACAAAGACATCTTTTAATACAAGAAACCTATTCCGTAAAGTTAACTAGATGCCTCCCACTGCCACAATGAGACGACGTGCCCGGTGCCTACTTGCAACGTCATCTCACCAACCTCCAGCTATCGCCAAGATCTAATCCCCTGAAAAGAAGAGCAAATATAATTAGTGGCGCCTGAATAAATTATCCAGGCAAAATCATCATTCTCCATTAAACAAGTTTCTAACACAAGCAAATCACATTTACCTATGTTTTCCTTGGCCTTAGCCTTGGCTGCCTTCCTTTCCTTTTTGGAGTTGAAGATGTGTTTCAGAGCCTCATGCTTGAGTTATCCAGATAGTTATCTGAACATTCCCTGCAGGGACTCCATGATCTCACGTGCTGAGACCATGGGCTCATGGTTCTTGGCCAACACGCCACTCAGACTAGCCAAGATAGGCTCGGGCCTTCTTGTTTGCCCGTTTCCAACACTCGTATGCCGCTCGAACATTTCGAGTAGCGTCCTAAGGTGAAATAAGAGGACAGACCTTCGTAAGGACAAACTTCAAATCCTCGATCATGAGTATCGTCATGAGCATATGTTTCCAACTCGAATAGTTTTGGCCATTCAGTTTTTCGGTGTTAAGTAAATTGATAGTAGTTGTAGCCATTTAAAATTGTTGCTGAAAAATGAATAAACTTTTATCAGACTTTGCAAAACCACATTTTTAACCAATTAGTTTTAGCAAAATAGTTTCCAAGTACCCTAAGTGATAAGACTTCTATTTTGCAATGATGCCCCAACGAGGCAGGACAAACGTCATCGATGGGGTAATCAGATATCCCTTCACTGGGATGGGACATTCTCAACCACCATTTGTTCGATCCAGAACTGTTCACACTTAACAATTTCGCTTAAGTGTAACCCATCGTTTTCGGCCCCAGAGTCCCACCCTAATGTGCCCGCTGTAGGGAAAAAGTAGATTAGGACAAGAGACCAAGTAACCTTATCCTCTTACTGGAGATCAAATAAAGAAACGCACAAACAACCATCCTATAGGGGAACATATCTAGGGTGCCTCGAGGCAATGGCAGAAATTTTATTTAATCCAATGAGAGAGACCATGGGATATGTTGTCGCACTTCTCGCTCCCACTTACTATGAACATTCTCTCCATCCACTTGATATTGACCTACCCAAACACCATTCTTTAGGGGAACACTCCTAGGGTGTCACGAGGCCAAGGATAGATCTCATAGTGTAGACTATGAGGAAGAAACGCGAGAGGTTTAAATGAAGCATCAAATGCCCAAAGTACCTCCCACTAAATGTTCTACCTAGAGGTTTATTAACCTAGACAATCTGGCTACTGATTATAATCTAAGTCATTTATTAAGTTTTCACAAAAACAACTTTTTTCATTGAAATAAAACAAGTTCAAGTAGTCATATTAAACTCTTTAATAGATTGTCATTAACTTGCATCCATGCATCAAATCTATCTAATTCATCTTTTCAGGTAGGTTCTCAAGTAGGGGTGTTTCGTTGCCGTCACCTTAAATATCCCAACCTAGACAGAACCCGCCTTAGACAAAAGGTCCTTGATAGATAGATTTGCTACACTTTAACCTTTTATTGATTATTTTAGTTCTAATTTCATTTTATAACCATTATAAAAAAAACAACTAAAACACACATACCACATAATGAAGTATTTATAACACTTATAAATATTATGCTACATAAATAATGCATACATAAATATAACCCTTATATTATATGATGCATGAGCATGCACTTACATAATTTAAATCATGTTTCACTAAATCATAACACTTATAATAAAGAGAATATGCATGACCAATACATAACCTACTGTGGGATTTATCTATATGTGCATACCATATGACATAAAAAAAATATACATTGCATGTATAAAAAAAACCATGGATTAATGGAGCGGGATGAACTAACACAAGACCGGAATGGAAAAAAAAACTATCTTTTAATTCTTACACCGAGGCAACCGGTTCACAACCAACCGGATCTTGAACCGCCGGGTGAAGCTCTCATTGTTTAGTAAATGCCTCCAGGTAAACGATCGTGTAGCGCACACTAGACGATACCGCAAAAGCTAAATGATTGCATAGACGACAACGAGACCACGAAACTTGATCATCTAGACGATCGCTTAATACGCAAAAGTTAAATGATTCCGCGATCGTATAGTCAGTAAATAAGCGATGAGGCTTATTGAGCTATATGATTGTCTAGTGTGCGCGTGCGTTAAACGATAGCCAAGCTTCCGATACTTAGCAATCGTCTACCTCATCGTCTACATGACACGACCAACGTTTGATCGTCTTCTTCCTCGAAGAACAACAACCTTTACTCTGAATTGAAAGAAATCGAACACAAGGATTTCCATGAGCAGCGGAAAGATCATTCTAAATTACAATCGTCTATAAACTTTACAATTACAATCGCAAACTAAAATATATGGTTATGCATTAAAATACAGAAATTACAGCATGTTCAACAACAGATCAAGGACAAAAGTAACATACTTTTGTCAACTCATCACAAAGCTCGTTGATCACGAACACTCGATCACAGCAACATCACAACACACCACATCTGAACTGAATTCTTTCTAGTTAAAGAGCCTCTTTCTAGTTGCTCTAGAACAATTAGGAGATTCTCTAGAAGAAATATGGGATTCTGCTTCTGATGGCAACATGCTATGGGGTGGTGGTCCCGCTTATGAGGTCAAATCAATACGTTCGAAGAAGAAAGATTGGAATATCAATCTCATCGATCTCATAAGTATCATACCAAATCCCATCAATCGAATCACTTTTTCGAGAAATACGAGACATCTAAGTCATACAAGTAAAGAGATATATTCATTGATAAGAAAAAGAAAAAATGTGAACGGTGATTGGGATTGGATTGAACTAAGCGATCATATATCCAACATGACCACTACACTACACGAACACTGTGCACTCGAACTAAGTGATCGCCTAGGTCACGAATAGCCCGAACAACACGAACGGCCTCCACAAAACCTCGATAGTGTCGAGTTGAGTATGACACTACCAAGAAGGCTACCTTGGTATTCTCAATGTGAGAATACAGAGGGTGGGCTCTGTGTGGACTTGGTTGGAGGCAGAAGACGGAGGAAACACAATCGTGTAAACAATTGAGCAAGTGGGAGATGGAAGAACCTATCATATAGGTCGATGTCCAATCGTTTAGGAAAATTTAAGCGATTGTTTAGCACAAGCTATGTGATCGTTTAGCTCATTGCTTAGCTAAGTTTCTGTCGCCTACAAACACTCCATGATCGTTTAGCTAACTCCAAGCTGTCACTTAGTAAATTCTATTTATTTGACCCGTTGAGAGAGGAAATCTCAAAACAACAATTTTCAACATTACTAAAATTAGGAAAACATTTTTCCTTTTTTCTCACGGCTACCATGAAACCACCAATAACCTCCCACTCAATTGGTTATTAGAGAAAAAGAGATAATTATCTAATAATTAATATTATTATAAATATAAATGATAACCTGGAGGAAATTGAACACGAGATTTCCATGAGCAGTAGAATAGATCATCCAAATTATAATCATGTATGAACATTACAACTTACAGTCGTAAACAAAACAAACAGTTATGCAATCAATACAGAAATTATACCATGAAAGTACAACAAGAAATGAAGGAGAAATTTCTACGCACGTTTGTAGACTCTCTAGCGTCAAACTCTTTGATCATGAACGCTCAAACACAGCAACCTCGAACGCACGAACAACATGACCGCTACACAACATGAACACCGTGCACTCGTCCTCAGCGATCACCTCGATCACGAACACCCCAACAGCACAAATGGCCCCCATAGAACCTCAACGGCGTCGAGTTGAGTATGTCACCACCAAGAAGACTACCATGGTATTCTCGATGTGAGAATCCAGAGGGTGGGATCTGTGTGGACTTGGATTGAGGCAGAAGAAAGAGGAAATAACAATTGTGTACATGATTGGGCAAGCGGGAGAAGGCTGAACCTATCGTAAAGGTCAATGCTCAATCGTTTAACAAAAGTTAAGCGATCGTCTAGCAAAAGCTAAGCGATCCTTTACCTTATCGCTTAGTTTCATGTCTGTCATTTACAAAATACTACATGATCGTCTAGGTCGCTCAAGCTGTCATTTAGTAAATCATATTTACTTGACAACTTCCATGAGATTCTTTTTCCGAGAGAGAAATCTCAAAATAAATTTTGACAAAAAAACTTACTAAAATTAGGAAAATAATTTTCCTTTTACCTCACAGTTACCATGAACCACCAATAACCTCCCACTCAATTGGTTATTAGAGAAAAAGATTTAATTATCAAATAATTAATATTTTTATAAATATAAATGATAACCAACTTATCATACTATATTTATAACCTATAGTTTTAATATTTCATCTCTTGAAACATATAAACCATAGTTCTTTTTCTATTCAATGCTACTTAATGTAAATACCATTTACATTAATCCTCTACTAAATGTATCTCATACATCATACTGATTATATCATATATAATCAAAATACCTCTTGTCAATTTGAACATTTCAAATCAACACCAAAAACTGATCCTCAACTGAATCTATTGAGCTATCAAGGAGACCTTATGGACCTGTAGCTCGAAGCTCCAGCGATACTTGAATAATTGACTAAACTCTTTAGTCACGGGATCCAACATTCGTTAACTGTCAGGCACTCCACTAAAGATCAACAACTGAACTCTTTTTACCATAGATATATTATGTTTCCATCTTAACCAATCAGTAGTGCGACAACCCTTCACAGATTGCTCGTAAGTATAGTTCAACTAATAACCATTATGCCCCTGTGATAATTTGTAGAAATACAAGTTATTTATACTGCCTTATCTAGATATTGCGGCCGAAAGAGAATAAATATAAGCCAATTGTATGAAAATTAGCTTAGAAATACAATAAACTCTGAATTATCACAATTACACCCATTAACATCATTAAGATGGAAGAAAAGGAGATTTCTACTCATTTTTGCAGTAAACCAAGTCACCTCTTGCGATTAAGGCTCAAGACAAACTGACCAACGCATCTCTGTCACATTGCGCCTATCAATCAACAATGAAAAGACGATTAACGCAATGCGACAGTCGATCTAGAGCTGACTTTCAACCACATGCGGTAATAAAAACAACACAGCATGCAAATACTCGATCGAAAGATGCAATTGAGCAATGCAAATGCGAAGGATTGTGCCATGTGTACGACTAACGGTTGTGCAGCTTTGACGGTCTGATTGCATAACAGAAGGAATAATATCCCTCCATCTTCAAAATTTCCATAACAACAAGTGGGGACCGCAAGGCCGGAGTCACATATCTTCACCTATAAATACCCCATAGAATTCACAGAAAAAGTGGATACTGGTTACAGGGCTAATTGCTGCTATTATATTGAGAAAAAATCTAAGGTGAGTGTTAAACTGAAGAAATCCGGGAAGAAGAAGAGGTAAGGCCGAGAGGTGAGTCTCAGTGTTAATCTGCCAGATCCCCGCTACGAAGCTCTATACTCAGATCCCTACTACCGGTTGAGCAAGCCTGAGAGGAAGCTCATCCTTGCACACGATCCATCCATTCCAGTGAGCAAATCTCCATCCAAATCGGTGTCGAGACGTTGGCACTTGTTTGTATTTGTTTCTATCTCTTTTCATCATTGTATCTCATCTTTTTTATCTCTTCATTCACACACCATGTATCAGACGCTAAATAGATATATTGAATATCTCAATCGTTTTCATTACATTTCTCTATCTATTTTCGTTCCTCCGTTTATCGTTTTCTTCATGAAGTGTTCTTAATCCCCTGGTAGTCAATATGATTTAAACGAGTACTAGATCTGTGTTAAAGAGATAATTGTGTTTAGCTAGGGCATGCTAGACGGCATATTCACATGTGAAAGCAGAAGTGAAGATGTCATTCTGATCTATCGAGAGAAGGTCAGAAGAATGCGTTAACTAGAGCGAGTAATACTTCCAGAGATGGAAGCAACCTTACGTTCATTACGTTCATCTCTGTTTCACCACAGACATGTGGGAACGTGGCTGATCACTGAAAGGTGTACACTAAGGGGAAAACGAAACCGTACTTATAACTTTAACACAACTAAGGAACTTGCAATGTTTATATTAGTTATCTTTTTCTTTCTGCTTCGTACATAAGACTTGCCATCGCATCACATGATCGGTGTATAATCTTCACAGCAGCCTTGCCCTCAGTATTTTGTATCATGCCGCCTGTATCTTGTACCATCTTAGCTAAGGTTTACTGCATTTTATTTTATTATCGCACTTTTACTGTTTTTCTTTACTTTATCACAATTTTATATACTTGTACACAAATACTTTTATTAAATTGAAAAACCTGGTTGTATGTATCATAAACATAACGCGATAACCTCAAACAGTCCTTGTGTTCAACCTCAGATCACACCGAGAAACTTGTGGTAGAATTATACTTGGTTCCAAGTAAGAAAACTTGTGACAACCCACAGCGTACTACAAGAGCATCCATTAATAACGTATATCTAGAAGTAGTATTGCATGAATTGAGTCAAGTTAGGTCATTAGTGCATATCAATGGAGTTGTGTCTCGTGTGTGCATCACTGTATAGCTCAATTCTTTGTCCAGCACCCTGTAGTTACATCTAACTCCTTAAGTACCACTCATCCCTCTAAAGAACATAAATCATAGTTCTACTATGACTAAGTTCTCTCTTCCAAAGAGAAAAGTTGGCCACTATGTTCAAGCCCCGAAATCAGCTCTTAAGGGAGCAATCTCTCTACTTATCCCTGCTTCGGGAAAGAAGTGAATTCCATCTTGTGGATTGAGTTCCTAGCTCCCAGATCAGACAAGTCCCCAAAAAGGTAGGCATGTTGAGTTGGAAATCTGGCCACTCTCACCCATACTAATCAAAGGACCACTCTCAAAGGTAGGAGTTCCCAAAACACTCAATATTGAGGTTGTGTCACCTATGGACGTTTAGGTGAGATGTAAGTCTTTAGTAACAACGGCATTATATACAACGTCTAGCCATCTCGTGGTTTGGGTCTTATACAAACTCTTTGTATAGGACACCCCCGCTCGCATGTCTCTACATGAATGGTCAGTATCTACCATCTGTATCAGTTTACAACACTTACAAACCTCTACAAAACGGGTCATATCCGTAGTGTCACCAGGATAAGGTATCCCACCTTAATCCTTATACTACAGACCTATTTAGGTTATCACTTAAGGCATGATCCACTTGTATATCACATATTCATGCTTAAGTTCATATCACTTATTAGATATGAGTAAATGCCATAATTAAATAACATTTATTTTATTCATCAAACAATGTGTATCTTTACAAACAACGAGACTCTGGAAGAATTAGGAAACAAATCTAAAACAATCTCGCACTTGTCTTAATGACTCGGGAGACTAATGTAAAATACAATAAAAATGTACAATATACAATAAACTAAGGCATACCCCAGTATCATCTCCCACTTGCCCTTGACAAGATGTCACATGTCCGGCAGACCCAGACTCTCCAGGTGACCCTCAAACACTTTAGCCATGAGGGCCTTTGTAAAGGGATCAGCAACGTTGTGCTCTGATGCGATCTTTGTGACTATCACATCACCATGATGCATAATCTCCCTGATCAGGTGATATTTTCGTTCGATGTGCTTACCCCGACGATGACTCTGAGGCTCCTTCAAATTTACAACATCCCGCTGTTATCACAATAAAGAGTGATAGGCAAATCCATATTTGGAACAACTTCCAAATCTGAAAGGAACTTCCTCAGCCAAACAACCTTCTTAGCTGCTTCACAAGCGGCTATGTATTCAGCTTCCATAGTGGAGTCTACGATGCATCCTTGCTTGATGCTTCACCATACTACAGCCCCTCCATTCAGAGTGAACACTATCCCCGATGTCGATTCGCAAGAATCTCTATCAGTCTGAAAGTCAGAGTTCGGGTATCCTGTAAGGATCAGATCCTTATGTCCATACACGAGTATGTAGTCCCTCGTTCTCCGAAGATACTTGAGGATCATATTGACCGTCATTCAGTGATCAAATCTTGGATTGGACTGATACCGACTGATAATCCCTACTGCATAGCAAATATTGGGTCGAGTACATAACATTGCATACAACAAGCTTCCTACAGCAGAAGCATAGGGAATCCGTCTTATGTCCTCAACTTCTTGAGGTGTCTTAGGACATTGATCCTTAGATAAAACGATTCCATGCCTGAAGGGTAATAAACCCCTCATGGAATCCTGTACCTAATCAACATTTCATCAATGTACGATGCCTGAGATAGGGCTAACCGTTTGTTCTTACGATCTGGAATGATCTGGATCCCTAGAACATACTGTATCTAACCCAAATCTTTCATTTGGAATTGGGCAACTAGCCATTTCTTAATATCAATCAGAACCCTACATCATTCCTAATAAGTAGGATATCATCCACATACAGGACCAAGAAAGCTACTAAGCTGTTGATGATCTTCTTGTAAACACAAGACTCATCAACGTTATGATCAAAGCCAAATTACTTGACAGCAGGGTCAAATCTGATGTTCCAAGATCTAGATGCTTGTTTTCAGCCCATAAATGGACCTATTAAGCTTGAAAACTCTTTGCTCTTGATCTAGAACTATGAACCCCTCTGGTTGAGTCATATAGATGGTCTTCTCAAGATTACCATTAAGAAAGGTAGTCTTCACGTCCATTTTCCATATTTCATAATTATAAAATCTGGCTATGGACAGGAGAATTCGAATAGACTTCAGCATGACAATAGGTGAGAAAGTTTCCTCATAGTCAACTTAACCTGGGTATAACTCTTTGCCACGAGTCTAGCCTTAAAGGTTTGTCCCTTTCCATCTACACCTCTCTTTCGTTTATGGATCCACTTACACCCAATAGGTCTTACCCCATCAGGTAGATCAATAAGCTCCCAAACGTTATTGAAATACATAGACTCCATTTCCTGGTTCATGGCCTTAACCCATTTATCTTTATCAACCTCCTTCATTGCTTTCTAAAAAGACAACGAATCCTCGATCCCATCATTCGTAATGAGGTTTTGGGCTTCAGTAAAACCCCTGTAGCGATCCGGTGGATTCATAACCTTCCTACTACATCAAGGCAGTTTCAACTCTTGAGTTGGTTGATTAGATATTCCGACCTCAACAACTCTTATCGATCTATCGGGCAGTTCAACAACTCTTGTTGAACCCTCAGCAGTCTCAGTCTCACTCGAGATCTCACGTAAAATGAGCTTACTCCATGGCTTATGATCCCTTATGTAATCTTCCTCCAAAAAGATAGCATTTGTAGAAACAAACACTTTGTTATCACTCGGATCATAGAAGTATCCACCTCTCGTTTCCTTGGGGTAGCCTACAAAGAGGCAAACCTTCGAACGCAATTCTCACTTCTTTGGGTTAGTCACTAGCACATGTGTCAAACAGCCCAAAATCCTGAAGTAGCGTAAACTACCTTTACGGCCTCTTCATAACTCAAAAGGTGTTTCAAAAACATTTTTCAAGGGAACGTTGTTCAGGATATAACATTCAATCTCCACTGCAAAACTTCAAAACGAGTCAGGAAGATGAGCATAACTCATCATAGACCGAACCATGTCCAACAAGGTTCTATTTCTCCTTTCAGATACACCATTTTGCTGAGGTGTACCAGGGGCCGAGAGTTGGGATGCAAACCCATGTTCTATCATATAGTTCTGGAATTGGAGGTCCATATACTCTCCATCACGATTAGATTGTAGTGTTTTTATCTTCTTACGTAACAAGTTTTCAACTTCAGCCTTATATTCTTTGAATTTGTCAAGGGCTTCAGACTTACATTGCATTAGATAGAGATACCCGAATCTTGAGTAACCATCTATGGAAGAGATGAAATGTTCATACCCACCTCGAGCTCAAACATTCATTGGACCATAGAGGTCTGAATGTACAAGCTCCAAGACTTCTTTTGCTCTGTAACTTTTTCCAGTAAAATGTCATTTGGTCATCTTGCCTTTGAGGCATGATTCACATACCGGCAAGGAGTTTTCTTCTATACTCTTTAGAAATTCACTTTTCACCAACTTCTCAATCTTATTAAGGTTGATGTGACCTAACCTTAAATGTAGAAGATGCACGTTTTCCTTAGGAGAAACCTTTGGTCTTTTAGCTGTTGTTGCCGTACTGAACATTTCAGTGTTAAATAAGGCTTTTATGACTAACAGCCTAGTACATGTAATAATAAAAATTTGAATGGTGCGCTATGACTCAAGTTTTCGTCCCCAACAATTTGTTAAGTTGCTGACGACGTATGTATTTGTATGTGTGTGTGCGCTTTGCAATAATAAACATATGCGATACTACGTTCTAAATGTATACGATGATGCTTAATGCTTTCGTAGTATGCGTTTGTATAGTGCATGCCACAAGTTTTCTTGCGCTGGAACGAAGTATAATTCCAACCCAAGTTTCTCAGAGTGATCTAAGGTCAAACACGGGGATTGTTATAATTAATGTGATACTAATGTGGTATATGTGACCGGTTAAACAAAAAGAATAATGAATTTGGTTTGCAGAAAAGTAAATTGCGGTAAAAAGTAAATTACGATAATGAAAATAAAATGTGATGGTAAATAAATTGTTGTAAAATAAATTGCGGTGATAAGTAAATTGTAGTAAAGTAAATTGAGGTGATAAAATAAGATGCGGTAATGGAATAGAATGTGATAACAAATAAATGAATAAACAATTAAATATACAAATTGAGGACTGGCTGTGAAGTTGTGCAAAATAATCTGATGAATGCGGCAGCAAGTCTTGTGAAATGAGTCAAAAAGAGAATGGGTTGAGGGAAAGGACATCGCAAGTTCATCAATCTTGTTGAGGACGCAATTAAGGTTCCACTTTCCCTTGGCTTACACCTTTCAGTGATCGGCCGCATTCCCATATATCTATTAGAGACTTACCTCTCAGTCTTGTCTCGTTGTTCTCCCGGATTTTCTCTGGATTGTCTCTTCAGACCAGCCTACTTTCATTGAATTTGATGAAGCTATTTATAGACCTTGGCTCCTTTTGTATTGGTGGTCTCACTTTGGAAATCTGATCATTCCTGTCATGGCTTGGTTGAAACGTTCGCTCTGCTCCATGATTGATTTGTCAGAATCGTACAATAGAAAAGTTGTACACTGTCAGAAGTCGTGAATGTGTTGCTCTTTACATCTTCGATCGATTGCCGCATGCAGTGTAGTTTTTTTTTTTTTATCTTCTATCGATTGCTGCATGTGATGGAAATGCGTTGCTTGTATGAGCCCATAATCGATCATTGCATGCATTGCAATTGCGTTGTTCTTTTTTCATTCTTGATCGATTGCCTCATGCAATGTGGATGCATTGTTCTTTTTGTACTTAAGCGACTATCGCATGCGGTGACCTGTTTCCTGCAAAACAAAGACTTGGACATTCCATTTTGCCATCACAATGGGGTTAGCGGGTGTGCTTACGACACTTCACAATTTTCGTAATTCTAAGCCAATTTTTATACTGTCGACGCAACTTTTCCTTCTTTTTGCCGCATAAACTAAATAAAATGGTATAAATAACTTGTATTTCTACAAGTTATCACACCCCCAAATTTAGATATAAGCTTTTCCTCAAGCATATCCTCGACTAAGGCAATTCAGCTCAACTTCTATCCTAACTTTATGTCAATCGGCTACTCCAAATGCTCCACCTCTACATAATTTCTTAACCATATAAGTTCCTTCTATCCTTCGACATTTCTTCAACATGCTCTACTTTATTCTTATCTAAGAAAAACCTCTACCCAAAGTTCCCTCTAGTTTTGAGAAGAATGTTTTAACTCTTCTTGCGAAAAACAACGAAGTGCATCTTTTATGCGGTGGCCTGGTTTGTGTCATCTTGTAGAGAGCATTGATCATCGTTACACCCTTCATTTTGGCTTGCTCCAACGGGTGTCATGTGAGCATCCAACTTCGGTTGTGTACCGATCTCAACTTCGACTTTGATCCTTAGCCAAGTTTTACTTTTGCTGGTCAAAGGAGTTGTCTCTTTTATTCTTATTTTCTCTCTTTTATGTATTTATTTTTATTTTTTGTAATGCATCGATCCTGGTAACCTACCTTCGTTTTGGCTTGCACCCATGGGTATCATGTGAACATCCAACTACGAGCAAGTTTCTTTCACGACTAAACTCTTATCAGGTTGGGATTTTCCTTTGCACTGACAGTGGAGTTTTTTTTTTTTTTTTTTTACGATGATGAACGCATTTTCCTGATATTACTCCCATCCGCTTGATCGCATCTGCTCAGACCTTCCCCACCCCTAAATTTAGAGGTGCGCAAGGTCCTCATTGCATTGCTTTGGACAGAAAAGACAAAACACTTAGTCAAAATTTTGAAAAGAAGGTTTAAGCAGAGTCTTGAAATAGAGAATGTAAAGTAGAGCTATTGCGATGAATTATCTAAGTGTTAGGCAGAAAATGCAATGTATGCAGAAATTTTGCTAAGAGTATGCATACTACTCATCATGGCAGCGTAAATAAACAATGTAAAAAAGAAAGAAAAGAATTATCGCAATAAATTAACAAAGGATGATAAAAGTAAAGAGGCCAATGCATAAGGAAAGAATGATTACTCAATTGTATAAAATTTGTCTAAGTACAAAAAGAATTATAAATATCACAACACAAAAAAGTAAGTATGTACAAAAGAATACAAGGTATAGCTAACTATAAAAAAAAATGAATGGCTGCAAAAAATATGCAAAATTATGGAGAATGTGGTACACCCCCAAATTTAGAGTTGCAGCGGAGGCTCTTGGTGAGGAGGATGTTGTGGAGGAGCTCGTTGTGGCGCTTCTTGAAATTACAGAGGTTGTTATAGATATGGAGGCACCATGGGACCATGTAGATATGCTGTTAAAAAATTGAAGTCCTCATGATTGCGCTCTGCCATCTGTCTTTGATTTAGGCGAATGGTAAAGATGTTGCGTTGAAAATATTGCGCTAATTCGTCTGTTCGTAATTACATGTGTTGCTGTCATCGCAACTTCTTACGTTGCCCTTTCTGCCAACTTTCCATTAATGCATGGCAGGAATGAAAGGTGAAAGTTTGGTTGAGATGAGAGAAATGGACCCGGCATATCGGCTTATGGCAATCAGCAAGGATTGGCGGTGGTGTGCTGTTTATGGTTGTCATGTTTCACAGCAATTGCGTTTGAGGTTGCCGAAAGTGGCCTTGCTCCCAAACCGGGGAGGTGTGCGAGATTTCAACCCATGCGGCAATTTGGGGGTGAAAAAAAGTGAAGGTGGAGATGGATGGCGGGATGGGGACCGTTGTTGGATGATGCGAGAATTGGAGTTCGGATGGGGCCAAAGAGGAGTTTTTGTGATTTGTTCGGTAGGTTGAAGGGAGGAAGAAATGGGGTAAGTTGCAGGCCTTGGTGGGGCGAATGATATTAAAGTTAAAAGGTCCAAGGGTTAAACTTGGGTGTTGCTTCTGGCGGCGAAACCTGTTCTGTTGGGATGCAGTTCTTTCCCTCTTTTATCATTACCGCGGCCTAAGCTTTAGTTTTAGCTTTAGATGTTGCGACGAATGTAGATTCAATGAGAGGCCTTTTTTTGTTGGAAGCTCGGGGAAATGCGGTGAATCCTTGAGAAGCATTCTTAAGGATTCCGTGTGGATGATTGCCGTGAAACTTCTGGCATGAGCTCTTCGTCAATTGCCTTTTCGCCCACAAAGAGGCATAGGCTCAAAATTGTCCATGGGAAGAAGTATTGACCTCTCACACGGCCAACAAAACCTCGAATCTACTTCGCAATGAGTTGACCCACATCGATCGGAATGTCACGCCCTATGCTATGCGGCCACAACTCGATCCCTTGAAATTATTTTTTCATGTGTTGTTGGGATAAGTCGCTGTTTCACCAAATAGACCCAAAGTCGCGCTTCTGGGAGCAGCCTGTTGAAGGCGAGGGTTCTTTTGCCTGTTAGGGACACCGACCACTTGTTGCCCGATTGCGTTAATACTTTCAGCACATCCTCCATATGCTCTTCTTCAGGATCATCAATCAACTTGTTACCCGGTGCTTCCGGGTAAGTCTTCAACTGATAGAGCTCATTGATGACCTTCGCGCTGAACGACACTACCCTCCCTTCGATGATCACCACATCTTCGGTGTCATGGAGTTGACCATGATAGAAAACCCTCACTACCACAGGAATAACGAAGGATGGACATTGGCAGAAATTTTCCCACCCAAGTTTCACCACAACACTGGTGATGAGATCCGGTAGTGGCGTCGATGCAGGGAAGAAGCCGATTTCCATCCACATATCATCATTTTCTTTCTTGGTTACTGGGCGCCTCCTGGTCGACGCAAGCTCGTTGCTCTCCACTTTAGCTTTGCCCTTTTCTTGCGGACGCAAGGTGGGATTTTTGTCTTTGTTTGCATTCCCTTGATCTACATTGCTCTTCTTTTTCTTTTTCCCATTCTTCCACTTTTTTTCTCTTCCTCTCTCTGACACGCTGCACATTTGCTTTGCGGCATCTTTCCTTCTCCTTCTTTTCTGCTTCTTCTTCTTCTCTCATTTCTCTTTCAAATTGCTCCAAGAAAAACACAATGCACTGCTCTTCCTCGAGCCTTCTTCTTTCTTCTTCCGCTCTTGCGTTATCACGGCGAACCATCTCATCATGAAGTTTTATGGCCAAATCGCCTACTGCGATGATTTGGCGCGCACGTGACATATTTTCTTTCTTCTCCTATAATTCTCTTTTTCTTTTCTCCTCCTCCTCTGCTATACGTTGAAAAAATTTTGGGTCACTTGTGGACCCTTGCGGTGCATTCTCTTTGAGACACTGCATAAGAGGGGTGATGTCAGGGTCTTCTCTGTCTTCATACGCAACCAATCTGGTATGCGGTGATGAAACTTGTGGTTGTGCTGATGCTTTGGCTTGCGCAGACATCCCCTCTTCCACCCTTATGGTGGTTTATTCTCCATCAAAATCTAAACTTTCCACCCTATTCCTTTTTTCTCATCTTTTCTTCAGGGCGAGTTCTTGCTTCTCGCCTGCGTTTGTTTTTTCTTTCACTTTGTCCTTCTTTTCTTTCTTCTCCTGTTTTAATCAGCGGACTTTCATCTTCTTCCGCCCGTTTTTTTTTTTTTACCTTTTCTCTTTTTCCCTTATCCTTCGATCGTTCCCGAGCGCGTTCTCCTAGCTCTGGCCAAACAGCCCTGATAGGTCCCTCAATTGAAGTCTATTGGGACATTTTCCTTAGGATCCGAAACAGCTAAAGGCTATTTTCTCCACGAAGCCACTGCCAACTCCTCCTCTTAAGTAGGGGCTGGTTCATAAACTCTGGCCTCCGGTAACCCTCCCCCCCCCCCTCTTTTTAAATTTCTAAAAATACTCCCTTTCAATTCAGTTCGCTTTCAGTCAGAGGTACTGGGAGTGCCACCTCAGGTCTTGTGGCAAGGGCACTCTCTGTGCTTGGCCCCTCTCGGTTGGTGGGTGGTTTTGCTGATACAGAGTTCTTTCGCCGAGATTTTCCGGCAATTCTTGATGAAGGCTTAGGCTGGGCGGCAAGGCGGCGGCTGGCAACAAGGAAAGCCGCCTTCCATGGGGTGACGGGGGCTTGGGAAGGGGATAATGACTGGGAGGATGAATGGGAAGATTGTCCAGCCATTTTTTTTTTTTTTTTTTTTTGTATCATAAAGAGATACAAATGAGTTCCTCGGTTGAAGAAGATGCGATTTATAGGTTGGACCTTATTAGGCCCAACGCAATCGCTGCGTGGCAGGCTTTGGTATTCCAAAAAGTCTGCTGCTACGCTCCTCCCATTATGATTTAGCAGAAAGAACGTCCTTTCGTCTGCTAAGTCATAATTCCCTTGGAAGCTGAAGCAATTCGACTACTCTCTCCGCGAATATTTTATCATTTATTTTATTTTATTTTATTTAAATCGGACAAGTGTCATGTTAAATGTTTAATGCAATGCATCCGTTAAAGAAAATGCATATTTGTAGAGGACGGGCACAACATATGCATTTGTGCAACACACCCTTCAATGCAACGCATTTCTGAAGGACGGGCGCACCGTTTTTCTACCAGTGCAACACAACCATCGACATAGTGCGTTTTTGCTGAGAACGGGCACACTATACATATGCACGCAATTCATCCGTCAACACAATGCATTTTTGGAAGACGGGGGCAAAGTGTATTTATTATCGCAAGATCCACCCGTCATCTCAATGCATACCTGACGTTATTTATGGTATCACAACATCGCAACGCTTGTCCCAAAACCAAATTGATAAGACGTTGTGGTGTTCATTTATAACATTCATTCACAGAATTTAATATCAACGCAAACTACGGCAGGAATGGAAATAAATTCAACTAAGCATGAAATTAACGCAAACTGGAATTGAAGTAGAAGTAAATTCTAGTAAGTAATAAAACTAATTTGAGAAAGCAATAAACTAAATTAAATAACGCAATGATAAAGCAGTAAGGAAAACAGTAAAGAAAACGGTAAAGATAGATAGTAAGGATGCTGATTGAAAAAGGTTCTTCAGGGTTACTGCAACCACATCCCCAGTAGGCGGTCGGACTTGCCTGCCCAATGTCATTACTGACATTGTTCCTTCCCATTAGATCCGGGGACTTCTGAATTGCTGGGCAGCATTCTTGGTATTCTACTTCAAAGCTCGACTGCCAGTTGCCCGACCTGGACCTCTAAAGTCCTTATGGAAGATGCTTGTGATTGCATGATCGTATCGTTTTTCTCTATATACTCCTTCAGCAGAGCTTCCAAGGACGATGTATATGTTGAGGTGTTGGATGAGGAAGGTTGGTTGTGCGATTGCCTACTTTGGTGGTGACTCTGATTCAGACCTTGATGAAAAGCTGGAGGGTTTCCTCGATTCCCAGAATTGTTTTGCAGATTCCTTTGGCCTTCTTGGTCATTGTTCCTTCCCCAACTAAAGTTGAGGTGATTCTGCCAACCTGGGTTGTATGTGTTGTTGTACGAGTTATTCTGAATGGAGTACACTGCCTGTGGGTTTGATGGGCACATTTCTACTGAATGACCCCCCTCTGTATTGTGCATAGCTTGTCACTGCCACTTGTGTTAGTGCATTGACTTGTGCTACACCCTGAGAGAGGGTTCCCTGATTAATCGCCATCGTTTGGAGAAGAGAGGTAACTGCAGCCATTTGTGCTGCCAATATGGTCATTGTATCAGTAGGTACAATGGCATTTTTTGCTTTTCTTCGTTCTGAGCCTCTTCCCCCATACCCATCATCTACCAAGTCATCTGTATTTCGCGAAATGCGATCCAAGATGACCTTGGCTTCAGTCTACATTTTGTCCATAAATCCTCCTGTTGCGGAGGCATCAACAACAGCTTGCATTGATCTGTCCAGGCCATTGTAGAAGGTTTCCATAAGAATGCAATCGGGAATCCTGATGTGCGGACAGTTCTTCACTAATCTTCTGAATCGCACCCATGCAGTGCTCAAAGTCTCATTTTCCATCTATTCAAAATTCAATACGTCCATCCATCTTCTTCTGTTGACTGCGGGCGGGAAGAATTTCTTCATGAATCGTTCAACCAACTGGTCCAAAGAGTTAATTTCATTTGGCTCCAATGAATGAGCCCATCTCTTTGCCTCATCCCGAAATGTGTACAGAAAGAGATACAGTCTAATTCCTTCTGGAGTCGCGCCAGGAATAGAGAATGTATTGCAGATTTCTACGAAGCTGGTCAAGTGAGCATACGGGTCTTCTTCTTGTAGACCTCCAAACTGCCCCGCATTTTGGATCATTTGAAGCATGACCGGCTTTATCTAAAATCGTGCATTCTCCTCCACTGTGGGTATTGCAATTCCGAGCGAGAAGTCATATAAATTCGGCGCCACATAGTTTCTCATTGGGATATTGCGGTCGACAGCCAGAAAAACTGGATCTTGCGCTGGCGATTTACTCTTAGATTCCCATCGGACCTATCATTGTTAGCCATGTTCCTTCTTCGCCTTATACGGTTCTGACATGCTCATGCACGAAAAGTATGCTCGATCTCTGGGTCGGATTCGAATTCTGGTTCAGTCCCAATACTCATACACC